>NC_052052.2:148237676-148542537 GCF_903992535.2 Arvicola amphibius | reverse complement strand
GGTAATGTTCTGGCATTTTTCTCCTTCAGCAACTACATGAGATCTCCTTGACTCTACCTACTCTCTCTATATATCTCTGTTCAGGTTTCCCACCTGGCTTTACTCTGCTAAACCACTGGCCAAAACGGTTTTATTCATCAACCAAGAAAAATAACGCAAACAGAAGGACATTCCACATCAGGTGAAGGGAACACTGTATGTGTTACCAGACTTAGGAGCACAGCCTGTGCCCCAGCAAGCCAGATTTGACCACTATCCTCAATAAGCCAATTAAAGGAGCCAAATTAATAACAAAAAGCAGACAATGGAGATTTATTCAATGTGCCAACCTTGGTAAGAGGGGCAAAGGGATTCAAGTCCCACAAGTCAGTTTTTGGGAACAGGGTATCAATGTGCATTGCTCAACAGCCCAGCGAGAGTGACCCCTGCCCTGTAAGTGCTCGAAGTCTCTCCTGCAAGGTCAGCCCCCATTTTGTAAATCTTTCTTCGGGGAAGCTGAGGGTCCCTTTTCAAGGTTGTTAGTCTCCTCAATAAAAGAATTCAGAGGGCTATACAAGAGGCTCAGTATTTAAGTGCACTCAATGCTTGTGCAGAGGATCTGGATTCAGTTTCCAGTACCCACATGGTGCTCAATCCTTTGTAACTCCAGCTCCAAAGGACCCAATGCCCTCTGGTTTCCTAATACACAAGGGATATGGGGAAGAGAAAACCATGGTCTTTGCAATAGAGATTGACATAAGAAGCCACATGGTAAAAGGGGGGAGGCTTCAGAGAAAGAATGAAAAGGTCTAGAATGTCAGGGAAAGTTCAAACTCCCAGAACTCCTGTAAAAGTCGGGCATAGTCATGCATGCATGTGAGGCCACTGCTGCCTAGCACCTAGCTTAAATGGGGAGCTCCAGGTTCAGGGAGAGCCCATCCCAGAGGAATAAAGTAGAGATGGATAAAGCAAAACACATCCCCCTTTGGTCACCATGTATGTGCACACCTATACATGCACTCTCACACACACACACACACACACACACACGCACACGCACACACACACACACACGCACACACATACCAAGATAGGTTGTTTTAATTGCACATTCTCAGAAAGCCTGGGGATTGTCTAGATCAGGTGGGCTTGTGGGCATGTCTATGGGAAGATTTCTTTTTTAAAAATATTTATTTATTTATTTATTTATTTATTTATTATGTATACAATATTCTGTCTGTGTGTATGCCTGCACGCCAGAAGAGGGCACCAGACCCCATTAGAGATGGTTGTGAGCCACCATGTGGTTGCTGGGAATCGAACTCAGGACCTTTGGAAGAGCAGGCAATGCTCTTAACCTCTGAGCCATCTCTCCAGCCCCGGGAAGATTTCTTATATGAAGTGAGGGTGAAGACTTCTCCAGTTGCTGACAGCTACTCCGTGGATTTGGGTCCTGGACTGCGTAGGGAGGCTGAGCACAGGCGAGCATGTACGCACTCCTTCCTCTCTGTCTTAACCGTGGAGTGACGCCACAGCTATTGTAAGTTCCTTCCACCTCGACACGGCAAAGGTCACCTGTAGCCTGGCAATTAAGAGCTAAAAGGAAACCTTTCTAGCCTAACTCGCTGGGTTTTCTCAGAGTATTTCTTCACATCAAGAAAGAAAGAAACTTGGCTGTTTGTGATATACTATCTACATAAATTTTCTGTTTTGGGGGTGTTTTATAGACCATGGCTATTAAAGCATGACTTGTTATGTGAGTGGAAGAAATGCTGGGGACCCAGGCCAAGTTAACAAAACTAAGACACTGTCTCTTTAAGTAAAATTAATTATCTAAGTAATTATAAATGAACATAAATTGATAGACCTGTAAGGAAACTTAGGGAAGCACATTTATTCTCAGGGTAAGTTATCATGGCCTCTAAAAAGAGATAACAGGGATATGGTAAAGACAAGATTTTTTTTTTCTATTTCTGCAGTTCCTGACTTCTTTCTATTTCATGTCCCACAATAAGGAAAACCTCATTCTCATCAGTAATGGATGAAGTCATGGTGCAAACTGGGGAAGTAGCAGAGGAATGTTGAGTACAGGGTCCCCACACCGAGCAGCTTTGGGGGGGGGGTTCTGGCGGAGCTGAGCACTGCCTGCTGCCACTGCTTACTCCTGAGGGCCATGGAAAGGGATCTGCAGTCAGGTTGCACCCTGCCACTGTTGGTACATGTAGTATGAGATGGGCTAAGCCCCATGACACATGCTGGACGGGTACATCAAATTGCCGTGAGAACGGGGGGGGGGGAGGGCATCTTCATCACGTCTTATTTCCCTGTCTGCCTCAGTTTGCCCATCGCCAGCCACACTGTTTAACATCAAGGGCACCGCTGCTTCCCAGCTCTAACTGCAGCACCTTTATTTCAGTAAAGCCACCCTCACGACCATCCCGCATCAGCCCTGTTCTTCAAACTCTCCGTTCCTAGTGGCTGTGTCATAGTGTTTTGGTCCGAATGTCAGTCTTGCACACTCTGACTTAAAGCCTCCCAAGTTTGCCTTGCCCACTCCCAACTCATCCCCTCTCCTTCCAGTTTGTGATGCTCAGGCCACATGGGCTCCCTCCCAGGCTTCCTCTTCCACTTTGGGGTATTGTCGCTAATGAGAAGCCCCACCCCACTCTAAACATCTTTACGGATCTACCTCCCTCTCTAGCAGTCCCTGACCTTCATCCATTGTCTACAGCCCCTCCCTGTACACCTATCGCTGGTCTGCCCTTTCCTCTGGCCTCTCCCAATCTCACATCCCTTTATTATTTGATCAAACAATTCAAGGACATACCACAAATAGAAGGCTCACATCAGGTCGCCTCCTCTTGGGTAACTGTCTGACTGTCGGGCGTCTCCAGGCACACAGAGAGGAGTGCACATGAAGATAGCCCTTCTGCTCCTGTGTAGCCCGCTGTGACATGGGCACGAAGAGATACACAGCTCTGTGGGAGAAGGCACTTTGCACGTAAGTGGACTGAGCCATGGTTTAGTCCATTCAGACATCCTGAATGAAGAGCCCAAAGGTGGAAACAGCTCCCTGACCCAGGGGCATGCTCGGACAGAGAAAAGTCATCCCTCAGAACCACACAACACTATTTGTCTAAAAGGCAAGGAGATTCTGATCCACACCTCCCACTGGACCGCATGCCAAGTTCTGAAACAAGCTGCCAACAAAACCAACAACCCTGCAAGGTCTCACTTATGCCAGGTCCCTGGAGTAGCAAGTGGTGGCTAGGGTCACTGGAGGGGAACTCATGCTAAATGCACGCAGTGTCTATTTTGCAGCTTAAGGAAGTTCTGGAGATGGCGGCATAGAATGGGACTGCCTTGGACAATACCTGGTCATAGGAGACAGCAAATTTCATGACAGATGGCTTGAACATTGAACACAATGAAAAGAGGTCGCAAAGCTGGTGCAGGAAGACATTCCGCATGCAACATTAAGATCCTTGTCTCAGGCGCTGCAGAAGGAAAACTGGAGGAGGCTCTTGATTTTTGTCTTGACTTCTATGTTATTTAACTGACTACACTTCCGATTGCTTTCTTTTATTGAAGAGTCACCCATGAATCCACAGACCTTCCAGGTCAATGCTAGAGACAAAGGAGGTGAGGACAACAGGATATTAACACTTTCCTTCCATCTGCCTCGGAGCAGGCCCGCTCACTGAAGAACTGGCCCAAGAGAGCATCCTGCAGCAAGAAGATTCTGAACCTCAGGATGCCTCTGTGGTCCCGTTTCCTGCAGTTTCCTCCAGCCATGACTCAGGGCCCCTTGCTCTTGTGACAGGAACTACGGTTCCAAGCTTGCTAGGTCTAGGTCTGAAGGAAGAAGACAGGGAACGAAGCTAATGTAAGGCTGTTTCTTCACCAGCAAACCCCTTTGGGAAGTTTCATGGTGTCAAATGAGTATTCCTGAGGATAAGATGTGCAGGAAAGAGAGGGAAACATGATGAAAGACCTGGTCCTACTCGACCCTAGTAGACTGGAATTGGAGAAAACTTTTTCTGTCCTAAAAATGAAAAGGGAGACAGAGGCAGTTGTGTGAGAGGGAGAGAGGGATGGAGGAAGGGAGAGTTGCAAACCAAACCTCAGCATGTGTGTGGGGAGAAGCATTATAATGGAACAATGAAACAGAACTTAACTCTCCCTCTCTAAATAGGTGTATCTTTGGCACAGCATACAGTTCACCCATTTAAAGAGCACGGCCCAGTGGTTTTTAGTGTATTTACAAAGCTTTGTGGCACTAGCCTCGCTCTAATTTTAGACCATTTCCACCACCCTCCACCCTACCCCACCCGGAAAATTGCCCCTGAATGGTCCCTTCTGCCCATCCCCCAACTCAAGCAATTGCCAGTCCACTTTCCCTCTCTGGCTTTAACTATTTGAGAAGTTCCTGGAAAAGGAACCTGCATAGGTGGCCCTGTGAACACACGGGAGTCTTTCCCATTGGCCATGGTGAATAATGCTTTATTGAGCTTCCCCCACAGGCCTTTGTGTGCACAGCTGTTTAGTTCCCAGCCTAAGCACTTCCTGTAAGGGCTGCTGAGTCGTAGGCTGACTCTGCTTGGGGTTCTAAAGAGCTCCCATCTGTTTTCCTAAGTGGTCCTTATGGCAAGCACAGTTGGAAGCAGGGTCTGGGACCCTGGTGAGATACAATTCGTGTTCCATCTTAGACAGCACTAAGTTGAACAGAGTCATCATCATAAGAGGCCAGGCCACACCCTGTAGGTCCTTTGAGAAATTGAAATAACTTCCACAGAAGAACTTACCCATGAAAGTTCCCAGCAGCCTTATTTGTGATAGACCAAAGGAGAAGCAACCCAACTGTCCATGAGCTGAACAACAGCTAAGTAAACAGTGGTATGCCCATACAAAGAAGTGTTGCATGACCACTAAGAAGAATGAAGCACCATTACTTACTGTAATGCAGATGAGAATTGAAAAACAGGATAAGGAAGAACCTTCACCAAAACCCACACGCTGTCTCTCCAAATTGTCATGAGATGGTTCCAGAACAGCAAACGTGTGGAGAGAGAGGTGGAGCCATGATCACTCGAGATTGAGGGATGGAGATAATGTAATAGGGAAAGAGACTAAGGCAGGCTCTTATCCGTGTCTAAGTTTGCAGTTTGGTAGCCCTGGCTATATTCAGGGTTGAGCAACTGTCTTTATTTATTGTCTATTTACAAAACATTTTCATTATCAAAGACAGAAGCCCTGTGTCCCTTAAGTAATCAGTCCCATGCCTCCTTACCAGGATCAGGTGGTCTCTGAGCCACTTTCCATTTCTATGCATTTGCCTGTCCTAGACAGTTCATGTTAGTGCATCGCCTAGACAGTTCATGTTAGTGCATCGTCTAGACAGTTCATGTTAGTGCATCGTCTAGATAGTTTATGTTAGTGTCATCCGTCATTCTCCTTATATTAGGCTCATTACTTCCATCCTTTTGCTGTCAGGATCCATTCACATTATTGGACACTCCAGAACGTTGTCCATTTTCTTTGAGAAGTGTCAATTCCAGTCCTTGCTCATTTAGTGTTCCCTCTCTGCCTCTTTATTATTGAGCTGGTATTTTATACTCTGGGTAGTAGCTTTTAGAGGGCATACTACAGCATACAGATATTTTCTCCAATTCTCTGGGCTCTTTTCATTACTTTGATAATATATTTTGGTACACAGAAGTTTTTCTGTTTCCTATGCAATTGTGCATATATGTATAAGCATGTATATGTGTGTGCATGTACTGTGTATACATGTAGAGGTCATAAGATCACCTTAGATATCATTTCTCAGGCACTTCCCACCTGTCTATTTTTGTGACAGGATCGTTTGCTGACTTGAAACTCGCCAAGGAGGTTACTATGGCTGGCCAGTGACCCTCGGAGACTGGTCTGTCTTCACCATTACAGCCCTGGATTACAATTGCACAACGCCACACCAGGGTTTTTATTCTAGAACTGAGGCCTTCATTCTTTTATCAACACAGAAGGTTTCTCCACTCTCTCACTGTCATACGTGACATATGTCATGTCTCAAAATCCCTTACTCTATCTAAGGTCATACAGACCTGCCCTTGTATTTGCTTCTGTTTTCCTTAGCTTATGCTTGGGTGACTGATACACTTGGAGGTAAATTTTGTTCATGTGGTAAAGCCAGTGACAACTCCATCTTTCTACATGCGGCCACCCAGGTGTTCAGACACTGCCTCTGAAAAGAATATTCTCCCCACTGTGAATGGACGTGGTGCAGTTCTTAAAGATCAGCTGGCCATACTCATGATTAATTTCTTCTTGGTCTTTGTCTGTTCCCTAGTACATGTGTCCATTCTTAGGCCTGAGACATACTCTTTTGATTACCATTGTTTATTTTGCTGTTGTTTTTGAGACAGGGTCTCATATATCCCAGGCTGGTCTTCAACTCACTCACATACCAAGAAAGGACCCTAAAAATGATCCTTCTTGTCTCTACTCCTAAGTGTTGAGATTCCAGGTGAACACTACAGCACCCGGGTTTTAAAATGCATATTTATTATTATGTATGTGCATGATTCATCTGTGTGCGTGAGTCCACATGCCACAGCATGTGTGTGGAAGTCAGGGGACAGCTTTGTGGAGTTGTTTCTCTCATCTGACCTTTGACATGGGCTTCAGGAGTTAACGCAGGTCATCTGGTTGTATGGTAACTGACTTTACCTACTGAGCTATCTCTCGAGTTTGCAGTGCCCAGTGTTTTAAAATGTTTTGGGTTTTGTCTTTTCTTTTCTTTTCTTTTCTTTCTTTCTTTCTTTCTTTCTTTCTTTCTTTCGTGAGGGAGGGCGAGGAAGGAGCGAAAGTAAACGTAAAGACATGCGTGAGGAGGAGGGCGGGTCGGCTTATTTCTTCCTTTATCTGTTCTCTCCCTCCCTCCCCCCTCCCTCCCTCCCTCCTTTCTTTCTTTCTTTCTTTCTTTCTTTCTTTCTTTCTTTCTTTCTTTCTTTCTTTCTTTCACTAGAAGCCACACCCCTTCCAGCCCTGGCATCAGCAGTCTGCAACAGAACCAAAGGCCTACCCCTGTGGACACCTACACACTCACTCCTCTGGCCACATTCACAAGATGCCCAGGTTCTCTGTCTGTGTTTCTCACGTGGGGGCACATGGGACTCACCTTGTGGCCAGACTCTAGAGCCAGATGCCACACAGTGACTGATCAGTGATGGCAGCCTTCACGGAACACTAGTGATTTGGCCACACCCCTCAGTGTGGGTACTTTATTATGGTCTTGGGACAGAGGGTGAGAGTGAAGTCCTGCCGCCAAGCACAACAGAGAAAATGGCTCCTCCCTAAGCACACACCAGCAATCACTTGGTCTCCCATTGCTCTTTATTAAAGCAAGCCAAGGGCACCTTTCTCTCTGGGTGCAGGGTTGGGGGGCAGCACAAGCGAACTCATGTTTGCCATTTCTCTACTTGAGCCAGTGTTATGTGTCATGTCTGGGTTTCAGAAACTCATCTTCTACCACAAGCTGACACACAGTGGACTCAACTTTATCTTCAGGGCTCTGGTCCACAGAGATTGGCTCTACATCCTCTGTCAGCTTGGAAGGTGCCCAGAACACTACAGAAACCACAGTCATCAGCATTCGGCACAGCACCGCTGGCTGACATTTATAGTTCCATGGTGATCAAGGCTTCCTTCCACCTGACCTCTAAGGTGGGCACCCAGCACAAAATAGTACCTGACTACTGGCTTTGCGGAGGGTCCCAAGCCTGGAAAGACCTACTTAATGCTCCACAATGGAGCAGAGAAGTCTCAAAAGTCTGGTCAACATGAAAGTCAATTAATCTCTCTGTGGGATAGGAATCATTTTTAGGAAGTTGTGGAGAAATGGCATGGAAGGAACAATACTGTAGGGGCCTGGAGGAAGCAGGAAGCAGAAAGTTGGTGGTGGTGGTATTTACTCTTTTACTCTTTGTCTCTTTTAGGGGTGCACCACCCAGCTCTCAAAGCAATCACACAGAGGCTTAATCTTTCTTATGAATGCCCAACCTTAGCTTGACTTGTTTCTTGCCAGCTTTTCTTAACTTAAATCAACCCATCTACCTTTTGCCTCTGGGTTTTTACATTTCTCTATTTCTGTAGATCTTTTCTTTCCTTCTTATTCTGTGTCTGGCTGTGTGACTGGGAAGCTGGCCCCTTCTTTTCTCACTCCTTGATCTTTTCTTCCCAGATTTCTTCTCCTATTTATTCGCTTTGCCTGTTAGCTCCAACTAGCCTTTCTCCTGCCTTGCTATTGACCGCTCATCTCTTTGTGAGATCAATCAGATATCTTACAAGGCAATGTAACACAGCTTCCCATAGTTAAACAAATGCAACATAAAGAATGCAACACATCTTTGCATCCTTAAACAAACATTGCACAGCATAAACAAACATAATGCATCTATAACGAATCTTCCACAACAGAATGGTCTCAGGTAAAGGTGAACGCATGGCAAGCTGTAGAACTGAGTGCTCTTAGGAGATAGAGGCAGGGGGCTCAGCATTTCAGGGTCACCCATTCTAGACCAGACTGTGCTTCATGGGACCCTGTCTCAGTCCAAGAAGTAAAATAATGTTAATGTAACCCAGTGTGCTATAACACAATACAATAGGAACCAGCACCACATGATGCTCAATTTACATGATTCCAATGACTATGTATGAAGACATTAATCACTGGTGTTGGCCTACAATGCGCACACACTTGTGAAGTAGAATAGAGCTGTCTCCCACGGTCTTTAAGCAACACCGCAGACAGCCATCGCATTTGCTCAGCAAGTGGAATCCCCATGGGAACCACGGGGAGTCAGCGTACAGGGTACACTAGTAAACTCCCTGACTTTCTCCGTTAGTGAAAGTGCCCTCAGGATATAAAACTTTTCTGCACATCAACACATCTGCACACTAAGCCTAACCTGAATCCTCACCCCAAACGTAACGAATAGTTTGAAGTTTGGGACATGCAGGTTGGGTGTCAACACACATGTGAGGAGAAGGTGAGAGAGGACAAGGAGATGCCTGGAGTAAAACTGAGTGAGGGTTGTTCAGGGGGTTGAAGTAAAATCTTGCTCAGGCCTGGAAAACTAACTCTCTCAATGAGCTACGCCCACTATTCCCAAGGTCCTGTGCTGAGTATCAGTCTGGGTACATTATTGTGGGTTTCAAACCACACTTAGCAGACAGTGGCACTCTCAGCCTTCCTTTCCCATCTGAGGTTTTCTTATTCTTATTGTTAGTTTTGTTTTGTTTTTATTTTTATTTTTTCATTCAAATATTTACACTTCCTTCCCTCCTCCCAATCCCCTCTCGCCCCCCCCACTCAATCTCCTCCCTCCCCTTCCCGGCTTGAGAGAGGGTAGGGAACCCTGCCCTGTGGGAAGTCCAAGGCCCTCCCCACTACATCCAGGCCTAGGAAGTTGTGCATCCATATAGACTAGGGTCCCAAAAAGCCAGAATATGCCATAAAAACAAGTCCCAGTGCCTTTATCAATGGCTTCTCAGTCAGCCCCCATTGTCAGCCACAATCAGAAAGTCCGGTTTGATCATATGCTTGTTCAGACCCAGTCCAGCTGGATTTGGTGAGCTCCCATTAGAACAGGCACCCTGCCTCAGTTGGTGGTCCAACCCCTCGCAGTCCTGACTTCCTTGCTCGTCTTCTCCCTCCTTCTGCCCTTCAACTGGGCCTTGGGAGCTCAGTCTTCCTCTCTGATGAGGGTCTCTGTCTCTATTTCCATCCGTTGCCGGACGAAGATTCTATGGTGATATTTGAGATAATCTAATCATCAGTGTGATAGTGGGGCAAGGCCAGTTCAGGCACCCTCTCCTCTGCTGCCCAAGGACCTAGCTGGGGACATCCCCGTGGACACC
Source organism: Arvicola amphibius (assembly GCF_903992535.2). Classification (NCBI taxonomy): domain Eukaryota; kingdom Metazoa; phylum Chordata; class Mammalia; order Rodentia; family Cricetidae; genus Arvicola; species Arvicola amphibius. The sequence continues at coordinate 148,532,637 of NC_052052.2, read as the reverse complement.
TGGGATCCCCTCTAGAGCCAAGTCTCTTGTTCTAATGCTGATGAGTGCTGCCTGCAGTCACACTGTATGGGACCCACCAGCCCACCTTCTGCCCTGCACAAAGTCAGCAAGTAGCAGATCTTGGGGGAGTTGTGTGATATCCTGCAGTTCAAAGCACCCTTCTGTGGCCCCCATTTATACTTAGCTCAGACCTTAGCCCTTCTGTGAGCCCCTGGCCCTGCCATGGCCCTGACTTCTCTCCTGCCTCTGCACCTCTGGCTGCTCACTCACTCTGATGACTCCTGGTGCACAGCTTGGGTTTTGCTGTCTCTTTTTCCACTAGAGAGGAGAGCAGTTTCTCCCACAGCCAGAGCCTTCCTGTGTTGACTTAGTGGCTTCAGTCCTCTCCATGTGTGCAGCCTGTTCTCCAGAGAACAACAACCTCCTTCACTATTTCCCCTGCTTCTGGCATTCTGACCTCTGAGCTGCCCAGAGCCTGAGCTTTTCTAGAAAGCTGGATTATAGAGGGCTCAGGTAACCATAAACCTCTCTCTAGCGTATCTGGTCTCTTTCTCTAAGAGGCTTATGCACATTCTGTGTCTATGGCCTCATCAGTTCCCTAGTAGCCAGCAATCTAGCAGCTGCTGGTGTTTATGGAGAGATCATGGGTTTTCAGCCATGCTGAAGATGTGTGATCCGAGGCTGAGCCCTGGGGAAGTACAGGCTGTCACTAGAATGCTCAACTTGTGGGAAGTTTTTTTTTCCACTGCGTAGATTCACAGAGCCCTTGCTTTCGTTTTCATAAACAAAAGGGCATTTCCATCATCTTGGGATACACATCCCGAAACCTCCGGGGGCTCACCCGGTGAGGGCAGGATCAAGCAGGCAGGCTTTGGTCTGGCATTGCAGGACAGGCCTCTTGTTTGCCAGCCCCTTTCTCATTTCTTGAACTTTGCACTGCAGAGGAGCTGCTCAGAATGTTTACACCAGGGTTTGCTTCCCAGCATTCAGGAGTCCAGCAAGCTTCTGTCTGTCTTCAAGCGTCAGCTCTAACGTCAAGGTCTCTCCCTTACTTACGGTCTCGTTTTCGTCTCGCCTTAGAGCTAGCTACGTGTGTCACAGATGAGACTGCCTATCCATGAGAAGCAAAGCTGTGGATTGTTTAGAACAGCTAGCTTTATCTTTCCTTCCTGAAGCTTTTATTCTCTTCCTTGATTGCAGCCATGAAGCTGAGCACAGAAATCCTGTCCTTCCCCCACTCCAGCCTCGGGGCTTTCTTATAGCTGGGGCACTAAAGATCCCAGCATTTATTTACTGAGAACCACCACTTAACTTTACTAATGATCTGTAAATGAGGAACTCAGAGGTGCCGGAGGGAAAAGCCTAGTTTAGATCTTTGCATGGAGCCATAACAGCAGACTTTCTAGGCTGGCCCTGTGGGATGGCTCACTCACAGACAGAGAGTGGCATAGCCATAGAGTACAGCTACCCACGAGTCATCGGTAACATGCTCTCTGTCCTCGGTCCTCTGAGAAGAAAAAGAAAGGATGATAGTCAAGCCCAGCTTGATTACAGCTGGATCTGTGATAACCTTTCTTATTTTTACCTCCTGATTCATCAGAAACCTATGATGGGGGTTAACAGGTTCTCATTTCAGGTTCATCAACTAGAATCTCTGATTACTTTTAAATAAGGCCCAGGCTGGGACCATTTTAATGTATAGACCTAGAAAGCTGGGAAATATCCCATGGAGATTGGACTCATCGTCTGTTGCTGCGTAGAACAGATTTCTGGAGCTTAAGTCATGGAAACCGGGAAGCATTTACTGTCTCAGGGGTTCCGTGGCCAAGAAGCAGGCTGGGTATGGCTATTTGTCTCTGATTTGGGATTAACCCCCAGGCTTCAGTCTCGGTTCTGGCCAGCACTGCAATTCCTTTGAGACTTGCCTTGGGTCTGATCTGCTTCCTTGATTGCTGTAGTTTCTGCAAGCTCTCCAGACTCCACATCAGGACCTAAGGCAGAAGAATCTCCATGAGATCCAGGTGTCTTGTGATGTGATGTGGTGGTGTGGTGGTGGTGTACTCAGTCTGAACCCTGGAAAGGGAGAAAAGCACCCGGAGATGGCAACTGTGTGGCAGAACAGACAGGGAGGGACCCCAGTGCTGTGTGACGTGAAGAGGCTCCACACAGAGCACCTGGGCCCTTGCTCCCCCATCTACACACATGGAGCAGGGAAGAGGCAGTGAGAAGGGACGAGCTGGGTGGGACACCTGCCTCATAGCAGGAATTCTGACCACGTGGCAGACAGCTGAACTCAGAGCAGAGAGACTGATCCCATGGCAAAGACACTGACCACACTGCAGGAACACTGACCACACCAATTCCACTCTTTGTCAAAAATGATAAGCCTTGGTTCTGGAGGATCACTTCACTTTTCAGTCAGGGAAGTCCTTATTTTACAAATGTAAGGATCTGAATTCAGATCCCCAGCCTCCGAGGGAAAACCCAGGCACAGCTGGTTGTAATTCCAATGCTGGTAAAGCAGAGATGGGAGGATGTCTGGGGCTTCCTGACTTGCTTTCATATAGTTTTCTCCTCTCTTACGTTGTTCAAGACCCCATGCCTAGCAAATGGTGCTACCCATGTTGGGCTTCCTACATCAACTAACAAGATAATCCCTAAAAGACACACTGAGAAGTCAGCTTAATTTTGCTGATTCTTCATTAGGACTCTAATATGACTCTAGGCTGTGTCCACTTGATAGTTAAAACTAACCGGCACACACACACACACACACACACACACACACACACACACTTACCCCAGAAAGGAAATCTATATCAGACCAAAATAATGAGTACACCAATAACGGAAGTACGGGTGAGGAGTTTCTTACAAGGAGCAGGGTCAACTCAAAAACAAAATGAAAATAGGCAAATAAGCCAAAAACCTAAGTGTCGTTCCTGGAAAGCCCGCTTCAAAGCGGTGATGGCCCAGGAAAGCTGCAGCCCCGGAGCTTTCTGCACCTCACAGGCAGCTCCACAGTTGCAATATCTACTTTTCCTTGAAGCTGGTTGCTCAAAGTCCCTTCTCCCACCAACTGCATGTTCTTTCTCATACTTCTATCCTGAAGCCTTCAAGAATAGTTCAATGTTCTGCTTTCTCAGTCACCTGACCTATGGTTCACTTCTAGAGGCTCAGGACCTTCCCTGCCCTTGGCACGGGCATTGAGAGAATGTTGTATTTAGGAGGAAAGCATTGTACAACAGCACACTCCCTCCTCTGCTCTTCCATTCTGCCCAACCCTCTCTTTCACAGGCTTCCCCGAGTCTGGGAAGAAGCGATACAGGTGCCCATCTATGGCTAAGAACTGGCCCCTAAGGAAGTCCCTCGTTCTCAGGAGCTTCACCAGTATTATTAGTCTTAATTCTATACCATTCTTGCAGGGGTGAACGTTTGTTGTTTTTATGACAAGCTGGGGCTGACAGCCACAGTGATGTGCATTTTCCTTTCTTACTTCCACCGTCTGTGCACCAGGCATCTGCAGGGATGGAGAGAGCTGACCTTTCTTCTGGCTTAGCTGCTGGTTAACTTTTTGGAAGGGGCTCAGTGTCGTGAAAAGGCACTGCCCCCAGTACAGCCCATATAGCACTGGTGTCAGGGCTTGCACACACACCTTACCACGTTGCTGTGAACATACCACCACATTTATAAGATTTGATTCTGTGCCACCCCAGAGAGGCTTGGCCAGAGGCTTTCAGTCCAACCCATTAGTGCATGAGCTCTTTGGATGGTGACTGGGATGGGTCCAGTGATGGATTCTGCCCATTGCAACACTTTATATGCAGGTAGCCATTGCTATTCCTGTACTCTACACGAAGCTTCTGACACCTCCCATACCTGGGACCAAAGCCCTGTTGGAACTGCTTGCTTGGGTTGTTTCTGCTATGGCCCTTCTGAGTTTCTGGTGATTTCTAACATGAAGGGACACCGCTGAGGTGATGGGGTACACAACTGTCTAGCCTGTCCCACAAGGGTCTTAGTCTGTTCAAAATCATTTTGAGCTTTCAAGCTCCCAATTCTGTTTGGAATTTATCAAACTACACAGAAGATTAGCAGCTGAGCAATGTAGGCTGTGAGACCCCTCCAATAACCCTGGAGCTCTAAGACCTGCAACTCTTTTGCATTTACAGACACTGGCTGTCATAGGGATCTTTTCTTTTTTCTTCCTTTTTTTTTTTTTTTTTTTGGTTTTTCAATAGAGGGAAGCTTTGGAGCCTGTCCTGGAGCTAGCGCTTGTAAACCAGGCTGGCTCAAACTCACAGAGATCCGCCTGCCTCTGCCCTCTGCCTCCGAAGTGCTGGAATTGAAGGCACCTGGCTTGTATTCAATGACTTCTGAGCTATCAAGCGTGTCTTGAGGTACCGTAACACTCCCAGGAATCCTACATCTGTACACGGGCTTACATCTCCTGTGGTGGATTCATCTCCTGTCCCCATTCATTCACATGCTGTTCTCTCAGAGACGCCATGTCCTTTAGATGGCACTCACTCAGGTCCACCGCTGTGTCCTTTAGAGACTCTGCTCCCTCAGGTACACATCTATGTTCTTTAAGATGCTGTTCTTGATCTGGAAGACACTTAGTGTGGAGCATTATGTCATTAATATAATGAATCCTTTTGACAGAGGGAGACACAATAGCAAATCATGACAAACAGTGGGTACTGTGAAGGTGACCTTGGGGAAGTACTGTGGACACCCACTGGTGACCATTCCATGTGAATAAAAATGAGTCTTGGGATCCAGCAGCTAAAAGAATACTAAAAGAATGGCAAGGCCTGGCATAGCATGGAAACACCTCATCACTTGTACCAGCTGTTCAAAGGAGAAATATTTTATAGAGACACGGATGGGAGAACAACCTGACTTAACGATTCATCATTCTCCAGGAGCCATGGCTTTTTGACGGGCCATACTGAGTTATTGAAAGGGCCTGAGCTGGATAAATAATCGTTACCCCTTACAATTCTCTAATAGTTTCTGTAATTTCATCTTGGCCTCCCGGGTAGTCTAGACTGTTTGGCCTCCACCACTCTTACTCGCGTTAGGCAATTTTGCAGGTTCCCGTCTTGCCCAACCACGCATAGCTGGCTTCATCATCTGCATTCCTAGGCAAAGCTCTCCAACAGTTAAACACGGGGTGTGGCCCAACAGTATGTCTACCCCAGGAATGTTCTCTTGCAGTGGAGAAAGCACACAGTACTGGGCTGGAATACCTCCTCGTCCCAAGAACAAGCAAGTCCTTTACCTGTCCTGGCATGTCCCTATATCCGCCCACTGTGGCCTGTTGCCCCTGGTGCTTTTGTCATGAATTGAGGTGCACTCACCTCCAATATCCACCACAGCCCAAATATTTAAAACACTAGTGGGGGAATCAATAAATCTGCAGTTCAACCTGAGGTCTCAGGTCCCTGTGTGTGTCTCTCACTGACAGGCAGCCTCAGCTACCCCAGCACAGGAATGAGTTAGGCGGCTTCTCCTCTGGAACATCTCGCATAGGAGGTGCGGTGGGAACCACCTGTACTTCCCTGTCTTCTATTTCCTTTCTGCTTTGCTGAGCTGCTGGTCAGGCGTTAAGGCCTCCCAAAGACCCACAAGCACAGATTTGGCCTTCTTATAATTTCCCTAGGAATCCTAGCTGGATGCCGTCCCTTTCATATTTGCCTCTGGGTAGTTCAGACGGGACTCGTGGTCTGCTTACTCCTCTCCTCCTCTCCTCCCGAGAGCATTAGCCCTTTACAAACCTGACTCACACACTGGCCTAGATTGTTCAGATTTTTGCCAAAGCCTCTCCGACTAGACCGTACATCACCATGAGACTCAATAAAGCCACCACGGCCCCATACCAATCTTAACAATCACATTGAAAGAGCTTTTGCTGAGCACCAAACCCAGCTCTTCATATTCCTAGGTCTGGTAGCAAAGCCTCTCATCCCCCTATTGTTTTCCATTCCTGGACAGTTGACTGGGACTTCCGAAGGAGATAACCAAGTGCCCTAATGGCTCTGATAAGCCCAGTTGCCTATCAGGAACTACTCTCCCTCACAGCCTCAGGACTCAGTCTGCATGTTGAGGGGTGGATAGTAATACTATTCATCTTTCCTGCCTCAACAGCAGTCAGGATGATCCAGTGCACGTCCATGTCCCGCAGTCTCACAAGCCAGAATGTGACTGTCTTTTTCATTGCTTGTTTAAAGGACTTTCCCAATTCTATCAGTTCAGGGGTGAGTATTCTCTGGTACTCGACTATTGTTCAGCTTGGATGTTAGATCGATTCTTTTGTTTTTCTGTCAAAGATCATAGGTGTCTTCTCAGTGTTTCTACCATATTCTCCCCACTCTCTGGTTCTTCCCATGGGTTCCAAGGTCTTGGAAAGCTTTTCAGCATGGATCCAACCTGTTTTCTCCTTTTTCTTTTGGCTTCCAAGCCAAAGACATGCGAGGCAACATCTCTACCTCATCCTCTAATTTACCTAATTTACTGGCCAGAGCAGAGACCACCATGAAAAGGGACCATGGACAATACTAAGCACTACTTCCTGTCCCACTAGTTTCTGCCTTACATAAACAAGCTCCTGTTGGGCTGCCACTTTGGCCTCAGACACATTTCTTACTACACATAGCCATGGCCAGGCAACCTCTGTAGCCACTTTGCAGCCTCAACCCTTCCACGCTCCTCTTGAACGTCTCAAAATTCTCCCTAAGCCTGTGACTGTTTTAAGGACATCACCGTACTCATGTCATAGATGTCTCTCCTCAAGCAGGCATGCCATATCATACCACCCAGGCAGAGACCGCCCTCCTCAGACTCTCCAACTTGCAGCGGCTCAGCCTAGTTGCATGCCTCACTACCAATAGCACGAGCTGTGCAACTGCTACCGTAGCAGAAGACCCGCTATATGAGAAAGGGCAGGTGTATGAGAGCTCCCTCTGTGGACACTCCAACTTCCGGCTGCTCAGCCCCTGTTGCAGAACAGCCATAGCGCCACCCAAGCAATGGTCCTCTCCAACTCCGATTCCATGATGTCCCTGCTAGGGTGCAAAATGTCATACAACAGACCTTTCCCCGACAGACACAACACAAACACCTTTGGCGGCTCCAGAAAGGAAGTCTGCAAGACACCAAATGAGCACACAATTACACAAACGTTCTGTTTGGTGAGACAGTGAAGTTTTATTGGGGTTGCTACCGGGAATATTGATGAGGGGTTATGCACAAAGTATAGCAATGACTCTAAGGGAAAAAAGAATTTTCTGTTGTTGGAAAGCCCACCCGAACGTGGGTGACAGTTCACAAACACTGCAGACTGGGTCTGTCTGCACAGCCTGCAGGAGGCTCTGCAGTCTAAACATCTCTGAGTTTGCACTATAGTTTCTTTCCCCAGAGATTTGAAGGGGTATGTGATAAAATGCCCTCCTCCAAGGAGACATGTCAATCAGCCTTCCTTCAATGCACAAATCCAGTGATATTCAATTTATAACCATGGAAGAGTTATCTGGGCCCCAAGTTTTGGAGGTTTCAGTCCGTGATCTGGTCTCCAACCCGTCTAGGACCCCACAATGCCCTATACACCACACCTATCAGCACGGTCGAATGGCTTGGCACCTCTCATTTGTGCTTTCAAAGGTACAAGAAAGGTCTGTGTGCTCTGTGGCCTGAGCTGCAGCCGTTCCTCGCTAGATTATGGGCAGACTACATCAGAGGACACTGTGGGATGGGATGACGAAGAACCGTGTGCATGCAGCAGCGGTGTGGAGACAGGGGAACCCTGTGACTCATGGGGTTCCTGGAGGAGACCCACAGAAGACCTGGACACCTCATGTTTCCACTTCATTGTCTGTATTCCTTAGGACAAAGGGTGTTTTTACTCTGGGAAAGCTTTATTAAGGAAATGGAGGTGTCTGACTCCAAAAAAAAAAAAAAAAAGGACAAGCTACAAGCCCTACATTGAGAGAAGTCAAGAGTTTGGCATTTCTGATGATACTGTTTTCTGTTTGGCTTGCGGGCATCCCAGGGTGGGAAGGAACTTGAGCCTGACAGAACATCCACCAACACAGGGTGTCCTGTCACAGCAGAAAGGAGCCTGGGAACGTGTGGGGACAGTTAGTACCACCTGGACACCTCTGTGCTCTGCAGGTGAGGTGACAGAGCCTCGCAGAGAAAAGTGAAGCAATACACGGAAACTGCCACGCGCTGTCATGCTTAGACCGTGCAGGTGCCGATTGGAGGGCTCCATTGTGAGCCCTTCCTGACATCAGGCCCTCCCCCTGTGGAATGACAACAGCAGCCATCACAAAAGAACTATCATTATCCCTGCAAGAACAACAGAGAGAAATGAGAAGCCCGAGTCTGAAGGCCAGAAGGGACACAAACAAATGTTGTATGCTTTTTCCAGATAAACTTCCTGGTGTGTCTTAACAGCATTCTGCTCCCAGCTTCCGTGAGCGTGGACACAGCCTCCCAGTGGTTCTGCCTGCCTGTGAGTCCTGTGACCAGAGGCGGCTGCATGAACCCCAACACCCACAGGGGTGCTGTCAGCCACAAGCAGGACAGCCCCTTTTCTGAGTGGCTCTTTCTCAATATCACTTAGAGAGTGCTCTGTAGCCTTAAGCTGTGCGTGGTTGTGAATGTATGCCCTCTGTCACCAAGCTTGCTTATGAATGGACTACTCATCCGTGAACATGCTTACGCTCCCTAGGTAAAATCCCATATTCTCCTCAGAGGAGGACATCAACTTCCAAAGGATTCCCAGCAACTCCGTACCTGCTGCGGGTATTAAATCTTTCCCCACCTCTTTATGTGCCATCATCTGCTTGATTTGTCTTTGCACTCATGGGCAGAAGAGCCCTTGGAGTTAAATTATAAAGCCTTCTAAACCATCCGGGTAGCCACCAACCAGCATGCGTCAATCGTTGAGTTCTCTGTTTGGTTGGAACTTGTGATCTCAAATACAGCCTAATTGAGCTGTGGCTCCTGCAGGGCAGACCAAGCCCTTTAAAGCCAATGAGATTGTCCATGTGGACGTTCTCAAGTTCCTCATGTTCACATTAGCAGTGACCTGGACAGGAGGCAGAGAAACACTGCCCTTCCCCCAGTGATTCTGTTCAGAGGGCAGGGCTCAGCGGGAAGATACATTCTTAAACCCTTTCAAGGTTGTCTGGAGATGCTGTGTGGAAGAAGAGACATGGGTGACCCTTCTGCTCCATGAGAAGGCAGGCAGAGACGAAGGAGAGAGTTTTTAATAGTCAGACTCCCATGTGATGCTGCCCAAGGGGATCCTCTTTCAAAATCCCAGATCTTATCTAGGAGAGAGACTATAGTAACTCATGTCTAGAGAGAAATTGTTTTGTCCCCTCCACAGCAAGCCCGTCTTGCAGGCCCCTGTGAGGCTGGGTCATGTTCCAGAGTACCCAGGAAACCAAGTGTCAAGACTCCACAGTAAGAGAAGCTAGACGGCCCTCTGCAACCAGTGCTGGACAGCGCAGGCTGCCTCCAGATCAAGGAAGCCCTGGCTACAGGTTGCAAGGTTTGGCCAATAGGCTGTGAAAGAGGAAGAACATTCCAGGCAAACGGACAGCCTGGTACAAAGTCCCACGTTCCCCAGAACCAAGGCCACAGCCTCTGCAGAGAACAGCAAGTTCATTTCCATTGGTGTCAGAGACTAGAGAGAGGCAGATACAAAGCCTATCTCCTTCCTTTGTGACTTCCCCTGGGTAGGGGCCAAGCAGGGCCTCTGACTCCAAGATTGGGCTTGGCCTGACTGGCCCTGATCTTTCTCCTTGCAGCAAACTCTGACCACCAACATGTCACCCTGGAGCTCTGTCCTCCCGCTCCCCCATCTCCCTTACACTTGTCCAGCCAAGACAGAGCAAAGATTTTTGTTGCTGAACACATCAAATAGAACCAGCAGAGCCAAGACCAGAATGGGAGGCCATGGTGGATCTCTGGAGCTGACAAATGAACTCCCAACCTAGCCTGTGACCACAGAGGACATCATGGCTAGGGCCATATGCCTGGCTCAGGGATTACACAGCGACAGACCAAACTTGTTCTCTTCCCAAAAACAAGCTACTCAGTGCTTCTGAGGAGGTCCACAGTGCTTCTCCATCCGAAGGTGGAAGGCCATTCTGCCACTCCCTTCAGTGTGACGCAGTCTGGAGAGTAAAGTTCAGAGTGAAGATCTGCTGCCCAGCACACCGGACCTCACCTGCAGTCTGCGGGATACACTGGGACAGCGGGTGTGACTCTGATACCCAGTCGCTGCTGTGACCACAGACAAGCCACGACTGAGTGCACGGGTTGGGGGGGGGGGTCATTCCTCACCTAATTCTCTGCTCTCAGGTAGCAAGCCAAAGGTGCATACAGTTTATGCCCCCCTGGGCTCCTCTGTCCTCTGCAAGTGGGGAGAATGATCCTCACAGAGAAAGGGAGAAATAATTGGTGGAGCCAGCTGTTTGCCTTTAACCTGAGAACAGCGTCTGGCCCAAACCTAAAGGCGGCTCTATCCTGAGGCTGTGGCCATGGGCTGGGTGCCATCCACTGAACAAGGGACCCTTCTCCCGGGGTCAGAATGAAGGGTAACAGCAGCCATTGACATAAGAGTGTCCGATGGCATGCCAATGTCCTATAAGAGTGGGAGGAGGAATGTGAAGACCAAATGAGGCGGCCAGAGGGGTGCGAACTCAGAGTCTACATTCTTTCGCAGCAGATGGTTCCTGATGTTTCTTAACGACAGCAAAGCATGTCCACGGTCATGACGTGACAAAGGTAAAATATATTTCAACCCCCTGGAGAGCACTTCCATGCACCCCAGAAAATGACCCTCTCTCCCTTCCAGGACTTGCTCCTGGATTCCCCTCACTCATTCTCAAGAGGGCAATGGAACCCACCCCCTTCCCAGTCCTGGCTTCATGAATCCGGAGCAGAAGAAAAGACCTGCCCCAGTGAACACCCACACACCCCAAACCAGAGAATTAGGTGACCCCACAAGCAAGATGGTCAGGCCACAGGCTGTGTGTCACATGCTGGTCAGGTTCAAGAGTGTGATGCCATGCAGTGGCTGGCAGGTGATACCATGGCCTCCATGCCACAGCAGTCGGAAGATTATTTGACCACTCTCAGTATGACTCTGGGCTCCTCGGTGATCTGGAGTCAAGACCTGCTGCCCAGCACAGCAGATCACACCTAACCACACCTCAGCAGTTCCTCAGTCACCCTTTGCTCTTCAGAAAAGAAATCCAGTGTCACCTTTCCCTCTGTTTTGGGGAGGATGAGTTCAGCCACCTCATCTCCCCTTCTCTTCACTTAGGCAGAAGCTGAGTCAGGAGGAGGCTTAAAAATACATCTTCTACCAGAAGCGGGCACATAGCAGAATTAACATTCTGTTCAGTGCCGTGATCCCCACAGATGAACAACCCCTGCTGACTCAGGTAGCCGATTCCTGCCTAGAAGGTGCCCAGGAGAACACTACAGACACCTTACCCAGCACCTCACCCAGCACCTTACCCAGCAAGAATCTATACAGCACCACTGACTGACGTCTGTAGCCACATGGTAACCAAAGTTTCCCCATAAGCCTGATCCCTAAGGCACTGGGCACAAAGTAGTCCCACAGTGGCCGGTCTTGTGGAAGCAATGCTGGGTCCCAGGTCTGTAGATCCCACCTACTTACCTTGCCTCGGTGTCACAGAAAAATCTCAAAAGGCTAGTCAAAATGACTGTCAAGAAATCCCTTGGTGGGATAGAAACATTCTAGCCGTTTCCAGAATCCTGGTGCTTAGGGGAAGGAAACTGTGCATACAAAGACATAAATATTACCAGATCATCCCAAGGTTGGGTCAAGCAGAAGGTGTGGGAGGCACCAGCGAAGGATGAGGCTTCTTCTTCTTTTTTTTTTTTTTTTTTTGGTGTGGGTAAAATATATTTCAGTTTATTTTTTATTGATTTTTATTGAGCTCTACATTTTTCTCTGCTCCCCTCCCTTCCTCTCCCCTTCCTGCTTCAACCCTCTCCCAAGGTCCCCATGCTCCCAATTTACTCAAGAGATCTTGTCTTTTTCTACTTCCCAGGTAGATTGGATCTATGTAAGTCTTTCTCAGTGTTCGCATTGTTGTCTAAGTTCTCTGGTATTATGGTTTGCAGGCTGGCTTTCTTTGCTTTATGTTTAAAAACCGCCTATGAGTGAGTACATGTAATAATTGTCTTTCTGTGTCTAGGTTACCTCACTCAAAATAATGTTTTCTAGCTCCATCCATTTTCCTGCAAAATTCAAGCTGTCGTTATTTTTTTCTGCTGTGTAGTACTCCATTGTGTAAATGTGCCACATTTTCCTTATCCATTCTTCAGTTGAGGGGCATTTAGGTTGTTTTCAGGTTCTGGCTATGACAAACAAAGCTGCTATGAACATAGTTGAGCACATGTCCTTGTGGCACGATTGAGCATCCTTTGGATATATACCCAAAAGTGGTATTGCTGGGTCTTGAAGAAGGCTGTTTCCTAATTTTCTGAGAAATCACCACACTGACATCCAGAGGGGTTGTACAAGCTTGTATTACCACCAGGAATGCAGAAGTGTTCCCCTTTCCCCACAACCTTTCCAGAATAAGTTGTCATCAGTGCTTTTCTTAGAGCCATTCTTAGAGGTTTAAGATAGAATCAGAGTTGTTTTGCTTTGCATTTCTCTGATGACTAAGGATGTTGAACATTTCCCTAAGTGTCTTTCAGCCATTTTAGATTCCTCTGTTGAAAGTTCTCTGTTTAGGTCTGTACTTCATTTTTTAATTGGATTATGTGTTCTTTTAGTATCCAATTTCTTGAGTTATTTATGTATTTTAGAGATCAGACCTCTGTTAGTGAAGATCTTTTCCCATTCTGTAGGCTGTCATTTTGTCTTGTTGACTGTGTCCTTTGCTTTACAGAAGCTTTTCAGTTTCAGGAGGTCCCATTTATTAATTGTTTCTCTCAGTGTCTGTGCTGCTGGAGTTATATTTAGGAAGTGGTCTTCTGTGCCAATGTATTCAAGTGCATTTTCCACTTTCTCTTTTATAAGGTTCAGTGTGGCTGGCTTTATGTTGAGGTCTTTGATCCATTTGGACTTGATGCTGATAGATATGGGTCTATTTTCATTCTTCTACATGTTGATATCCAGTTATGCCAGCACCATTTGTTAAATATGCTTTATTTTTTCCATTTGCTATTTTTTTGCTTTTTTGTCAAAACTCAGGTTTTCGAAGATGTGTGGATTGATATACGGATCTTCTATTAGGTTCCTCCTGTCTGTTCTTATGCCAATACCAAGCTGTTTTCAGTACTGTAGCTCTGTAGTAGAGTTTGAAGTCAGGGATTGTGATGCCTCCAGAATTCTTTTATTGTACAGGACTGTTTTGGTTATTCTGGGTTTTTGCTTTTCCATATGAAGTTGAGTACCATTCTTTCGAGGTCTGTGAAGAATTTTGCTGGGATTTTGATGGGCATTGCATTGAATCTGTAGATTGCTTTTGGTAATATTGCCATTTTTACTATGTTAATTCTGCCTACCCAGGAGCATGGGAGAGGCTTCCCTTCACTACAGCCCCACCCTGCCTCCGCACCCCAAATGGGAGCAGGTTTGCAAAGCAGCATCCTGCTGATGAACCTGGCACATGTGGGAACCCACCAGGAAGAAAGCCTCCTCTCCTCATGGATACCTATAGAGGGCATGAGGACCAAAGCGTTCGCAGGAACCCTGTCAGGTACTCATCCCCTGCACCCTGCCAACTCTCCTCTTCAGGGAAAGTTTGTTCCTGCTTGTTCATGGCCCATCCCCACCGAAAACACTCATCCCTTTCCTCCCAGCCGCCTGACTGGAATCTCCTCTAAACAGACAGTCCCCCTTTTTCCTTACTGTGCCCCATGCCCTTCCCCCTCCAGTCTTCTTCCTCTTCTGTCTTCCCCAAATCCCATCTGCCCCCCTCTCTTCTTTCCTCCCTTTAAAGCCCATCATCTTCCTGCTAGGCTTAAACAGTTCCTGCCATCGTTAGTGACCTTGGTGAGAATGAGGCGACAAGCTGGGGAAGGTCCCTGAGTCCAGTGGGACACTCGGTTCTCTCACTGTGGGCGTTCTATCCCCCACACACTGCAGAGGCTGGAAGAAGGTAGCTTCATAAGGTGGAAGCCATGTGAACCACGCCCTTCTCCAGACAACAGTACCAGAGACACAGAACTAAAGGAGGAGGAACTGTTAGCTTAGACCCAGCAGCTAGAGGAGGGGCAGAGGAGCTTGCTCCCTGATTCCCAGGGGTGGCTGACAGGTAATCGGTATTTGAGCAGACAGCCTCCTGGAGTTCTGGCCTGGCTCCCTCTTGTAGCTCTCAGTCCAGATTAGGCTGGCCCCAGCCATCCCTGCGGCTTGTTGACCACAGACCTGGCTGGGGCTGTTTTCGCCCCTTGAAGGGAGACACAGGCAAAGGACTCTGTTAGGACTTTGACACCGAACGGACTATAGCACTGAACTAGCCTGCTGGATCATACATAGCCCTCCACCCCACTCCTCACTCCGGAACCTTAGCTCCATTTCGCCAAGCCCTTCTCTCTTCCCTTCTCAGCCCCTGGTCACACTCTCTGCTGTCTGCTGCAGGCACAACTTCCCCAGAATCTACATAAGGGGGATGCGGGGAGAAAGTTCCTTCTAAGGGTCATAGACATCTTAAGGTCTGTGCACCTATGCATGGGTGCAGCCTGCCAGCGGAAAGGGGCCTTAAAAAGCAACGATCAAGTGCACAAGTGAATGTCGGTGGTCACGCCTAGGCTGCATTTCCTGTGAGACAACATTTTCCTCTCCTTGTTGTCTCTTACCTGGGAAATGTGCGCTTTTTCTATGAGATAAAGAGGCAACAACATTGAGTAGGACACCTCCTTCCAGCTTCTTCTAGTGGTGTTGGAGGCTATGGGTGCCACCTAGGGCTGGTGATCACTGATGATAGGACCCAGCGATGGTTCCTTAAGGGACCCACCCCTGCCATTTTCATTTTTGATTTTCCCTAGGGAGGATGCATGGAGGCTATATCATCAGGTGATACCCCACTGAATCTCCAAACAATGCTGATCCCCTTAGTGCTACGGGTGCTGTTGGCATCCATGGCCTGGGTTATAAGGCCAGCAGCATAGGAAGTCAGGTAAGTTGGACCTTGAGGAATCCCTGCTCCATCCTTTCTCTTTCACCTCTTGCAGTTGGCTCTTCCAAGACAAAATGAAATTAAGAGGGAGGATACCTGTAGGGCTCATGTTTGAATGGCACTTCACAAACTTTCTTTTGTGCCCATGGCTCGCTCAGTATTTCAGTGTAGTGAATACTACTGGGACATCATTAGGCTTTCTCTTTCCTACAGGTTCTATGACTTCTTGGACTTGATAGTTCATGCTACCCATGGCTTCCACAATCTTGGTTACTGGAATTATTGGGATGATTTCTGTGGAGGGGCTGGTGGCAAAGCTTTGTCACTGAAATATAGCCGTGGGTGTCCCATAAGTTGGCCTGTGGTTATCCTGCCCCCAGAACCTACATCTGGCAAGTAGGATATAAGGGTTTTCCAGTTTTTCACATGTTTGGTGGCCTTGAGTATCTGTGATCAGCTAGTGCAGATCTGAAGGGCTCAGTGCCTCGGAAAATGTGAACCTAGAGACCATAGTGTAAATTAGTATGCCGAGACTCCATGTGCTGATGCTCCCCGGGTCCTCCAATATCTCCTGTGCTAAATAAGAATGTGTGCAGCCAACCTCTTCCAACATCTGGTTAGTGGTGACTTTTATGGCCACTTCCAAGTCACAAAGTGTCATCATGTGAACACTGACTTCATTCCCCATCTATGGGTTCCAGCAAAGATCTCACCTTTCTGGGAGGTCTGCTGTGGGCTTCAAGCATCTCAAGGTTTCTCAGTGGTATTTGATGCTAGGATCACTCTGGCCCCAGGGAGTCATTTTCTGTGCCTTCCTCAAGGCAGACAGATACGTTGTCTGTCAGTCAGCCATCATCACTTGAACAAATCTCCAAACTCAGCTTGCTGGCAGAGGAGGTTTCTTCGGGCTCACAGCTTCGGAGCCTTCAGTTCATGCATGCTCCACTCTGTCCACTGCTTGGGGACTGGAGTGACATACTGTGGCCAGAGTATACAGCAAAGCAGAGTCGCTCCACTTCACAACCAGGAAACAAAAGGAGGAGAGAGAGAGAGAGGGAGAGGGAGAGGGAGAGGGAGAGGGAGAGGGAGAGGGAGAGGGAGAGAGAGAGAGAGAGAGAGAGAGAGAGAGAGAGAGAGAGAGAGAGAGAGAGAGATCACATGAAACATTGGGATTCTACAGTTCTTGTCCAGAGAATTCCCTCAATGACCCAAAAATCTCTCACTGGACCTCCAACTCCCAAGAACCCCCCACATCCAAACAGCATCAAGTTGGTACAGACAGCACCAATTTTTCAACACTTGGGCTGGATGAGATATTCTATATTAAGCAATACCAGTGACTCGAGGGAGGCTGGGTGAGATGCCCTGAGCCATCGCAATACGCTTGCAGGCAGCCGGGTAGCAGAGGCGACAGGAGTGTAGATCTACCGCGGGTGTGAAACTCGCTGGCACTATCTCCCTGAGACAGGTGGGTTCTTGGCCTGCTCCTCTCAAATTCTTTACCCACAGAATCCCACACAGCTGCCTCTGCAACAGCAAGAACACACCCCTCTAGGGCCTTATCTTCTCTATGGCAGACTGTGTTTTGTTTCCATTTCTCTTCCCTTCAGACCACTTGATTTTCCCAAAACATGGAATCTGAAGTTGCTTGTGCTTTCAACAAATGGGAAAATCAGTTCCATGTGTACACTGGCCACGATCAAAGAGTCAGGACTAAAGCCTCCATCAGCAGTGAGAGCAGGTTAGCTGGGGGCTCTCCTGGCTCATCCATAGTGCCGATGTCTGCGTGATAGGGCTTTCCGCTGGGGATCATGAGCTGCTGAGTCAGAGGACAGTAGTCTATGTGTGGTTCCTGATGCCTGGGGGTGGAGCAAATGTCTGTTTCTTAAACTCTCTATTCCCAGGACAGACATTGCTTCAGGCCCCACTGAGTTCAATAGGACAGCTGGCGCCATAGTGCTGGCCTCTTCACTGGGCCAGAAAGCATGAATTAAGAAACAACCCTTGCATTAGCCTGGGGATAATCCTAGGGACCCATCCCCATTCTAGTTCACCCCCTGCATGGAATGGGGATACTTAGCAGCACTCTCAGCACCCCCTAAAGACAAGCATCAGAAAGACACTGGCATTGAGTCAAAATCTTGCACAATGGGGTTGGAACATCCACACACACAAGTAGCTGGGTTTTACTACTTTCATGATTAAAGAAAGTTGATTGGGTGAGCCCACTTTAGAAGTGACCTGACACCATAGGAACACAAGGTCAAATGGAACTCAGCAAGTGTCTGCAGAAGAGCTGGGCCCCAGTTCTAGTCCTGTCCGGTTCCTCTGATCCAGGGCTAGCCAACTGCAGCCTCCTAGCCCCTGGTTCTCACAGTGCTTGGTTGTCCTGGCCTTGCAGTACCTGTTGTGATTATCAGCTCCCCTGAAGTGGGCTCTCAGCATGCTTTGTTCCTTACTTGTGTCTGCACATGCATGCTCTGTTCCTTCCCTGTGTCTGTGCATGCTCTGTTTCTTCATGCTGTGACAAAATGCTTCAGGCAAGGAGGTTTATTTTGGTTCACAGTTTGAGGGGATACAGGCCATTACTGTGAGGAAGTCACAGTAGGAGACAGGGAAGGCATGGCAGTAGGGACAGGAAGGCAGCTGCTCAGAATGTGGAGAGCAGAGTCTCAACAGGAAGTGGTCCTGTGTTATAAAAGCCCAAAAGCCTGCCTCTGGTGACTCATTTCCTCTAGCCAGCATCCACTTCCTAAAGGATCCACAGCCTACCAAACAGCACCCCCACATGAAGACCAAATATTCAAACACATGAGCCCGGCAGACAGTTCACACTCAAGCCACATAGTACCCCCCTTTCCTATCTTTGCATCCCTAATTTAGATGCAGGACATTGCTCCACCCAGGGGCTCAGGGCTCCCCTACAACACAGTTGAGCCACTAGATCAGAAAACCAAAGAGTAGATTTTGAGTTAACGCAGCCCTTGGTAGCACACTCTAACATTTGCCAAGTAGAGCCCAGGAGCCTTTTGGGAGGGAACACCCTTATCCCAGTGCCTCCTGCTGGAAGCACGTTCTGTGGAGGGGAACACACTGCGCAGGGTCCAGCCTGCAGGCCAGTCACATCCTCCGGAGCGTCTCATGTCCCCACCCATCAGTCTTTTCCTAGGAACGATTCATCTGTGATTAGTCCGAAAAACCAGAGACATAAGAGTGCAGAAAGGGGCTCTGTGGATCTGCTGCTTACCAAAGCAGGGCAGCATCCAGAGTGTCACCTGCACACTTAGGGCAGGCTGCACCCAGGGGGCTTGCAGTGTGGAGCAGAATTGGGATTCACTCACTGATTTTATAGGAAAAGTGGAAGAGACAGTTCCCCTCAGAGGCCTACTTGACAAACATCCCTCAGACCCGCTGCTTATCCGCAGCCAGGCAGCAAGCTGCACCCCCCTGGAGAATACTGCCTGAGTACCTATCATTTTCTTTTCTGGCAGCAAGAAAAAAACAGGGAGGAGGAGCACCCTAAGTGCCTCCAGGCAGCACAAGTATGCCGTGTGTAGTCAAGGGCCCATGCTGTTAGCAACAGGAGAGACATTTTGTACTGGCCTGAGCTAAGAGTGGCTCAGTCCACTCCTGTTCTGGGAACACTTCGGTCAGAGCACAAACCCTTGGGCTCTGTCAGCACCACATCACTAGGAGTGGGCACCATCTTCCTCACGGGAGTGTCTGCTGTGCTCTGCGAAGTCTGAGAGGAAAGGGAGCGGTCTAGTTCAGGCTCCATCTTCCTTTCCTCTCCAAAGCCCTGTGAGTCGCTTTGTGTTTTATGTTCTGTGTGTATGTGCATGATGTGTGTATGCATGGCCGTGTATGTATAAGTGCATGAGTGTGTACATGTGCATGTGTGTATATGTACATAGACTTGCATGCAAGCATGTGTACGCACGCTCATGCTTGTGAATACAGGTAGGTGTGCAAGAGCCGTGAGACACGCGTGATGTCAGAGGACAACCACGGTTGTTAGTCCTCCCTGTCCACACCTGGTCTGAGGCAGACTGTCTTGCTATACCGCCAGCACTACACTCACCAGGCTGGCCAGCCTGAGAGCTTCGCCCCTCCTGTTTCTCCTGTCTGAACACAGAAACACTGCTCTAACAAATGCCTGCTGCCGCTTAAAGACTTTATGCAGATCCTGGTGGTCCGAACGCAGGCCCTTACACTTGAGTTGCGAGTTTGTCACCCGCTAAGCTATCTCCCCAGACCAAAGACCTAATGGTTCTTCTTTGTACCCCGCACATGGCCTGGACCTCAGCGCGTCCCCTTCATCCCTTCCGTCCTCTTTCATCACGGCACCTGTGACTCTTCCCTACGTCTGTCTCTGCTCTCGGGTGTCTCAGCTGCCTCCTCGTATCCTCCCTCATGTCTGGATGAGATGCTGGAGCTTTCCCAAAGATACTCTTGGGCTCTTCCAGATGGGAAGCCTCTGAGAGCCTTTTTGTCCCCTGAGTCTCTCTGAGGTCATCCTCACTCTTTGCTGCCCTTCTCTGTAAGAGAGGGTCTCCCTCTTCCCTCCTGGCTCTCTGCCTCAGTGAGAGTCACCTGACCTCATTTCCTGAAGACTACAAGCAGGGTAGACCTCAGTCTTTCTCTTGCACACAGCCTGGTCTACAGAGTGAGTTCCAAGACGGCCATGGCTACACAGAGAAACCCTGTCTCAAAAAAAATTTTTAAACAAACTATGATCCTCTAGAGCTTTCTAGACTTCTCCTCCAGGAAAAACCATTGGAAAGACTCTGAATTGGCCCCACTCAGAGAACAACCAATGGCTGAATTCCAGACCGTGAAGCACCAGGGCTGCTCAGTCCTTCCTGGAACACTTCAGATAACAGAACTCAGCTAGAGGTCTGAACCTCATCTGTAGAAAAACAGATCCATTGTTTCCTCAAGGACTGATGCTCTTCAGTTTGTGATAAGGATATGTCTCCATCACCCGAAAACAGCACTGTGTCATGGGGTAACAGGGCATCGGTTAGTCTCCTCATAGTTACAGAACCACTAAGAAGCTGCAGCTCACTGCCTCTGGCCAGTATCACAGAAAGGGCCACATAGAGTATCAGTATCTCTGAAAACACACAAATTAAAAGCCTAAGGATGGTTTATCCTGGTTGCCTATTGTTTTTTTACTTCATCTTGAAATCAGATGAAAACAATAACTTTGGAAAAGTAGCATATGCCAGGAAACCTTCCCGCTAATTGGTGCCTTCCAGGCAGCAGCATTGTTCTGTGGCATGTGGAAACGGGACACAGCAAAGGGCAAAAGCTCCGTAAGTGAAAAGCTAGTACTAAGAACATATGTGTCAGAGGTCAGAGTAAGAGCGCTTCAGGCGAGGCAATGAAGAGAGAAATTTAGTTAGGAAGATATTTACTGGGATTGACGAAAAGCCTGGGGCAAAATAAGTTGGGCGGGGGGCTTATGGCTTCCTGTATGCATAACTAGACATGTGTAACACTGCCCACTCAAGAGAGACTATGGGTAAATGGGAGGCCTAGGGGACAGATTATGACTTGGCTTTCAGGAATGAGAGGGTCTTCAAAATAACTAAGGTATGACCCTAAGCCAGTCAGCCATGAGTTATACAAATTTGAAGTTCTGAAGATCCCAGCCTGATTATAGAAATATGGGTCTATTTGCAAATCAGAGGTGTGTGGAGCCGAAAGAACACAATCATATCTGCCCATAACCAAAGCTTCAACCTAAATTGAGGTCAACAATGAAAGAATTCACTATCTCACCAAAGAAGAAGCAGGCTTTAGAGCCATTAAAGGGTGACTCATCTCAGTATGACACAGTCAACCCACTCTTCTTGGGAATCACCCTCAACATCTTGACTAAACTGGTAGGGTGCTAAGGTAGCAATGGCCCTACAGAGGTCGAGGAGCCCTGTCTCCGGTCAAAATCAATAAAAGGAGGTCAGAAGTCCCTAAGGTCTCTCTTATCAATAATGAGGAACAAAGTCCAGAAAAGCCACACAGCAGAGGAAGTTGGAACTCATGCAGGGATGTTCCCATCTGCCTGACTGGTTTGTACCCACTAGGGCCGGTTGCCAAGTCACATGAAAGGATGAACCAATCTGGAACCTGGACAGGGATGAATAAGGAAGTGGCTGTAAAGGAAATCGCTTCATTTCAGGTGGAAATTCAGAGGTAGAAAAAGAGAAGGCCAAGTTTAATGGTGGTCTTCCAGGTTGAACCTGCCAGGGGACCGAGGTGTGGCCAAAGCATAGGAGGAACCAGGAGTTGAGGGCAGATCAGGCTTCATCTGCTGTTCTCATCCATACAGGACTCCACAGAGCACTCATGCAGAGCACAGAGGCCATTAGTCACCTGAACCATGGGTGTTTTAGTGACACAGTGCCAGCAGAAGCTAGATTACAGTGACGGCCAAGTGATAGCGAAGTAAAAGACTGGAGACAAGTGCAGGCAACCCCTGTGGGAAACCCTGCACCTGCAGGGTGAAGGACAGGCAGGGATTGCAGAGGTTGATATGTCTACCATATTTTAATTTTGTAAGAGAGACTTATCATATTTCATAAAACATGGCAGGAACCCAGTAGAGGGAGGGAGAGACCAAGCAGGAAGGAAAAGAGATGGTGGGCAAGGTGAAAGTCCTGCAAAGATAAAACAAGGGATCCAAAGTGTGTGGGAGAGTCCCAGGAGCTGGCTTTAGGTCAGAAGAAACAGCTCTTCATTCAGCAGGTGGTGAAGAGAGAAGGGTAGGCCCTGCAAGGCTGTGATGGCTAATATTGTGAAGCTGACAGGATCCAGAGTCTTCTAGGAGACAAGCCTCTGGGCATGCCTGTGAGGGAGCTTCAAGACTGAGTTGAGGTAAGAAGATTTGCCCTAAATGAGGGAAGCCTCATTCTGCGGGCTGGCATCACACACTGCTTGAAAAGGACCCGATTTTCTCTCTCCCCTCCTCTTCTCCTCTCCCTTCTCCTCCTCTCCCTTCTTCTGAACTCTTCTTTCTCCTCTCTTCCTTCCTCTCCTCTCTCTCCTCTCTCTCTCTTCCTTTCTCCCTCATCACTGATGGTTGATGCAATGTGACCAGCCACCTCATACTCCTGCCACCATGCCTTCCTTACCATAATAGACTGCACCCTCAAACCAAAAGCCAAAAGAATCCTTTCCTTCCTGAAATTGCATCTTTCAGGGATTTGCCACAGTGGGAAGAAATGTAATGAATACAACCGGTGTGAAGGAACAGCAAGTCTTAAGGGATGACTGATTGATTCCTCTGTGGTAGCTTCTGGCATGTGCTGTCATGCACTCTGTCCACGTCTCAGTGGCTTAAGGTGATCAGTCGAAATTGAGCAGTCTCAAGCTACTTGCTGGAGGTCCCAACAACTGTCACCAGTTACCACAGAGACTCCTGAGGCACCCAAGGAAGAAACATTCAAAATCAGCACTGGGGAGGAAGTAGAAAGACCATGTTTACTACAGGGTCGGGTTAGAGAAAGTGGTGCACCAGTACAGCCGGGAGGGCTCCCTGACACTCATCCTGAGAACAGCCAACCAGAGGCAGCTCGGTTCTGAGTCCACAGAGCCTACCAGGAGAGGCAATGGGTTCAAAAAGCATATAACCATCAGGATGGACAGAATTTTCTCAAGAAATGACAAGAACAAGGAAATATTGAGCCCTGTTCAAAGCTCTTAAATGATCCCAGGTAGACCAATTAAATTAATTCCAAGACCACTCCGTGATGGAGATTGTTCATTCTTTTCTGGATCCATTTCCCTCGCACCATGTCCATCTTTGTTCATCAGTTCCACATTCTAAGAGTCCTCGCTAAGCCCGGATGGAGAAGGCATATTTCTGAGGTCTGTGCAGGCTCCAGAAAGAGTGGCAGTTCAAAGCAACATTCTCTCCAGTTGCTGAGTTCCCAGGAAGACAAAGCTAAGTCCTCCAGCAGCTTCAAATTCCTAAAGCTTATATGGGCTCCTGCAAGGGTTCAACGATTCCTTAAAGGACACAAAATCACTCTAAGAGAACTAGACAACACAAGTGGTCCCTCGCCTGAAATATTATTCAGTTCCTTGAAAAACAAGTGAAAAACTACAAATACAGACCACCTCGCTCAGATAGTTTCACCAGCAAATTCTAAGAAACATCGAAGGAAGACATGATACTAATTTCCCATACTCTCTTCCAGAAAAGAGAACTGCCAGATATGTGGTTAGGACTAGGACAAGAAGACAGAGCTTTCGTGACTGGGATAAGGGCCTCTGTAGGAGATCTCAGATCCTTAGGTCTGGTGGTGTGGGGCTGCAATTCCAACACTAGGGAGGCTCAGCCAGGAAGATCAGAAGTCCACAGCAAGCCTGGGCTATACAGCAAGACTCAGTCTCAAAACCATGAGATGTTTCTACCCTTGTAGCGTACAAGGGAGAAGGAGCCATCTACTAAGCCAATCATAGCCTTCATCTTTGACTTCCAGCTTCCAGAACTGTGGGAAATGCAGGCTGGGGAGACAAGTCACTTAGTCAAGTGCCTGCCACACAAGCACGAGGGCCTGCAGTTACTCTCCACAACCTGCATAAAAAGTCAGGCATGGAGGTACAGGCTTGTAATCCCCAGGTTGGGTAGATGGAATCAGGCGGGGGCTGGGGCTGGTCAGCCAGTTTAGCCTAGCCAGTGAATTCCAGGTTCGGTGAGAGACCTGACCAAAAAACCAAACCAAACAAACAGCAAAGAAAATCAGAGGTGGAAGACTCCCAGGAAAGAGACCTGAGGTTACCCTCTGGTTTCCACATCCATGTTCACACACGTGCTTGCACATCTGCATGCATAGGATATCAGGAATACATGCATACACATACACAATCATGAAAACTAAGTACAATTTTGTTGTCTAGAGGCTACCTTGTGGTATTTTATTATAGTAGTATAAATGAATTAAAGCAGTTGTCCCAGCACAAGCAGGCATGGGAACATGTCTGAGCAAAGGTTACAAGAGGTTGAGCAGCACTGACAGACTGCCCCACCCTGCCTGGATCCTAGGGATCATACATGCTTATTCCCTAGAGTCTCAGCCCTCCCACTCCCCAGGCAGACCAACATTTACAGTTTCTAAACTAAGCTCTAATCAGTAGCTCTTGATCCTGGCACACTAAGTTATAGAAAAAATGGTTGGTGTCCTGGCTATTTCTGAGAGCTCAATCCCAGGAACTGGAGCAGAGTAGCACTTCACCAGTGAGCTGTTTGTCAGCTATGTTCCATAAATAATGGGTGTGGGAGCCATGGGGCTAAGGCAAACCAGACACAAACATCTCTTCCTCGGGGACTGGAAGCAACCCCTGAGTTCTCTGAGCCCCTTGTCTCCTGTCTATGAGTGGAGGTCATTGACCTGACCTACTGTCCCTGAAAATAAATGAAGCTACTTGATTTAGCATGTACCCAAGTTGTCTGACAGCACAAAAGCACAAGGGTCCTCCTCCTCTTCCTCTTCCTTCTATGGCTCTGAGAGACTTGGACCCACAATCACACAGAGGTGCTCAGAACTTTCCTTGCTGGTGACCTCAGTTCTCACAAGGCAACCTCAATAAGGGCTAACATACTGAAAGTCCTATTGTAGGCTGTCTAGTGACCACTCTTTGCAGTGATAGGCAGAGAGGTAGGTGGCACATGTTTGGTCCTCTGCGCATGTTTGGAAAGGACACAGTGAATGGCATTTGTAAATGAGGGAGGTGAGGATGAGAAAGGCTACTGTAAAGATGGTGGGACTCAAAGTAAAGCCAAAGACAGGAGGTGTGGAAGAGGTGAGCTCACACACATGTGCCTGATAATAAGAACTGTCACAAGTCTCTTCCAGAGCCACAACCAGTGAGTGCTGTCTCCTGAGCTGAAGCTTTGCTTTTTTGTGGGTTTATCAGCTGCACCTGAATCTATTGATATTGATCTGTACTATTAGCACCCCACCACTCATACCACAGCCTGGTAGTTTTACTGCCACTAAATAAAGTTTTAAACTAAATCTCTATGGTTCTATTTACTAATAAATACTTGGGAGTCAGATGTTGGGGTGAAAACCTACTAGCTCAGAGGAGCCGAGAAGCAACCAGCTGACCTTCCTTTTGAGTCTGGAGACTCAGCAAGAGACTGTTTCTCCAGCCATCCTGAACTAAAAAGGCCACAAAAACTTCAAGTCCCTCCTTCCTCCTTGCTGTGCGTCTATCTCCCTGGTTTCTCTGTCCTCTCTATGGCTAATTCCTGCCAACTAGTTGCTAGCTTCACCACCGATTCAAGGTTTATTTTATTAACATGGTCTCAAGATTTCACAGTTCAACCAAATATCCCGTGACAGTGAAGGGCTGACTCCACATGCTTTAACAACTAAGAATCCCATCTCATACAAACCTAGCTAGAGTGCATGGTATTGCAATCCCGGTAAAATGGGATTTTTCTTAGTGAAATCAGACTCATCCATGGCCTCAGTTATGTGGGCAGGGAAGGTGAGCTGTAAGTTCACAGCCCCACATTGGGTGTCATTTTGTAGTTGGAGACTGCACTTATGTTTCCTAGCCACCCAGACCCAAATAAAGACACAAAGACTATATTAATTACAACCCTGTTTGGCCAATGACTCAAGTGTATTCCTAGCTAGCTCTTAAATCTTAAATTAAGCCATTTCTATTAAAGTTCAGGCATCTTTCTCCTTTGGTAGCTAAATGGCATCTCTCTGACTCCACCTTCTTTCTCCCTGCATTCAGTTTAGTTTTCCCACATTGCTCTATTCTGCCCTGCCATAGGTGAAAACAGCTTCTTTATTAACCAATGGTAACAAGACATATCATATCATACAGAGGGTAATCCCACATCACCTCCACAGCCTCTTCAGCTGCTCCATGCTGATTATGTGTTTCCCACTAAAACATGGTGTTTACACTGTCACTGAATGGAGCCAGGAGCATTTCTGCTGGAAATTCTCTCCTCATTTCCCATCCCCCACCCACGTGGTGTTTGATGAGAGAAGAAGAGGAAGAATCTACCCACAGCCCTGCTGTTTTGGAAAGACCGCAACTTCCATCTCTTTGGCAACACTCCTGTTTGAACTCTTTTTATGAGGCTTGAACCTATGACCTCTGGGTCCTGAGTCAACAAAACCTTTCCCTTCAAGCATCCTGGAGACTGGAGGGCAGAGAAGGGAGCAGGTAAGGATGCCTGTCCCCAACTTCACAGCTGGCCACCCCTTCTGTAGCCTCTAGCCCATGGCCTGGTATAGCAGGCTCTCAGCTCTGATGTGTACAGAGGTGCAAGAGTCATACCAGCTTTCTCTCTCAAGATTATTCTTTGTGCTGAGAACATAAAAGTGGCAAACTGGGCATTCCAGGGAAGCTGCATCCATGTCATGTGAACAGACATTTTTATTAAAGTACTTTTGAACTGAGTGTGGTGGTGCAGACCTGCCACCCCAACCCTCAAGAGACAGAGCAGGAGGATCTTTATGAGTTCAGGACCTGTCAGGGCTACATTGTGAGACTCTGTCCCAAAATAGACAGACAGACAGACAGACATGATTGATAGAGATAGATAGAAAGAAAGAAAGAAAGAAAGAAAGAAAGAAAGAAAGATAGATAGATAGATAGATAGATAGATAGATAGATAGATAGATAGATTGGGGGGGCATTTTAGCCAGTACAGCATTTGCTGAACAAGCACAAGGTCACATATCCTCAGTGCCTACCTAAAAGCTGAGCATGGCAGCACACATCTGTAGCACCAGTGTGAGGGCAGAGACAGGGGGATCCCTGGGAATCACTAACCAGCTAATCTGAACATTCTGTGAACTTCCATGGTGGTGAAAGACCTTCTTTCCAAAAAAGAAAGGAAGGAAGGAAGGAAGGAAGGAAGGAAGGAAGGAAGGAAGGAAGGATAGAAGGAAGGAAGAAAAGGAAGAAGATAAAAGAGATAAAGGAACGGAGGGAGGGAGGAAAGGGAGGGAGAAGAAAACTGCTGGTTGAACCAACTTTCTACCTGAGAAGCCACACTCCATGTGGCCAGAACTAGGTTTCTGTGGTCATTTGTTTTTTCCTGGCATATATTAGACATGCAAGAAGCAATTATTGAATGAATGAATGAATGAATGAATGATCATCAACCTATAAAGGAGTCTGGTGCAGACCCATATCTGGTTATCTGAAGTCTGCCTGTCCAGGTTTCATGCCATGGCTCACTATCTGAGGAAATATACACCTAACGACACAAGATCATCAGTCCACCCAGCTCATCTTGTCGGAAACACAGGAAAAGGTGGCACCTGAGAGAGAAGGGTGCTGGTCTCTCCAAAGCAGAGGAAGCACCTGGCTTTAGGGACAAGTGGAATGAGATAGAGTTGTGACTTCCAGAGAGTAGGCACCGCTGCTGGCCACCCCTACTCCTCCCTGTGCCACAATCCTGCAAACAGAAGTTCCAGTGGCAATCAGCAGAGTGTGAAAGAACCCCACCACTGTCCTGTACCATGGACGAATCCTCAGAAGCCTTCAAAGAAGGGGACAGATGTATGGCCTGGATAGTTGTGATCAACTGTATGCACCTGGGCCAACCTTCTTCCGTGGTCCTACATGCTCTATTTCAGAAAGTAGGACTTGTGGTCCCAGGTAACTGGAATCAGGATAATGTCCCACCCAACCAAGACACAAAAGCAGTTACTGTGTCACCCATTCAATTGGCATCATCATGAATGAAGTAATATTGTGGTACATAATTAAATTCAGAGTGTTCTGGCTTTGTGGAAGTTTTGTGAAAACAGGCACTGGACAGACAGATGGCTAAGAAGGAGAGGCTCAGCTTCTCCTTCCCCACCAGCTCTAGACCATCTTGGTGGCACTGAACACCTGTCTATGATAAATCAATGGCTTTGTTAAGCCACAGCCTGGGAGCCTTTGCTTATGCAGAAGCAAGACTGTTGACCTCACAAGTATAACAAATGACTGGATGGGTCCAAAGGCCAGAGCTGACAGCAAACCCTGCCTCTCACTCCCAAGACAGTCAAGACACCTGAAGCCAGCCCTGTCTGCACACGTCAGTGATGCTGTGAATGTTCTGGATGGTTGTGCCCCTGCAGGGTCTCTTTATTGCCTGGATTTGATTTTCTTTTGAAACATGGTCTCATGTAGCCTGGGCTTATCTCTAACTCACTTTGATAGCTAAGGGTAACCTTGAGATCTTAATCCTACTGCCTTCACATTTCCAGTGCAGAGATCACCGGCGTGAACACTCTATAGTAAACATTCCTACAACCCCAGCCCAGATTTGCACTACAACAACTTTCAGAGCCTTGGAGTCGCTGCTGGCCCCTCTGGTGTGTGGCCACTTCCACCTTGACCTCTCCAGACATGGCTGCATTATCCAGATGGTCTCCCATCTTGGAGTGCCCATGAGAAGAGAAAATTCCCAACAGCAGTTACATAGAGGAGTAACTGCCAATTGTAGGTTCCACCATGTGGCACTGAGTGTCGCGGCTGCACGGGGCCCACTCAGGTCTCTTTTGAGCCTCTAACCTGTCCAGTCCAACCAAACAGCAGCGACATTCATTCGCTGTTCACGTTTCCCTCACCAAATTACCTTCTCTGCATGTTACTGTTCTACATCAGCCCCACTTCCCAAAGAATGCTAGGTAGGGAAGTTGTATAACCTGCAAATGGAGACCCAACATTCCCCCACAAAACGTCCCTCTGGCCCCAACTCCATTGCCTCTGACCTTGGTAAGAGGTCAAAGGATGTCATGACAGAGAACGCCATCAGAGGGATCTGGAGAGCCAGTCCAAGAGGACAAGAGGATGGGAGGGAGGTGGGCTGAGCAAAGAAGCTGTGCTATTCTTCCAGGAGTGGCCACGCTATCAGCTCTCCCGAGAGCTTGAGTTATAACAGCTGCTGTTATGTGTCCTCATGAAGAGTGGAGGCTCCGCTGACACCAGCAGCAAGCAGCTGGATTCTCTCACCCGTGCACGCCTGGATGGGACAGCAGAGCTGTCATCTGCCACAGGAACAAGTAGGGCGAAGTGTAAATGTGGGAAACATCCTGTCACAAAGGCCCTTTCACAGGGACAGTGATGGATGGAGTGGCAGGGCTCCAGGAGCCAGACACTTCCTTGCAGCTTTGACAGCATGCACAGAAAACCCCAAGGCCGCCTCGCCACACGAAAGTCAATACACTATCCCGCCAGGAAGCCTGCACTGTGTGAATGCATTCCCCAGCCCGCGCTTCTGCTATGAAATTATGCTTCTAATTTTAGCCAAGTACAACCACACAGTGAAATCAAAGATCTTTAAGTAGCTTATGTTAAAACTCATGGGCCCGGTGCCCAAACCTTCCCTACATCATAGAGGAAGTCATTGTCTACTTTAAAAGATTACTTTCTGGTACTTATTTCTGTAAATCTGTGTGTTATGCTATTCTACGCTCTCTGATTAGGAAACACTGTAGCGTAGTTTCTGCTACGGTAGGGGAGTTGTGTTCTCAGGTCCCCCCAGCTCCCTGCACCCTCTTCCCACAGAGTCTGCACTGGTAAACTGAGGCAGACTGTTCATGCTGAGCCCAGGGTCCTGCTACCAGCATACCCCCTTTCTCACACAGCCTTCATATTGGTTTGTTTTTCCAGGACTTAAGAGCTCTCTTCCAAAAAAAAAAAAAAAAAAAAAAAAAAAAAAAAAAAAAAAAAAGCCGGGCAGTGGTGGCGCACGCCTTTAATCCCAGCACTCGGGAGGCAGAGGCAGGCGGATCTCTGAGTTCGAGACCAGCCTGGTCTACAAGAGCTAGTTCCAGGACAGGCTCTAGAAACTACAGGGAAACCCTGTCTCGAAAAACCAAAAAAAAAAAAAAAGAGCTCTCTTATATTTTCATTTGTTCAGTTTTCCATGCATTTCCTGCTAACATTTCAAAAAGTTAACATGGTTGTTAAATGCCTAAAAAATTTTCCAAGTGTTCAAATATCTTTTCTTTCTGTTGGAGATTTGTGATTCTTCCTCACCCCACTTGGGTTTGGGCCTCTGCTTCAGGGATTTGATTTTACAGTTTTCTTCCTCATTTTATTACAGTATATTACACATTAATTTAAAAGGAAGATTTCGGGGGAAAAAGAAAAAACATAGTTTGATGATAGACAAATGGAAGATAGATTGATTTTGATAGATATGTCATAGATAGATTATGGATGAGAGATAATAAATAGGTAAATAGATATAGATGATTGATATAGAAATAGATGATAGCTAGAAGGATGATAGTAGGTATTATTTTCATGCTTAAAAATATATTATCTTAGCAGGGTGGTAGTGGCTCATGCCTTTAAAGCCAGCACTTGGGAGTCAGAGGCAGCTGGGTCTTTGTGAGTTCAAGGCCAGCCTGGTCTACAAAGAAAGTTCCAGGACAGCCTGGACTGTTACACAGAGAAACTCAGAGAAGAGGAAAGGAGAATATGAATATATATATATATATATATATATATATATATTCTTGACCAACACCTAGCAATTCTCCTTTACTCTCATACTGTTCTTTCCCCATGGGCACATTGCCATCGGACCTCTAAAACCACGTTTTCTAGGTCTCTGGCCCCTGCTTACTTCTCTTCTACTAATACCTGCTTTGCTTTTTGCTTTTGTCTAAGTCTTAGTTTTCGAAGAGGTGCTCTCCAGGCATCTAGTGGCCCTTGGCTGTACATTCCTAGTTCAATGAGAAGCATTAAACATTATTCAGAACCTGAACAGGCAAACGTCAGGGTTGGGCCAGGGCTGGGCTTCTAGTCTGGTAGAAAGAGACCCAGGCTCTGATGAGGAGGCATCTGATGGCAGCCCATTGTTGCTGGGGACTGTTATCTTTCCAATATCTTCCCAGGAGAAGGCAGGGAGGCCTGGCTACTATATGGACATAGTGAAAGCCAGCCCTTTATCCGCTGTTCTCAACCTGTTTGCTGTCCCACCTACATACAGGTACATGTCACTACATATAGGCTGAATCATGCCTTCCACATCAGTTCTCAAAATTAAAGTCTTAACCCTAATGTGTCAGTAGGCGGCTACAATCAGAGATGGGGGCACTGCACGTGCAGTTAGTGAAGAAGGGGTCACCTGGCAGGGCCCTCAATGTCATTCCTGTCCTTCCAGAAGGCAAGCTTGAACATATACACACCAAGTTCAGAGGACACTGGAGAGATACACGACCTCTAGACACCTAGTTGGGGATGCTCCCTAGTCCTTCAGGAGTTATTCTTGATCTTGCACTTCTGGCCTGTGGAACTCACTGAGTCCCAAATCCCTACGATTCTGGCCGTCCAGGTACTGCCTTTATGCCAGCCAGTCATGAGTTGTGCAAGCAGGAGCAAGAACCACTAGGCCACAGGTCACCCTTCTGCAAGCCCCTGTTGATGGACAGCCACCTCCAAAGGGACAGCAGGACCCTAATTGATGTCTGTTCAGCAGCCTCACTCACAAACCATTAAGATGCTCTCTCCTTAGTATGCCTGCGCTCCTCCTCTCTGGTCCATAGGTAACTTCAGAGGGGATGTTTCATCAGCTCCCATCGCTAGGGCAGACATCTGCAATGATCGGCTTCCCTAATCTGACCGACCATTCTAGAGGTTTCATTTATGGTAACTTTGTCCTGTGGCTTTGGGTCTCCAGTTGCACAGTGCACCATGGTGGTAGTCTGTGTCATAGAGAAAGAGGAGGGGCCAGAGAGGCCCAGTATCTCCCTTAAAGGACACATGACCAGGTGACAGCCTTCCTTCCAAAAGTCTCTATCTCCTAAAGGTACCAACACTCCAGAATAAAGCCATGGGGGGACCAAACCTCTTTAAATACATGGGCCTCATTGGAGGCCTGCCCCTTTCTGAATGGACATGGAAGAGGAGCAGATGCGGAGTGGGTAGATGGGTAAGAGAGGGGGGAACAGGAGGAGAAGCGGGAGCAGAAACTGCTTGGTATGTAAAACAAATGAAAAAATGTTATTTAAATTTTTAAAAATCCTGGAAAAAATAAAATAAAAATAATAAATAAACAAAAATGTTATTTAAATAAAAAAAAATAAGAAAGCAAATAAACAATAAATGGGCCTTTGGGGCTCTGCAAGCTATAAGGAGTGTAGCTTACCAGTCTTTCCCTACCTGGACTTTCCCTTGGGTTTATGCAAATCAAAACCTCCCTGGTTTAGTTAGCAGCCTCCCCTGAGACTTTGGCTAGACAGCAGGCAGTCCTTGTCCACCAGATTGTCAAAGGTATTAGTATTCAAAATGTCACCTTCCCACAGACAGAAAAGACAGCTAGGATGAGTTTATGATAATCAAACGTGATATGAGTGATATTTCCTGCTTGCTAGGAAGGTGCAATGTACCACCCAAACCCCTCACTTCTCCCACACAGGAAGTGGAATTTGTCTCTGACCTTCAGGGTGGGCATGAATTACTGAACACTTCTGACAAATCTGTGAAACAATAAAAACAATCACCTGGCAGCAGAGAAGCTTAGCAGACAGCCACCGGACCAAGAGGTGGGGGTCGAGACTACCAAGAAGTCAGCTGGGTCTTCCACGTGCTCGGAGTGTGAACTAGAGAGAGGGCTTGTGTCTGCGGTCCTCTCCCCAAATCCACAAGTGCAATTCAATCTGAGAAACTGCCAAGCATGCTCATCTGGAATGGAATTCCACAGGACCACGGGTCAGAACTTTCTCCACAGTGCTAAGGGTATGGAAGAGAAAACACTTTGCCCTGCTGTAGACTAAGGGAGACTCCAGACTCGTGATGACCCTACGGCAGCATGGAAGCCTTTAGGGCAGGCAAAGTGGAAAACCTCAAAACAGTCTACAGTTCAGTCCATAGGATTTCCCAACTAGAAAACCCTCAGACTTTTACATTGTTTGGTTTTATGTGCGTGCATGTGTGTGGGTGCACATATATGTGGAGGGCCAAAGACAATGTTGGGTGCCAACTCCTTTGCCACAAGATCTTTCAGTCACCTGAAGCTCACCAACTAGGTTAGACTAGCTGGCCAGTGTATCCCAGGGAATGACACACAGCACCTGGCTTTTCTTATGTGGCACTAGAGACCAAAATCAGATCCTCAGCCTCTCCAGGCAAACACTTGACCAACTGAGGTACTCCTCTAGCCTCTTTTTTTTTTTTGAAGTTTATATTAGCATATATTAATTATATATTGTAATGGGTTTCACTATGAGATTTTCATACATGTATATAACATATTTTGATCATAATCACTCCCCCTTTCCCTCTCCCACTGATCCCCTTTTCCCAAATAGTCCAGCCTCTACTTCCACGGGGATTTGTTTGTTTCTAGTGAACCAAAGAGTTTAATGAAGGTTACTTACAGAAGCGTGGGCGAGGACTTATTTACAGGGCACAAGCATTTTACTTGGGGCCACAGCACTGAAGAATCTCTCTCTCTCTCTCTCTCTCTCTCTCCCAACTGTAAGGTAACTGCCTTTAGACCGTTGGGGAGGGGTTGGGCCTTGTAAGCCCCTCCCCCCTCCAGGATGGAATGCTGAAGGGCTCAGTTTGTGCAGGTCTTGTATAAACAGGCACAGCAGCTGAGAAAGGAAGGCACCCAGTTTTGACTGTGACTGTGAGATGTCTCGACACTGAGGAAAGCTAGGTGAAGTCTCCAAGAACACACACACAGACACAGACACACACACACACACAGACACACACACACAAACGCCTGCAATCTCTGTTCTTCAGTACTTCCACAAACTAGAAAGTATTTTATATTGTAATGATGAGAAATGACCCTGAGATGCTGGTCCTCCCTCCCCCTCTTGACAGTTGAGCTGCCCCTCCCCCACAACCCAGTCCCATTTTCCTCCTTCACACCCCACCTACCCCAGGGTTTCCTGCCCCTGCTGTGAGCTCTATGGGTACATGTCTGCTTGTGGATGCAGAGTCTCTGGTGCCCCCACAAACCCTTTTGTGAGCATCTTCACAGGGGGCAGACCTACATGACAGACAAGACCAGCAGGGTCCTCTACCCTGCCTCCTCTCACTCAGAGACCACACTCTGCATCCTGCCCCCCCATCCCCGCCTCTCTCCTGAAAGGGTCTCCGACCATCAGCAATCAGCTTTGCTCTGCCTGGGTTCTGTTTCCTGCCTGTCAGCTGGGCCATGGTATTTGCTGGCATGCCCATTTCTTATTTGTATCTCCTCTGTACAGACCCTAAGCTTCATGAAAGCAGGGGTATCCCCTCTGTCTTTACGGGACCCCCTCACTCTGCCTTATACAGTGCTTGTGTTATGGATGCCAGAAGATGTGCTGAGTGGAAACATGTCGTTGGCCAGTGCTAAAGGAGACCCTGCCGTCCCCTCGTGTTCTCTCTATACAAAGCTCAGTCTGAAATCCCTCCTAGGGTCAAGCCTGGAGTCAAGAAAATAGTGACCAAGTGGAGGAATCTGAACGCAGACTGTCTGTGTGCACGTGTGGTACCTAAGCGTGGCACATGGTGTGTGGGGAGTGGGGTGTGCCTGAGGAAACGGCCTGTGGTGCACGTGTGCTGTGTGTTACATTTATTGAGTGAGAATGTGTGTGATATATGAATACTGATGTACTCATAATACTGTGTGTTGTTTTGTGTGGCCTGTGTGGAAGTGCTTATTGTGTGTCAGATATGTAGCATGTGTGGGAATATATGTGATGACTATGATATGTGAATGTTGTTGTGTGTATGAGGTATCTTTGCGATGTGTAGTTTGTGTGGTAAAGATGCACATGTATATGCCCTTGGTCTTTGGTACATGTGTGTGCAGCTACATGTATACACTTATACATGCATACACATACACACACAATTTTGACTTGGACTCAGTCAAGGAAGAGTTAAAGGATGAAACTCCACGTGGTGGTGGCTACTGACTTCCTGGAGGCCTCTGTCGATAGCACAGGTAGGCTTCAGGGTGAGCAGACAGGACAGGCTCCAAAAAGTTGAGCAGTCCTGTCCTCATGTCCATGCACCCAGGGGTGAAACTCTCAAGTCGTAGTCAGAAACTTGGAGGCAGAGAGGACAGACAGGCCAGTGGGCTGGGTGCTGCTCTGCGCAGGCTCGAACACTTGCCCACACTGTCTGGAGGGGTGAGGTTAGAGAACCTGCAGACCTGACGGCCTCTCTGAGGCATCCTGACAAACCACAGTCTGCTTACACACTGCCACTACCCGGTGTAATGTTCCAGACAGCTGCTCCCAGAGGCAGAAGTGACACAGCCAGCAAATGTCTTGGCCGTGTTCCCAATGACTCGTAAAACAGAACGGCACTGAGACCCAGGCATGACCGAGTGCTAATTCATTCTCTTATCACTCAGAACTACCTCATGCTTTGTATGACCAAGAGTACAGGATGATGACAGTGTGGACAGCAGCCAGCACCAGGCGCTGGCTACGCAGTGGCCGGTCACTTGAACATGACATGCTCTGAAGTAAGGCCTGCAAACAAGAGTGTCCAGATGCTGTCCTAGAAACAGAAAGCCCAAAGACCATGGGAAATATGTTCATCATTATAAAAAAAAATAACAAAACAGCATCTAAAATGTAGGAAAATATGTTCCCATTCAAAATCTCTTGCATCCAATCAGATGTGAGCATCCCCAGCATATTTCACTCTCCTTCCTTTCTTAATTTTCCTTGTAGTAATTGGGATTAAGTCAGGCCTCACCCATGCTGGACAAGCGCTCTACTGTGAGCTACATCCTCAGCCCACTTTTTAATTTAAAAAAAAAAAAAACCCTTAACCTCGGTGTGTGAGTGTGCACATGCATGTACGCCTGTGTACGTGTACACGTGCAGGCACACGCACCACCTCAAGCACCTCATTTGATATAAGATCTCTTCGTTGTTCTTCCCTCGAGTGTGTCAAGTTATCTGTCTTATGTACTTCTGAGGATGCTCACGTCTCTGCCCCCACCCCACCCCGTCACTGCGGCAGAACACTGGGACTACAGATTCCTACACTCCTTTTCTGGCTTTTACATAGGTTCTGGGGATTTGAACTCAGGTCCTCACACCTGTACAGCAAGCACTTTTTCCCACTGAGGAATACCTCAGCCCTTTTTCGCTTTTGGAAACTTGAAACAGACTCTCTTATTTACCCAGGCTGGTCACAAACTTGTGATCCTCTGCCTCGGCCTTCCAAGTATATGAGATTATAGAACCGAGCTAGTTTTTCTTCTAAAGACAAGGAATAGGAAAGAGAACAGAAAATTCCACATTGCAGACTTTCTACAATGTAGAAAATTCTACATTGACACCCTGAGTTGCCATCTCCACAGTGGTCAATGTCCTGCCTGCCCCATAGTC
Organism: Arvicola amphibius; assembly: GCF_903992535.2. Lineage (NCBI taxonomy): Eukaryota > Metazoa > Chordata > Mammalia > Rodentia > Cricetidae > Arvicola > Arvicola amphibius. Next base: position 148,496,102 of record NC_052052.2, on the reverse strand, counting down.
CTAATAGACCCTGGACTATGTGGAAGTAGAGTCTTGAATTTTTAAGAATGTTTTAATGGTACTTTACTGAGCCTGAACTGAGCTCATGATGTCAGAGGAGGGATTCAGACATGTTATTGTCCCCCAACAAGGGTCCTCACACTGCGCTGCCCTGTGAAACACCACCTCAGACAGCATCCATGAGCACTGACCAGAGTCACAGGCCCACTGCAGAGGCCATGCCGCAGCCCTTTGATTTCTCCTCCGCTCTGAAGGACTGAAGTTCCGCCCCGGGGCATCATCACGGTTATTCTCAAAAATAGGGCAGAGCTCTGTGGGGAAGACTGTTTCTGGGGCACCGTTCCCAGGGTGTCTGTGAATTGCTGCCATGTGCAGCTAGCTGCCAGCAGGTACAGCGACAGTGGACGCGGCCCGGGCGTAAAAGGGAGCGTTGTGTTCTGTTCATGCCGCCTGCTGTCTCCATTCACAAAGATGGTTCATGAACGGACGCTGAAATAGTGGCGTTCAGAACGCAAGGCTTGGCACCCTGGGCCCCGAGATTCTGTCCTCACTTCTAGAGTAAGGCTAGGTTTGCCACCTGTGACTATCCCAGCAGCAGGATACCACAGCCTGGAGCTTAAGTAGTGAGCATTTACTTTCCTTCAGTTCTGAAGGCTATAACCCAGGTCAAGAGAGCGGTGTGGCTGGGCTCAGGTGAGGCTCCACTTTCTGAACTGCAGATGGTGGTTTTTAGTCATTTCTTTGTGTGGTGGGCTGGGAGACCAAGAGAGTTCTCTCTGCTCTCTTCTTTGTTGTAAAGGGTTTTTTTTGTTTGTTTGTTTGGGGGGGGGGGTTGATGAGGAGATTCAGTGAGTATAGGTGTTTGTCACCCAAACCAGGTGACCTAAATTTGATCCCTAGAACCTGTGTAAAGGCGGAAGAAGAGGACTGGCTTCTCTCAAAGTTGTCCTATGGCTGTCACCCCCACACTGTGACATGATCATCCCATCACCCCCAGTCTCTCTCTCTCTCCCTCCCTCTCTCCCTCTCTCTCTCTCTCCCTCTCTCTCTCTCTCTCTCTCTCTCTCTCTCTCTCTCTCATACACACACATGTAGTGATAAATGAGTTTTGTCAACATTCTATTAGTTATACATAAGAGTTTCCTTGTGACACTCTATAATGTTATAACGTGTTTTGATCATATTCAGCCTACCCTTTTGTGTCTCCTTCATACTATACACACTAATGCAAACATGTATTTTTTAGACAGAAAAATATGAGTTCTCATTATAAAAGAAGAAGCAAAGAAAGAGAGGATGGAGACAGGCTGGCAGGCACACCTCAAGCATGGCAGTGTGGCTGATCAGAGCTCAGAGCAGGAGCAGGCAGGCAAGAGTACGGTGGTGAACCCAGAAGAGGAGAAGACCTTGCTGTTAAAATCTCTTTAAAGTGAGACTGCTCAACAGCCGGAGGTCCTTGCTGCACGGCCTGGTGACCTGAGTTTCATCAGGGAGTGTGACTTCTATGTGCACCATGTATACATGTATACACATAAAAAATAAACTAACAAGCCTTTAATGAGACAAAACCGTAGCTCTGGAGGCCAAACAGTGTCTAACTGAGCTATCAGTGCCTTTCCTCCCTCCCCCACCACAAAGCGCATGTACAGGACTTGCTATGTGCCGGGGTGCTCCGCATTGCGTTCTACACAGGCATTACTAGCTTGGCCCCTGAATTCCGGGTGTCTCTGCTTCCTCTCAGGCACTCACCCCTAAGGCTGTGCTGCCCACCTCCTCTGGGTCAGGCTTGACAAAGAGTGGGTGAAGGCAGCAGAAACAGGACCTGGAGCCAGCTCTGCAGAGTGTCTTCCTGTGTGGGGGATTTCAGGAAAGGTAGCCCTGAAGCAGCCGTGTGAGGAATGCGACTTCAGGGACAGATAGAGCAAGTGTCAAAGGCACCTTAGGAAGGCATGTGGCAGGCTTCCTGCACTCCAAGGGGAAGAAGGTCTCACAGCCATCACTGCCAACAGCAGCAAAGAAGGCAGAGGCAGGAGTAGAGGGAAGGCCACCAGCAGGGTCTGAACAGCTGGATGCTATTCTGCATGTGAGGGATGGAATCAAGAGGAATCAGCAAGTGTGAGATAGATGGGTAGATGGACCAGCTGGTGGTCCAGACAAAACATAGTTTTATTACCAAGTTAGGGGTCATACCCTAAAAAGACAAGTTGGTCACACATCCTGAGAATCCAGTTGAAACATCCAGATTAACAGTAAAAAGCAAAAGGGGGAGATTTATTCAGTGAGGCCACTTTAGGAAGAGGGACAAATACCCAGGAACTCTGTCTCATGCCCATCCTTTTGCTTCTAAACTGAGATTAGATTAGATTCTAAATGACCAGGGATATGCACATCTAAGCTGTTCTGGTTAAGGTGTGGTCCTGCCCACCATTGTCTGGGCTTCAGTCTTGTCCTATGAGGCGGTCTGAGAAGTGGTGAGAACTGTGTGAAATCCCAAGGTAAACGCTACCATCTGGCTGGCACCCTTTTCTCTCTCACAGCCTGAGATGCCAGGGGAAATTCCCATTTCCTTGGGGTCCGCTGTTGTCGTCATCTGATGATCAGGCTGAGAGACAACAGTGGTCCTCTAGGACAGTGGTTCTCAACTTGTGGGCCGTGACCCCTTTGTGGGTCGCATATATGACATCCTGCGTATCAGATACTTATATTAGGACCCATAACAGTAGCAAAACTGCAGTTAGGAAGAAGCAATGAAAAATAATGTTATGTTTGGGGGTCGCCACAACATGAGGAGCTGTATTAGAAGGTCACAGCATCGGGAAGGCTGAGAACAATCCTTATTTTCCATACAGGTTACAGCCATTGATGAAACTTGCACAGTGGTGTTGAAAGAAGACATTGCAGACAGCTTAGAACGTGATGTGGCATTAGGGCACTAGAACCAAGGAGGAGCAGAGAAGACTTCTTGAAGTTACTACAAAATGTTCCTGGTCCAGATCTATTGTGCCTCCCTGATGGCGTTTGTATCAGGTGTGTAAAACCTGTATGAACATGTACATTTACACACTTGTTATCATACACAGCCACTGGAATGCATCAAGCACTTCACAAATTTCTAAGACTTCTGAAATGATGAGAATAATCTCTATGATCTTGTGGGAATTATCTCAGGCAGTTGAAAGGGGAGAAGTTCAGGGGAACTAGACCCCTGTATCCTTCCACTCTAAGTAGACTCCTTCTTTAACAGTTAACTTGAAATAAGTTTGGGATCAAAAAAATTAATAAAGAAAAGAAGATGCAGGATGCTGCATGCACTAAGTCCTGGCTAGCGTGAAGGATGCTAATGGGAACCACTGGATCACAGCACGCCAATCACAGGAGTGACCAGCTTCATGGAAGAGAAAGATCATCCACTCATGAGGTCAGCATGGGACAGCAGGAGCCTCCCGCCTCAAGGGCTGATGATGGGGTCAGCGTTGTTACAGGATAAAGACATGGGGGTCTGAGGCAGTGGTGAGGAAGACCACTGTGATCAGTGGTCAGCACGTGCCAGGCCAAGGCTTTGCACTGGGTGCAGGCAGCATGCGTGTGCTTGGAGGGTGTAGTTTGGGGCACTCTGATGTTCAAAGGTTACCTACCCATTAGACATTTACACGAGCCTAAGGAAATGGTCAGTGGCTTCGCCCAGCTTGAACTATCTGAGTTCCTGAAGAGCAATTAGGCAACCCTTACTGTCATTCCCCATCAGTGAGAGGGGTTGCCTATGGCAAAGTGGATAAGAGAATACTGCCAGCCGGGCGGTGGTGGCGCACGCCTTTAATCCCAGCACTCGGGAGGCAGAGGCAGGCGGATCTCTGTGAGTTCGAGACCAGCCTGGTCTACAAGAGCTAGTTCCAGGACAGGCTCCAAAGCCACAGAGAAACCCTGTCTCGAAAAAAAAAAAAAAAAAAACCCAAAAAAAAAAAAAAAAAGAGAATACTGCCTAGCAACATGACCTCTAAGGGTTAGTGTTAGAGGCCACCAAAGCCACGAGTTTATTTCCCTTGGTTTCATGGGGATCTTAGCATCAGGGCAGCTGGATGAGGTTGTGCCTCACTGGGGCAATGCCAGTTCTATCCTCTGTCCCGATCCAGCTATCTCAAAGGTCAGTGTGACCAGAGATCTCATCACAACAAAGTGACATTAAGGAACAAGGTTGGGGGCAGAAGGAGGCTCCAAAGCATCATGATGTATACATGAAAGGCACCAATGGTAAAAGACTGGAACCCTTTCAGGATGTGGGCTACACACAAAGCAAAGAATGCTTGCAAAAAGCCCCGTGACCTCCAGACGCCAAAGGAGGTGGACAATATGCAAACCATCAGTGTAGGAGAAGGCAGACACTATGCAAATCAAATGGTCTATAAAGGCTATTACTCCTGGGCCCAGGGCCTTTGAGCTTCTCGTCGTGGCCAGCCCTCTGGCCCACTTCCATCCTCAGGAGTGCATTCCTCTCTCCCAATAAACTGGTCTCTATTTTTATCACTGTCTATGCAACCCTGGTTTGATTCTTTGTTCCAGGGCACGGTAACCTGGAAATCTCAGTAGAAATTCCCTGGACTCAGATACAAGCCAATAAAAACATGCTATCTTAATGCTTTCATCTAAACTATTAGAAAAAAAATTCTAAGATCCATATGGGAGAGGAGGTGTTAGAAGGTTTCCACACCTGGGACACCACATTGTGTCTGGGACACAAGATATAGTTAAGTCCTTGCCTAAATCCCGACAACTACCTCTGCATTCAGGAGCATGGCTAATGACGTGGCCACAGGGACTCAGCTATAGCTCTGTGGGAGCTAGGAGGACATGGGGTGCCCCAATGGTATAGACGCCAAGACTCAGCTCAGGTGCTGTAGAAGATAAAGGCCAAGAGTGTGGCTGTGTAGTCTGTCCTGGGTCCTAGCACTATGAGAGCCACGGCACAAAGGGACCCCACATCATTCAGTCCAATTATTTCCTTTACCCGGGTAGAAAGTGTTTAGAGGCCGTGTGAACCCTTTGTTTAACAGGGGACAGAGCCAGAAGAATTCAATCCTGAGTTCATACCAGTGCCAAAGACACAGTACTACCAAATAAAGAAAGGTTGGAAAGAATTAATTTCAAAGATTGGTTGAGACCATCCCTGAATTAATCATCTGAATTTTATTTCCTTATTTAGGAAAAGAAAAAAAAAACCTAGAAAGTTTTTTCTTTAAAAAAAAAAATCTGTGTATTTTCCAAGCAGTCTTAATACAGGAACTTGCTTCATTTTTTTTTTTTTTTTTTTTTTTTTTTTTTTTGGCAAAGGCTGGAAAAACTCCACAGAGGAAAAGAGCAACCACACCCGGAGCTCCTGTGGAGGGTATGAGGTCATACTCTGATAGATGCTGGAAGAGTGCCAGAGAGAGTGCTCACCTACCTCCCCATCAGGAGTCCTGGGTGCACTGCTGCTGATGCTCAGACAGGTCACTGGGGCACGCGGGAGCTTGACCTCTCTCAGCAGTGGATGGTCTATAGATGGCTGAGCTTGAACCCTAAACAATGCAAGTGGCCAGGGAGCTGGCGCAGGAGTACAGTGTTTCCCATGCAAGCATGAAAACCTGAACACAATACCCAGGATTTGAAATGCTTGGCCTGGCGCTGTGTCTGTGATCCCAGATTTGAGGAGGCAGAGACTGGAGGATCCTTGTCTCATGCTGGCAGCGGATCCAACTAGATTAGTGACCGCCAAAAATAAGGTGGAGAGGGATTGAGGTGGATTCTTGACATCAATCTCTGGCCTCCACGTATGCACATATGCAAATGCTCATATATGCAAAAGTAAAAGAATGCTTGGTGGGGAGGGTAATGTCATAGGAAGCATTGTGTACCTCCTTGTCCCCAGCTCCTGCCACCCTTGGCATCTCCAGACTGTATTGTGTGCTGGTGGAGCGATGGCAGCTTCAGAACTGGTGTTGGTCGCGGAAAAGCACAGGAAGGATTTAGAAGCCGCCATTTCCTACCTCCAGGGAGAGGAAAGCTACTGGAGCTATGCTGACCACCAGTGCCCACCAACGCAGCCCCACCTCATCCATGTGATGAAGCTTCCTTGGAACCACGAAGGGATAAGATTTGTACCAAATAAGCTCCTTACCAGGTAGCCGCTCAGAGAGGCCAGGGGAGTCTCCAGAGTTGTCCTGATCATCTCTCCACCTATCATTTTTTACGACAAGCTGCTATGCCTGTTTCCCTGACTTGGGTGCAATGACGCAGAAAGTACTGACCCCAGGGTATCATGGGAGCTCCCACTTATGGCTGGAGGTCAGGAGCCCAGGGCAAACCACCGGGGCTGGGATGGGCATAGGAAGGGGGCAGTGCTGGAGAGCGAGCCTCAGCCTTCGGGATGAGATTCTATCTGCATGAGATAATGTCAAAACAGAACCAGTTAGAAGATACCCAGCTGTTGTCTCTGCCACTGAACTGATTGTGAGGTGTGAGGGAGGGGGCCTTGGCTGGTGTCGGAAATGAGTGGTGAATGGCAATTCAGAGTAGAGAAAATAGTACATGTCTTATAATCAGAGGAAAGCACAGGAGGGTCATGAGTCCAAGGCCAGCCTGGACTACAGTGAGAGAAAAAAAGAAAAGGAGGAGAACGAGGACAGAGGAGGGGAGGGGAGGGGAAGGAGGAGGGTAAAGGAAGGGAGGACAGAAAGAAGCAAGCATACAAAGGGAAGGAGGGAAGGGAAAGTAAGGGAAGGAAGTGTGTATTAGTGAGGGATAATGGATGACTGGGTCCCCCAGAAGCCCAACCCCATGAAGGAGTGTGGCCACAGTGGTCACCCCTTCTTCTAAACTCACTTGTGTCCTGCCTCTGGACTCAGCCCTTCCTGTGGCCTTTGCAGCCTGTGTGTGCATGCCATCACCATGCCTTCAAGGGTCATATGTCTGCCTACCCAGAATCCCCCTGCCCTGATGGATCATATGTCCTTAAAGGCAGATAATGAACATCGTGGCCACAGTCTCGCTTGAGTGGTAGGACATAAAACGACTAGGGAAATCTGGAGCAGGGAGCAGTCTTTCTGTCTTGTTTTATTGCTGAGGCAGGGTCTCCTTGTGGAACCCAGGGGGCCTCAAACTTGCCATCTTCCTGCTCCCACCTCTCGGATACTGGGATGGCAAATGTGAGGCTTGACCGACAGCATTCTCCAAGACAGTGTGATCTCTCTCACAGCATTTTATCTCTGAGTGATTGACAGCTGTTGATAACCACGTGCTTTACACAAATACTGCCCTCCTCCCTTGTCCACAGCTTTCATAGACATGACATGGAGTTGACTAGCTGTGGATGGATCACACAGCAGAAGAAAGTTGTGTCTAGTGTCGTGGTCCAAACTTTTAATCCAAGTACTCAGGAGGCAGAGGCAGGCTGGTCTCTGGGAGTTTGTGGCTAGCTTGGATATATAGCCTGTTTCTTACCAGCCAGTGAGACCTTGTCTCTGGAAGAGAGAGAGAAAGAGTGTATGCATCTCTATTTCATACATGTAGACATTTTCCTTGCTATTGCTATTGCTCCCTAAATAGTAGAGCATAACTATCCACATAGTATTTAGTTTGTATTAAATACTATAAGCAACCCAGGAGTGGCTTGGCTCACAGGAGAGGATGCACAGTATCTGAGGATTCTGGGGTCTGCGTGGATCCTGGGGAACCCTGCACAAATAGTAATGGCTGGCAGCATCTTTCTTCTATCTAGTTCATTGTGACCATGCAGGGGAGGGTGACAGAAGAAATATCAGAGTGTTTACAGAAGCAACCGTGACACTGCGGGAGAGGGGGCTGATAGTCATCTCGGGTGAGTAGCGGTCAGTCTCCAAGGCAGGGGCAAGCACCCAACTGCCAGCCAAGCGATTCAAAGTCTGCAGAAGAGAAGGATGTGGCCAATGAAACAGAATGAAATGAGCCTGGAGAAACGGAGATAGGGAAGAAAACCACAGGGGAGCAGGGAAATGAAACAAGAAAAGTCATTTTCATCAGTAAGAAATTGACCTCTCTGCAGAGATTAGAAAACAACACAGGCAACCATCTGCCTCTGTCCCACCATGTACCGCAGTCATCTGGGAATGATGAAGTAGGGTGGTCTGTCTTCCCTCTCAGCGAGGCCCTTCTAACTCCCAATGGGACTCTTTTTATCTCCCCCAACACACTTCCCAGCAGAGTGTAAAAGGATAGCCAGTTAGCTGAGCAAAGTTCTTATTCTAGACCTGATAAGCAAAGATAAAACGCACAAGCAGGAACCAATTAGACTGACCCAACAGGAAGAGATAGGTGACTGAACAGGAAAGGGAAGTGCCAGCGACCTTTGACCTGGGCTTAAATTGCAGAGGGAAGACAGGACTGTCTCCTCAGGGAGACCGTGTCAGGGTGCCCCCCTCACCAGGTGTCAGGGTGACTTCCTGATGCAGTTCAAAGCCTGTGATGTGGGACGTCTGCAGGACTCCACCTGGGAGCCTCAGCCCCTAAGCAAAATCCGTCTGTTCTCATGAGCTCAGAGTAGCAGCAACCCAGCAGCTGCGAGATGGATGGTTGCATTGTTGGCAGCAGGCCATGAGAGGGACCCAAGAAGCTAAAGCATAAACGTAAGCCCTCTGGGATCTGACGGCGCGGTCCTGCCTCCAGGTGTCTGTCTAGCCACTCTCTCCTGACCTTCCCCTCATGACAGAAGCACCAAGAAATGGGGCTGGAAAGATGGCTCAGTGGTTAAGACGTACCAAGCAAGGCTTGTCAGCGCTGAGCTAGCATGGCCTCCGAGGCTCTTAGACTGACTCCAGGGAGGGTGTCTCCCGACTCCAGGGAGGGTGTCTCCCAACTCCAGGGAGGGTGTCTCCCTGGAGCCTCCTGCTGATGACTGGGCAGTGGTACTGACATGAACTCCAGTGCAGCCCAGACCTGCCCTCCCTTCCACATCTTCACAGGGATGGACACACACACACACACACACACACACACACACACACACACTACTGTAGGGTGCCAGTACCCAGCAAGCTCTACTTTGGGAAATGATAACCAAACTATCATCCTGCTATAGTTTAGGTGTAGAATGTCCCAGAAAGGTTTACAGTAAAAGATGTGCTGGTCAGTGTATGGGGCAATTGGAAGAGGATGGAACCTTTAAGAGGTGGGTCCTGATGGGAGGAAGTTAGGTCCCTGGGTTATACTGGGGATATTGGGACTCTGATTTGTCTTTGCCTCTCTCTGTGTCACTATGTCTCTCCGTCTCTGCGTCATTATGTCTCTGTCTCTCTCTGTCTCTCTCTGTCTCTCTCTCTGTCTCTCTCTCTCTGTGTCTCTGTCTCTGTCTCTCTCTCTGTTTCTCTCTCTCTCTCTCCCTCCCTCCCTTCTTCCCTCCCTTACAAGGTGAGAAGCTTTGGTCTCCAACACACTCCTCCTCACTGCATTCTCCCTCAGCCCAGGAAGCGTGAGATCCAAGCAGCCATGGATTGAAGCCTCTGAAATGAATGGCTGAAACCAAAGTTAACCTCCCACTTTAAGCCGAGTAAACCCAAGCGTTTGCCACAGTGACAATACCACCTAGTCCATCTTCTTAGGTCTCTTTGCTCTCCAGGGTCCCAGAACTCCCCCTGCGAGGCGCTGGCTTGCCCTGCCTTGAGCTTTATGTACACACGGCTGTCAGACAGCCAAGTGTAACATGAAAACACAGAGCGCAGGTTCTTCCCCATCACCGGGGCCCAGTTTCCCTCACAGTTATTCAAGTCCCCCCTTTTCTTTATTTCTTATCCCTCTGGGGGACAGATCTATTTTCCTGCCCAGAAAACTTAACAAAGATTCCATATTGTTACTCATAAAACGCCTGGCCATAGCCTGTGCTCTCTGCTACAGTGTTCCTCATGGGTGTGACAAAGGACCGGCTCGTTCACAAAAGCAGCAGAAAAGTCTATTTCCTTCGGAATGGAGACCTGGTGATTTCCATCACAGAGTGCTCATCCACATGCTCCGCAGACAGAAGGACCACAGAGAGCGGATGAGTCAGCCCCAGCCCTTCGTCCTTCCTGCCCCACAGTCCTCCCACTGCCTCTCTGTGCCTCCTCTCTTGTCACCAATGCCCCAGACAAGACAAGTGCTCTCACCCACAGCTGGGCAGGAAGCCCCTACCAATTCTGCCCTGCTGGAGAGTGCAGTCTGGCCGCAGGTGCTGATGGGAGAGTCTGTTCTTTGTAACTAAGCAACAGTTTGCTCTTCTTCCCATTTATTTTGAAGATTGAAAACGGTTGTTCGTTAACAAAATGAGATGAGCAGGGAGAACCCTGCAGTGCCAGTGAGCTGACTGCCGAGCAGCCATGAACCTCAGGCCTGAAGTCACTGCCAAGGACGGCATGGCTTACTGTCAGTGTCCTTGAAGTGTCCTTGTCCTGAGTCCTGAGTGCTGAGCAAGGTCCCATCCCCTGTAGTAGGAAACATCACCAGAAAGCAGGAAGGGGTCGGGACAGCATGGAGCAGTCCTGGGAGGGAGATCCTAGTCTGCTTTGCGTGTTTACGCTTTAGGAGAATAAGAGCACTATTCAGGAGTGTTTTGCAGTGGAAAGGGGTCACACACATTTTAGGGGTGTTGTGTGTACTCCTGTATCCTTCCTCCCATCCTTCTCTTTCTTTTTTAAATGTTTAGAAATTTTATTGTAATGAGTAGGCAGCAGATTCTACAGGAACAACACTGGGGGAAGAATGATTTCAGTGCTGGACAGAATGGAACAAGACCACATAAGAGTTCATCATTCTGCTCAGGAGAGCATGGCATTTAAAACACGAATTCTTCATTTCTAAAATCTTTTTTTAGACTTCTGTTTTAGTTTTAATTATGTCTATGTGTATATGGCACCTGTGTGCAAGTCCACAGAATCCAGAAGAATCCAGAACTGAATTACAGCCGCTTGGTTGTAAGCCACCTGGCACAGGTACTGGGAACTGTGGTAAATGCTCTCTAGCCCTGATTTTTAGAATTTTCCACTTAATATTTTCAGTCTTCATGGGTAACTGGAACCACAAAAAAGAACCACTGGCTTTACAAGGGAAGTGGGGGGAGAGCACGAAGCATACATGTTCTGTTTCTGTGTGGATTGGGACAAGTGTGAACACATTAGCCAGCGTGGCTGACAAGGGCACTCACACATTCCAGGCATAAACATCAATGCTTGCCTCTTGAGAACAAGATTGAAATAAGAGTAGAAGACTTGAAATAGAAGGAGAGGGGTGTATTCTGCAGTTTGACAAGGAATATCTTATGTGCATATGTGTGTGTGTGTGTGTGTGTGTGTGTGTACGGTGTCTGTGAGAGACAGAGTGCACATGAGTGTGGAGGCCAGAGGCCCACTTTGGATGTCATTCCTCAGTCACTATCCATTTTCTTTTAGACATGGAGTCTTTCCACGGAGCCTAGAACTTAGCAAGTGGGCTAGACTGGCTGTTCAGCAGGCCCCAGAGATCCACCTCGTTCTACCTTCCGAGTCCTGGGATTACAAGTTCATACTCATCTGGCCTTTTACACATGGTTTCTGGGGGTAGAACTTGGGCCCTCATGTCTGCACAGCAAACACTTTTAGCCCAACTGGGCTATCTCACTCCAGCCTGAGAATGAATCTTCAAACACAAACCAAGATGGTTTATGACCGTCAGAAAGAGGAGGAGGGGGTCATGGGAGGTCAACAGTGGAAGATTTCTAAGACACTGCCTCTGGGCGGTTGTGAGGGTGGGGAAGGCAGAGGAGGTGAAGCCTCCCATTACTTTTCTCCCTCGTTTTTCAAGCACGGGCATGTATTATGTTCATAGAAATAGGAAAGAAAGACAGGATAACGGCTCTTCATAAACACAGATTGAGAGTGGGAAGAGCAGCAGCCGTCAGGGGCTGCTTCTGCAGGGACTGTCTGCCAGCCAGACACGGAAGTGTCGTCACCTGGCTAGGAGAAGTGAGGCCTCGCCCTGCCCTTCTATGCACTCCACCCAAGTGGGTGTTTCCAGGTTAGACAGGGACAGGATTCCCTGTTCGCGGTTTCTGTCAGGGAGACAAAGGGCAAACACTCCCTCGTCCTCCCTGAGGCTCAGAGGACAAGCCCCGCCAGGAGAAAAGAGGCTCTGAGTAGGAGGTCACAACATGCAGCGGAGACAGGCACTCGGCCCCACTCAGACCCAGCAAAGCCACTTTTCCTACTGTGAAGGGTGATAGGGATGGCAGGCATACAGCTGCTGCTTGGTGGGGGACATGCAGGTGACAGCATGCAGGGCCAGCACCCACAATGGAAGACAGTCACTGTCAAAGGCACTGGTGCCTGATGTTTTCCGGGTGGGAATGTTATGTTGTCTCTTTAGAAGATAAACCTGAGCCCTTAGTGGAAGCTTGTCTATTAAAACTCTGCAGGAAACGTCTTTTTAAAATGTGCTCTGGCCTCTGTCTCCTCTTACCCGGTTCCTAGTCAAGTATAGCAAGGTGTGCCAAGAGCCACTGCTAACCAGAGCATAGGAAAATGCTGTGCACACAGGGTACCCACTTCTTCCCAGCTCACCTGGGACACAAACTCACCTAAACCCTTGACACCTCATTGTCTCTACTGATAAAAGTTGAACTCGAGGGTCACACTTGGGCTAGGTTATGACATCAGAGACGCTGGACTTTGTCATCCATGAAAAGCTCTGCTGTATGGCTCCTCCCCATGGTTCTCAGGTGCAAAGGGACCGTCTAAAAAGTCTGTAATCAAAATCCCCATGCAAGCGGCAGCCATGAGGCTTCTGAAATGAGAGCTGCAATCAGAGAGCTTCGTCCATGCCCATGGACTGTGCCATACTGAAATCTGCCTGGGCATCTGCCCTTAAGGGTCCCTGAACCCCAGGCCTAGATGCTACTATTGATCTATTGGATTAAGGGCCTTGACAGCTCCCATGTCTAGTCTTACAGACAGACCAGTCAAAAAGCCAAAGAGGAGAGGCAGGTGGAGGAAAAAGAAGAATGAGGAGGAAGAAGAGAGCAATAACTATCCCCAGTGGTTATGACATTCAGTGTCCTGAAAGCAGGTTTAGTTGTTGGTTTAGACCAGCCACAAGGCACTGCAGGGCTGCCCAGCTCACTTAGCCAGAAGGACCCTGCAGAGTAGAGCCACAGACATGTTCCTGCAGGTCAGAGGGACCCGGGCTGGAAAACTGATTCTCATTTTCTTGGTGTGGAACAGTGCACAGATATCCCTTCTCGTGTCTGTAGAAAGAGTTCCAAACTCGCCCTGTGGGATGAATTGCTCCAACCAAGGAAACAAGAGTAATAGATTTGGGTTCACAGGAACCTCTGGATACTGAGTAGATGTGAAACCTGGAAAATGGGGTGAAAGAGGTCCAGAATCCTGTAGAGCAGAGTGGAGGAAGGGGGTGGTGCATTTTTTTATAAATGCTAACCAAGTTTTCCAAAAGACCCAGCTGGTTGAAATGGAAGAAACAAAATGGCTGATCTCTCTCTCTCTCTCTCTCTCTCTCTCTCTCTCTCTCTCTCTCTCTCTCTCTCTCTCTCTCACACACACACACACACACCTCTGTAGATGTGCACAGATGGGCCATCCTCTGATATTTACATGATGCAGCCAATTCCCTTCTTGAGCTGTCTTCAACTTTGGAATTTTGTTCAGAAGATTGTTTGGAGCACGTTATCTGAGAAGCAGGGGGGCCTGTGAACTATTTCCTCCCATGGCCAGTAAAATTCACTACACCAGGGTGAAGAGAGCTACTGCTGCCTGCTTAGTGGAACTCTGCTTTCGCCTTGCCACAGTGGAAACAAATCTCTGGTTCCGTCAGAGTGTTCCAGAGCTCCTAAGTACATTCCTCGGATGCTTGGGTTTCTGCCCTGGCCCCTTCCAGGTGGACAACCTCATCTTCCAGGAGCGAGCTGTGAGAACACCAGCTAAGTTTAGCAGCCAGTTCTGTGAATGTGCAAGTCTTCTATTATTAAACTGACAAGAGATAAATATTTCCCCCGTGACACACAGCTGCTCCTGGCATGCAGGAACCCCTGTGCCCAGATCCACCCTAAATAGGAAAGCTCTAAAAATGAGCTGAGGGGATCCCAAAGAATGCATGGGTTGGAAAATATCCAGCTCATGTTTGGAATGCCTCTCCCATGAGGTACAGGAAAGGAACCCTGAACTCTGAAACATAGGATCCTGTGACCACAAGAACACCCAGGGGCTGCCACCTGCACAGTCCTCTCGTGGCTCACTGGCTGAGCATGGTTGCAGATTACATTCCCAGCTCATCCACACAGTTGCTCACAGAGAAACAGATTTCCAGTTTTAGCTGTCAAAAGCACCAGGATTCCTCCTCAGAAACTCCAGCTCAGTTTGAAACACAGGATGGGTCTCTCTGTCAGGAAGACATCTCAGAAAGTAAGAAATAGCCTGAGATTTCATGAACTTGGAAGCACTATGGTAGCTAGTAATTGCTGGTGCTCACTCTGGCCTGAGCACTGGGTTCAGATCCCTGATGTCACTGCAACTCGGTGACATGAGGACAATTGCTAACTTTATGTTCCCCTTATTTCTTTACTGACAACGCATATTTACTGCCTACTGCATCACAGTCAGTTCTAGATACCAAACCCTCCACCCGAGGACGTCCCTGCTCAGTGAAGGAAATAGCCTCAAGGGACCGGGGAGAATCATAGCCAAGTAAGGCAAGGGATAGTGTTCAGTCCCATAAAGCTGATTACCTCAGAGAACAACAGAGCAGGACTCCAGGATCCAAGAAGAAGGTGGGGTGGAGAGAGACTTCTGAGATGATACCTGAGATGGACCACAGAATAAGAGAAATGGGAAGTTGGGAGGCAGAAAAACTCTACAAAGTCAGACACAGCGATGGATGTGCCTCATGATATGGGAAGCAGAAGGCTTTGAGTGAGGGCTGGATTTGAAGCTGAGATGTGGTGCAGGCGGGAGAGGCTAGGCTGTCCCAGCCTGACCATCTAGGCCTGGTGGGGATGAGTGACATCCTGGACTTAGTTTAAATGATTGGACGACCAACATAGGAGTTAATGCAACCCCCATGCCCATCTCCAGCTGTGGTCCTTTTCTCATTGCTGGGCTCAATACCCCTCAAAACACGGCTTAATTGAGGAAGATTTATTTAGGTTGATGGTTTGAAGAGTTTTACAATCATAGTGCTAGGGAGGGTTTGGTAGCAGGGGCATAGGGCTGTCTGCTCGTAGCTAGAAAAATCAGGAAACAGAAACAGGGCAGGAAGTTGGACTGATCTGTAAAATTCCAGGGCCCATCAATAACAATCCACTTCCTTCAGAGAGGCTCCACCTTCAAAAGGTTCCACAATCTCCCCCAAATAGAACCACCAGCCAGGAAACACATATTCAAACACATGTCCATGTGAAGAACATTTCATACTCAAACCATGACACCATCCTGTGCCATTATTTTCTTGAAGGCTGATCAGATGCCACAAACCAACTTAATAATCTAGTAATACAGTTAGAGGCACAGAGTCGGAAGGAAAACCTCCTGGAGAACCCCTCATCTTGGACTGCTCTGTTGTCACCAAAGCATAGTCAATAGGGCTGGAGAGATGTTTCAGAGCGCTTGCTGCCCAACTATGAGGACTAGTGATGGGACCCAGCATCCATGTAACAAGCCTGGCAAACATTTCTAACTCCAGCTCTGAGGGATGCAGTGCTTTCTTCTGGCCTCTGCAAACGCACATGCACATACACTCACACAGATACCCAGATGACACTCGAAAATAATACATTCTTTTGGAATTGTGGCCATTAAGAAAGATGCAGGAAAGTTGCCTATGTTCTCTGCACAGGCAAAGAACTGAAGGAAGAAATGAGCCAGGATAGAACTAGAGAGACAAAGGATGAGTATCCTTTCCCCTCTTCCATAAAATGCAGGATGTGTCAGTGGTCAAAATACCTATGCATAGCAACCACAGCAATTGGGTATGCCAATAAGCCATGAGCTATCAGATATTCCAGTCCCAATGCTGGAAGACAGATGACTATGGAGCAGAAGCCACCTCCAATCCAACCTCTGAGTCTACTCATGATCTTACGATCGCAATCCGAGGCTACTGTTGGCGTACATGAGGGGGTGAAAGAACCTCAATCTGCTGTGTTCTTACAAGGAAATAAGCCCCTCACATGCTACATTGCTACTGCAGGCTCCACTTGTCTCAAGCTGGCACTCATCTCTGTGTCTGCTGCTCAGGGAATAAGAAGTCACCCCCTGGAAGCCTGCACTCCTGCAGAGTCACACTGAATAGGCAGGCACAGCCTCCAGACAGGATCACACAGGATACAGTAATGCCAGCTCTCATGACTGTCTTCATGAAATCTGACTCTACAATTCCCCCCTCCCCAAATGCATTTCTGTTTTTGAAAAGCAGACACTTGAGAATCAGCGACTTCCCCATCTCAAATACCAGGGTCCTCAAGTCTCCCGCAACCTAGAGGACCAAGTTCATGCACAGAAAAACCAGTGGATAAGCCAAAACATACATTTATTCCATAGGTGCCCTGGGCCCGAGGAATCTGCTCCATGTGGTCACCTATCCTGGAGGGGTGCCAGGGCTCTGTTGATCAGATTGCCTCTACTTCAGATACTTTACCACAGCTACACCAGAGGAAGAGGTGAACCATCCTCAGTATCCTTCTATGGACAGTTCATCTACTCTAGAGCTTCGGGACACAGCTTCCCTTGGTTACATACATGTAGAAATCAGCCTATATTAAGCCTGCAAACCCCTTCCTCTAACGTCCATCTAGACGCAGTTCAGAACCCTCTGTCTTCATATTTTATGTAGCATAGAAGGACCTATGCACCACTGGCTGAATGCTGAGAGACTCCTGCACCACCCAGAGCCCCAAAGCTATGAACACCTTTTAAGAGTTGCTGAGGCATTCAGGGGATGCTATTCCTGCAGCTATCCTCCCTGCAAGTGCAGTAAACTAACAGAACAACCTCATACTTCATCATCCACTAAGACCCTAGGAGAATAGCCTAATTTCCCCAGTGACAGCAAGGGAGTTGAGGGGCCCCTGCCTGCTGTAAGGAGGTGACACCCATAGAGAGCAGCACTGGGCAGGGGAGATCCCTACATACATCTGCCATGCTCTGCCTCTCTTGCTCTGGGGATAGTGCTTAAGTCCCTGCAAGGTCTTTTCTAGAAACACCTTTTCCTGTTGGATGCTTTCACCTACTTCTTTAGGAAGCTGGCTGATGTGGGTTATTTGCATACTGTGTGAAGATGGGCTGCTGTGATTGGTGTAATAAAAAGCTGAATGACCAATAGCTAGGCAGGAGAGGATGGGCAGGGCTTCTGGGCAGAGAGAGAAATGGGGAGGAGGAATCTAGGCACAGGATTAAACCAACAGACTGGGAGCAAGTCGGATGAACTGTAATAAGAAGAGATAACTGAGCCACACGGCAGAACATAGATTTTAAAAATTATATGGGTTAATTAAGCTATAGGAGCTAGTTGGGAGGAAGCGTAAGCTAAGGACAAGCTTTTGTAATTAATAAACAGACCCCAGGTCATTATTTTAAGGCTGGCAGTCCAAAGATACCCAACAAGAAAGCTTGCTACAGTTGGCTCTCTGAGGTTTTTTTTTTTTAATTATTTTTTATTTTTTTATTTTTTTGGTTTTTCAAGACAGGGTTTCTCTGTAGCTTTGGAGCCTGTCCTGGAACTAGCTCTTGTAGACCAGGCTGGTCTCGAACTCACAGAGATCCGCCTGCCTCTGCCTCCCGAGTGCTGGGATTAAAGGCGTGCGCCACTACCGCCCGGCCTCTCTGAGGTTTCTAAGCCTTATCTTAGTCAAGCACCAAAGGGTCCATGTATCATGGAGTTTATAAACTGACTCTCCTTGTGTCTATATGTGCCTTACGAGTGTGCATCTTTGTACACGTGGACACATCTTCACTCTGTACACTGTAATGCATACACACAGATGAGCTGCAAAGGACTGTGTGTGTTCTCCACCCTTCCTAATATGCTAAAGAGAGCATCCTAAGAGTCTGTAGGAAAGGTGTGTATGGTGGTGGTCCTGGTAGTGTGCATGTGTTCACACCTATACCCTCCCACCCTTCTAAGCAAGCACTCCACAGTTCCCCATGGATGATAGCATCTGGTCTGATCACGTCTTTCCCAGGCCATTATCACAATGAGCATAGCCAGCAGTGGCTCATTCAGCAGCTAAGAAAGAAACCCCAAAGGTGTGGACAGAACTTGAACGTGCACATGAGGTCCCTCGTGGCAAGGAAGAGATATGAAGCTGGGGTAACGGAAGATGTCAGACCCAGAGCCAAGCTGTAGAGACATGAAATTCTCCTGGCCTCGGTCCATCATGGATCTTGCAAGATGTCAAGAGTTCTGAGATGATGCAAATGAAACTTAACTTTCAGCCTTGATTGTGACATTGTATATTTATACTGTGATCTGACTACTTGGCTCCGCTGTTCATAGGTTGAAGCCCTAATACCTATTCTATCTATCCATCCTCCCCTCCCTTTTCCCTTTTCTCCCTCCTTCCCTGTTCAGTCCCTCCCTCTACCATGCTCTGCCTGCTGTTGATTCCACACAGCCTTGAGTTTGGCTATGGCAGCCCCTACTCAAGACAACTGTAGTGGCCAAGGCAGGAAGACAGAACGTAACTCACCAGGTTATTAGATCCCTTATATCGCTGCTTTCAGGTGCTCAACCCCCTCTCCTTGTGCTCTTGCCTTCATCCCAGTGAGTGCTCAGGGCAGGACTATGGCTGCACACATTCTTCACCCTTGAGCTCCTGCAGAGACAATCTAACATTATCTTCATGGCCCTTTCAGTCATCTTCTCAGAAGGTACTGGTGCCCCTGTGTTGCAGAGGACGTGGGGGAGCAGCAGCTGTAGTGTGCAGTGCAGCCCTGGTCTATACCCCTAAACAATGAGAGACCGGCGTGAGGCAAGTCCCCAGCTCAGAAAGGTATAAGGTTGCTGAGACTCCAGGGAAGCAGAGAAACCAAGTTTCCTTCATCCTCCTAGCCGTGAATGGTAGGAGAATCCGTCCAACTTCCCCGGAGGCTTCAAGCTGTGTCCAGGCTGAGCCACGCATGTAGGTATGGCCACAGGTCCCTGGGAGGCTGCTCTGAGTTGGAGAGATGCAGCTTGACAGCCTGCCAGATCCAGCCACCTGGCCTGTATCACCAGCAGGGAACGAGAGAATGCAGTTCCGTTGTCGCTCGAGC
Source organism: Arvicola amphibius (assembly GCF_903992535.2). Lineage (NCBI taxonomy): Eukaryota > Metazoa > Chordata > Mammalia > Rodentia > Cricetidae > Arvicola > Arvicola amphibius. The sequence goes on along the minus strand of NC_052052.2, from coordinate 148,476,831 downwards.
TGTTGGTCGTCAGTGACAGCAAGACTAGGGAGTGAGGGCAGAGGCCACCCACAAGCATGCCCAGACTGCTGTCCTCATCAAATTGCCCTACTCTCAGCTGTGAGTGCCAATAAAATGGCAGCCCTGACCTCACCACCAATATTGCCTGTAACTCTGTAGGCAGAGCAAACCCTGGTTCTACCCAAAGTCACTAGGTCCAGAGCCACTAGGCCCAGCAGTCTGTCATCAGGAGCTTCTAAGAGGTTCAGCTCCTGCTCCAGCCTGAGCACCTTTGGGGAGAAGGAACTGCAGACAAGGGGGTGATTGACAGAAAGCAGAGGGTGGCCAGACGTAGACAACCATTGCTGACAGGTGACCTCCCCAGGTTGCCCTGATGGAACGTGGCAGAATTGGAATGTGTCAGAATGCCAGTCTGCAAAGTGGCACAACCATCAAGCAGTTATGAGATAATCCTAGAGTTAGGAGATACTCCTTCTGACTCTCAGGCTATTGACACAAGGAGTCTGGGAAGCTGAAACTTCCCCAGGAGTCTCAAGGTTGATGAGAGAAAAGACTGGCATCCAGGTGCCAGCCAGAGGGGGGGTCCTTGTCTCTCTAAGAGGAGATCTCATACAGTTCAGACAATTTGCCAGACCACCTTGCAGGAAAGACTAGAGAAGAGACCGCGATGTGTGGTCATTGTCGCCGAAGCATGGGGCCACACCTCAGCCTGGACTTCACATCGCTCTACTGCTTGCTGTTTAAGCCTCAGCCTCATGTCAGGATGTCAGTGACAGACTTGGTCCCTGGACTTATTTGTTTCTTTTCCCAATGGGACCACAGTGAACGAGCCTCTTTTCTATACCTCTCACTATTACTTGTCTGTTAAATTTTTAAATCTATTTCCTGTGTGTATGAATGCAGGTGTGGGTATGTACATGTGTGTAGATATGTGAGCACATGCATGCACAGAGGTCAGAGGTCAACTTTCAGGTATTATTCCTCGGGGACAAGGTCTTTCACTAGGAAGTGAGGCTCACCAACAATTAGGTTTGCCTGACTGGTCAGGGAACTCTGGGAATTCTGTCTCCACCTCCCCAATTCTGAGATCACACTCAATGCCTAGCTTTTACATGGGCTTTGAGGAATGAACTTAGGTCCATGCTTGCATGGCAAGCACTTTACCAAAGGAACTATCTCCCCAGTCATGTCTTTTCTTTTTCCTTGGCCTATTGATAATAAGAGGACAAGCCTAGCTTCTTAAGGCTGCTGAGGCCCAGCCCCTGACCCTTGTAGCCCTCATAACAGTGTTAGCACTTGACTGAGGGATCTTGGTGTCATAGGATTCCAAAGCCTGAAAACTTTGACCCTTGCCTCATTCACACCTCCTACAGCCAGCTGTTCGGCCTGAGGAGTTCCCATACTCTGTCACGGATTTCTTCAAACAATCACACCCGTGATCTCTCAGCAGGAAAGGCTGATGTGCAGCCAGATGCGTGTGTCACAGCCAAGGACAGTACTGGCCTCCCAGCCATCTCTGATAGCATAAATCCCAGAGCTCTCCTAGCCCCCCCACCCAGCACAGAATGGTAGCCACTCTCTCGGCTAGCTTCCAGGGCCTGTCATTCCCCACGGCTCTAGGCCCCTAAAAGGAGCATCCCCTCTTTTCTTTCCCTCCTCACTCACCCTCCAAAGCCATGTTCCAAAGCCACCTCCCTAGACCTGTCTGCTCCTTTCCAGTCTTCAGCTTTTAACAGCATTTGGGACCAGACCCAGTGAATCCATCAGCATCTTCATCTCTCCCACTAAAATGTGACATATCCGGCTTGTGGCTGATTATAGCCCCAGTCCTTCCGAATCGTAGCACCTGCCCAGTCTGTTTCTCAGTCCTCGATTTCAGGACAACACTCTAGGCACGCACACAGTTCAGGAGAGGTTGGTTCGCACTCAGGCCTCTGGCTTGCTTTTCTGACCCCTTACTGTCTCCACTCTTCCTGCAAGGTGGTCTGATACGTTGTCAAGATTTTCGAGGAAGTTCTTCCTTGCTATGCAAGCGTAAGGTGCGGCGAACCCCCCTGGCCAGCAGGGAAGAACGACCACGGAGTTGAGGATTCTTCTCAAATCACGCTTTATTGGAGCCTCTTGGTTAAGGGGAGAGCTGGAAACGAGGGGCCCCCAGCACCAAACGGCAGCTGCTTATATAGGGAGAGTGGACACGGGTCATGCCTGAGGGAGGTTCTGTCTAGAGCCTTGCCTAATATGGAGTTGTTTACTTGGCCCTGCAGGGGCTCAGCGCCATCTTGTGATGGTGGCCGGCAAATCGGCTCCCTGCAGTTCCCCCTTTTAGTTTTTATAGCAAAGTAGGCAACAAGGGGTCTTATTCCCGTTCTGGCTCCCACCTCATGATGTGGGGGCCGATCAAGGGAGGCCCAGGCTCGTGGTACTCCTTCTCCTGTGCAATGGGACAAACCCCTAGGAGGTGCAAAGGCAGTATCTCAAGCGTTGTCTCAGCATACCTTCCCTGGTGCAATGGGAACAAGCCCTACAGGGGTGCAAAGGCTATGCAGGACAAATGCCTACTGGTTCTTAAGAACCGATAACCATATTTGGGGAGAGTCACCACACTCCAAGGCGGCTAAGGCCTGTAGGACAGCAACCTTATCTCTATTCGTTTGGGCTTGAAGACGGCAAATCAGCCACAAGCAGACCATGCATCCTCCCAGACAGCATGCCAGAAATATCCCAACCACCACCCATTCCTTAAAAAAGGAGAAAGCGGAATATAGCCAGTCAGAAAACTGTTCAAGGGTGATGGGCTGGACACGAGTATTATTTAGGATAGTGATCTGGAACAATTGATTCTGAAGAAACAGCTCTGCTTCCCGCGACCAGTTCCCCAATTCTTCGTGACTCATTCCTGGAATTGTTAAAGATAAGAGAAGTAATGCACACATGTTTCTGATAGGAGACACATTCGATCTGGACCAGACGGGTCAATTTATCCACCTGAGTCTGCACATAATCTATGCTCTGATTGGCAGCTATTATGCCAGAAAGGATACAATTGTTGATTTTATTCTGGGTTTCTAATGCATCAGCTGTTCTTGAAACCACGTCGTTAATTGTGGTCGCCGTTTGTACCTGATTAGCCATGGCTATGAACTCTTATATTTTTGGTTGTGAGCCTAGCCTTTAACGGCTGAGCCATCTCTCCAGCCCTGTGACTCTGATATGCTACCAGAAACATTAAGGAGCCAAGTCTTAGTTAACTGTAGCATCGCCAGGGCTGAGATGTCCACCGTGGCTCCTACTTCATTAGAGAGCAACCATTGATACCAGGACCATCCTGATCCGATAGTAGAATTTTGATTAGACTGATTATAAAGGTATTGGTGACGCCCTAAAACGAGTGGCATTTTTAGGGGTGGATGCACCTCCCAACGGTACCATGGACTCCACTCTCATGGCCAAGGTGGTAGCATTACTGGGCCCTCCTCACCCTGAGGTGGCACCCTGAGTCACCTGGGCTAATGCTGCGCCCAGGGACCCTATCCCAACTTTACTCTGCATCAGGGGATCCATCCAATTGGTCAAGTTCTTGCGTTAAAACCTTATGCAGGATCCCTTCCCCTCAAGGGAGAAGCACATAGTCCCATTTAGGGCTATCTTTGTAGCATTAAACAACTCCTGTTTAGCGTCTGAGTTAGGCAGACAGGATGCCTCCAGATCGCAGGAGGTGGAAAACAGTATGGGCAATATGGAGGAATTAGCATGAACAGGCATTGGCATGGGCCAGGCCTTCGTTACCACCCATAATGTCATTGGACTCGTGTTCAGCAGGGCTGTCTCCATTGCCAGGATCAGCATCCATGTTGTTGCAGCCCTCATCTTCAGCTGTTGGTCTCAGGCTCCTTGTCAGCCGTGTCGGTACCCAATGAGGGACTTCTTGACTCTGTGGGAAAACACAAACAGCTCCCCCGGATCCCGCAATGACTGGATCCGGTCCATACCATTTATTATCCAACACATCTTTCCATATAACAGATACTCCCTTATCTTCGGGGGTCATGTTAGCATGTCTATCAGCCGCTGTTCGGCCTTGACCATCAAAAATTAAAAAATTAAATGTAAAAAATGCCAAGGCAATTCTATCCCTGGGGGATGCTGTTTCTGCTATTCCCCCTTTTTTGTTTTGTTAGAATATCTTTGAGGCTACTGTTAGCCCTTTTAATAATCCTCTGGCCTTGGGGATTATATTTTTTATATTATATATATTATATTATATTTATTTTATATATTTTATTATATTATATTATTATATTTTATATTATATTTTATTTTATATTTTATTATATTATATTATATTATATTTTATTTTTCTCTGTCCAAGGGCTCTCTTTGGCCCATTTTCCTGGACTTAACTTTTGGATCCTTTTTCTTTTTCCTTTTCTTTTTCTTTTTCCTTTTCTTTTTTTCTTTTAGGCCTATCCAAGTCTCCCCCTTTTGATTCCGATTCTGATAAGTTGTCCTGGTGTGTCATTAATGCCTCTCTACCTTTTCTAACAAGATCTGCATTATCACCCTCCCGTAAGCAGTTGCCTATTCTTTCCTCATATTTAGCTCTTTCCAAGTCCTGTCCTAATTTTTCCCATGAAGGCAAGGTGAAATCCCCAGAGACCGCGAACCACGGTGCGTTCTGGTCAATGTCCTTTACGACCGTTATCAATCTTCCTTAATGTGCACTTATGCACGGGCGCCCTACCGGGGAGCCGCTTAATTTATGGCAGTCTTACTTAGAGAAAAGCCGTTTTATCTACAACGGACTTACTTTCGATTTTGACTAGGCGCTGTCGCAATAACAAAGGCACTCTCTTGACCAGGCTTCTGGCAGCTCAATCAAAAACAACACAGGAACACACAGATCACAATTACCACAAAAGCTAGGCAGAACACTCCAGGGCTCAACTCCAGCAATCATTATACCTGGGAGACTTGCTTACCGACGCGTCCCGCTCCGCGTGTTGAGTTCTGGATCCTCTTATGGCCCCTCGCCCGGTGACCGAAAGATGTCCCGGCGTCCCGGGGTTCCGGCACCAGTTGCGGCGAACCCCCCTGGCCAGCAGGGAAGAACGACCACCGAGTTGAGGATTCTTCTCCTATCACGCTTTATCGGAGCCTCTTGGTTAAGGGGAGAGCTGGAAACGAGGGGCCCCCAGCACCAAACGGCAGCTGCTTATATAGGGAGAGTGGACACGGGTCATGCCTGAGGGAGGTTCTGTCTAGAGCCTTGCCTAATATGGAGTTGTTTACTTGGCCCTGCAGGGGCTCAGCGCCATCTTGTGATGGTGGCCGGCAAATCGGCTCCCTGCAGTAAGGACCGGAGTTCTTTCCCCAGAAGTCATTTTTTTGTTCTGGTTTTATTTTATTTTATTATTTTAATTTTTGTTGTAATGAAACACTCTGACCAAAAGCAGTTTGTTGGAGGAGAGGATTTACTTGGCTTACACTTCCAGGCTGCAGTCCATCACTGGTGTGTGTGTGGGGGGGGGGGGTCCTCAGGGCAGGAGTTCAAGCAGGAATCTGAAGCAGAAAGCATTGAGGAATGCTGCTTTCTGGTTCTCTCACCGGCCCAAGCTTAGCTAGCTTTCTTATACAGCTCAGGACCATATGCATAGGGATGGTTCTGCCCACAGGGGACTGGGCCCTCCTGCATCAATTAACAACCAAGAGGACTCCCCACAGACATGGCGACAGGCCCATCTGATCTAAGCAGTCTAAAGACTCTCCTCTCAGATGACTCTAGGCTCTGTCAAGCTGGCAATCAGAGCTATAACTAGGACACCCTCCACCATATCTTGTCCACAGCCTAACCCCCTCTCTGCTGCAGAGTCCCCATCCTGTGGGTGACAATTTTCTCTTTCCAAAATCATCTGCAGTTTCTTCTTAGAGTGACACCAAAACAGAAGGCCAAGCTTCTCATCCGGAAGGCGGGGTTTGAAACTTGTGACTCCAAGCCCAATCCTCCTGAAGCTGGGCATAGGATAGATACCATTCCCTGCCCACAGCTCTTGGCAGTGTGACAAACCAATCCCATCACAGGACTTGACCCAGCGCCACAAGGAGATCAGCACAAAAGAAATGAAGCTTCTTCTATAAAACACACAGCCATGCCCCTGTAGCGGCACACCAAGAAGGCTGACTTTCCATGCACACTCCTCTGAGTGTCTGTTTTTGGTCCTTCCAGGCAACTGATTTTTTTATATATATAAAAAAAGGAATACCCAGACAACAAGTTGGCTGTTCAAGAATATCCATGAATGAATGCTAAACTGGGAAGTGAGCTGGGGGCTGGGACTCCACAGATCCTTGAGGAATCTTGACAGCAAATGGAATAAAGACAACCCCAGGTAAGGATGGAGAGAGAAAGGAGCCCAGCTCCCCACAGAAAAGGCTCCAGCAAGCTCAGGTCTTAGGAGGAAACACCCCGCCTGTGCCCTCTCATGGAGAGAAGGTTAGCAAACAGAAAGCATGGCCGAATACAGAAGCCTTCTGGGTGAGTCAGCTCAGGTCACTGTAACAAGGTTAGGTACCTGGAAATGCCGACAGATGTCAGCTGAAGGTCTGGAATCAAGATGTCAGCAAAGCTGGGTCCCTCAGAGGGGACTCCATGTCCTCAAGACTGTCCCCTGAGAACCTGTGTCTTAATTTCCTCTCCTTCAGTAGCGTCTTGTTAGGTCAGAGTCAGCCCTCCAGACCCCTCTTTGACCTAACCCCTTCTCAAAAGTCCCTATAAGATTTCAGTGTAAAATAGTAAGTGGGTACACCTTGGTCCATAACACCACCCCATCAGTAAGGTCACCCTGTCTCCCTAGGTGAGGAATCCAGGTTGTAGGTGGGGGGGGGGGCATCCTGGAACTGGGCACATTCAGAAGATGGGTACTTTGACCCCAGGCCAGAACTGCCTTTCACTGCAAGCCAAACACTGGGAGCTCGGCCCTGCACACCATGTTCCTGCCTTCTGGACAGAGGTAGAGAAGGACAACAGGAGGGGAGTGATAGACCAGACACTCTTCACAGGCGGGGAACTTGGACAACAGGAGGATGGGAGGCTGCCCCTGAGAAACCATACCTACTTTCAACCTGCTGGGCTGGCCCTTTCCTGGCTAGAATCAACTCCAAACACACTTGACCTACAAAATGGGCCAAGTTGGAGACAAAGGGGTGGTTTCCCCTCTGAGAACTCCTGACTGACCAGAACATGCACATAAGCATTTTGTCAGCTTCAGGCCGAGACTGAAGAGCCTTCCCTCTTCTCTCTCATGCCTGTGGGTCTGAAAGCACTCTCTAAAGAGAGAAGTCAACCTTAAAGGGAAGAGAGAATGGGGGGAAGGAAAGAGAGGAGAGGGAGAGGAAGGAGGAGAGGAAAGAAGGGGTGGGATGGAGAGAGGGGGAGAGGGATGGATAGGGGAAAGTATAGAGAGATTGACAGAATCAACAGCTATGGAGATGTTGGGGTGGGGTAGGTAGAAGCAAAAGGCTCCTATCCAAAAGGTGTGAGCTGAAGACCAGTAACCCTCCAGGAACCTTCTAGACCAGCGGTTCTCAACCTGTGGGTCAAGACTCCTTTGGGATGGTGGGGAGGGTCACATATCAGATACCCTGCAAATCAAATATTTACATTACAATTTATAACAGTAGCAAAATTACAGTTATGAAAAGCAATGAAATATTTTTATGGTTGGGGACCACCACAATTTCAAGAACTGTGTTAAAGGGTCACAGCATTAGGAAGGTTGAGAACCTCTGCTCTAAAGCATCAGTCCCTGGCTGAGACTGCAAAGACACCTAGTTCCAGGAACTGAACATCTGCCAGGTTCTCCATCTCTCCAGCATGTAGGCGGCCATTGTTGGGCTATCTGGCCTCTACCATGTAAGACAATCTAGTAAATTTCCTTTTAATATGTGTCCACTCTGTTAATTCTGTTTCTCTGAAGAGCCCTGACTAATACATGCACAGGAATTGGGAAAATCCATCACCAAAGCCCAGGGCCTCCTTCTGAAGCCTCTTGGTGCTAGGGCTTCCTGCCACTGGATTTCCTAGCTGGTCATTAGCATGGAACTGACACTTAGAGGATGACATCTTGGGTCTTCCATGGCCCTTTGGTGTCTCTACAAACAGCGGTCAGCTGATCTGAGAGACTAGGACTTACAGGGAACAAAACCAGTTCCAGTGAGAATTGAGATCTCTGGTCAGGGAAGAACTTCCTGCTCGCCATGGGCACAAATGTCAGCTTGCCTCTCAAATCAATGTGGACTTCAACCATAGTGTAAATCCAAACAGGCCTGAGGTGAGGGAGGTCATATTCAGGTCTTCACAGAAGCCTGGCATTCAGAGACCAGGAAACAGGGTCATGTGCACCCAGACTTGGGGACCAGCACAAACAGGATATGAAACAGGACATGCCCAAACATGGATGTCTGGCTTCCGGCTTGTTCTGTCATCTAATTATCAATTAAGGCACTCAGCTCCCGGGAGGCACCAAGTGCTCAGCCTGAACCAGCTCACAGTCAGAGCGATCAGGTCTTGGTTTATCTTTTGCTCTAAAAGTGATGAATATTTTTTCTTGTGTGGATGCTGGTCTTCCTCTGTGTGTGGTGGAGTCAGGTATGTGTAGCGGTAGATAGTCAACTTCAAATGTCAGCTGCTCAGGAAGCTGTCCCCCTTGTGTTTTCAAATAAGGCCTCTCATTGGCCTGAAACTCATCAAGTTGATTAGTTTGGCTGACTAGCCAGGCCCAGGGATCCAACTGCCTCCCCAGGGATGGGATTCAAAACACTAGCAACTTGCCAGGCTTTTTTTACAGGTGGGGTCTAGCGGCTCAGATTCTCATGGCTGTGGGGCTTACACCTTAGCTACTGAGACATCTGCCCAGACCCTAGTGCTGTTTTTCTGAGCAGTCTACTTCCACACTATTTCAGTCTCTGCTGTGCCCAGAGACAAGGATTCAAGGCTGTGCTTCCATCCAGAATGGTCCTGAGCGGTGTGGCTCTCGGAGAGCAGCTAGTGAGGAGCTATATGTCTCTGTATGTGGCGGCATCTCTCCCTCATGCATTCTGATAATGAATAACCATTCGCTAAGTAGGGTGGCTGCAAAGAACGCTTCTGTGGGAGATACCAGGTGTTTGTCACACGAGTGGGAGAGGAGGGCCCAGGGGTAGGCAGGATCTGCTGCAACAGCTGAGTTCCAGAGAAACCGAGGTGACAACCAACTCTGGGGACTCCTGGGAAGCTAAAACAAACCGAAATGCTCTTGCCTGCCAAGGCAAACACTAGATTCTCTGGAACTGTACAGAGTTCTCGGGTCAGCATCCAGCCAGATCTACAGAGTTCATTCTCAGGGGCCTGGGCATTCACCTCACTTGTTTTGGGAAGAATCTCTTCATGTTTCACCACAGCCATGTCCTCATTCCTGAAGCTTTCACGAGATTAAGGAGTACTGGGTCCCCAGAGAAGCCTACAGCCCTGGCTCAATTCACCACCTCAAGGCCCTTGAGGAGCACTGAGGACAGAAACACTCCTTTTTTAAAGATGAGGATACTGAGGTCCAGAGCCATTCAGGCACGGCTGGGTGCAGGAAGCAGGGTGGAGACCAAGGAACAGGAAGAGACAGGACCCAGGAGTCAACCAGTATTACTAGATCAGCTCCGTGCTGTTCTGAGAAGCCAGGACCTATCCCAGGGGCACACCAGCTGGGCTTCCTGTCTAACCACACCACACCCATGACACCGGGACCCACTGTGAGGGTAACAAGGAAGCCAGCTTGTGCACACATAGCATAGGCCATGCCTGGAACTGCAGAAGGCCTGGTATTCCCTTGTACACTCTGAGACCCTTGGGTTCATCCCCCAGACTCACAGGAACAGATGAGACATGCTTCCCTCTGACTCCTACATCTGAAAGGTGACCCCAGCAGTCCATGTGATCACAAGCCTCTGGACAGGCCAGCCAAGACCTGGGAGACAGCCCACTGCTAGGCACAAAACACCCATGAGAAGGTCGTACCCGTCAGGGCTCGCCCGACACAAGCCTTCCCTGTCCCAACTCTCACCTATAGAGAGTCTGATGATCTAGTGTAGGAAAGATGTGCGGTCTGGGGAGGTGCTGAAGCTGAGAACAGAGTCGCCTCAGAACTGACTACCGGGACCATGTCCTGGCCTGGCAGGGTGGACTCCAGACACCTGGCCCCAGCTGGAAACCCTGGATCCCTTCTGCTCCGCACAGTACACTTCATGGAATGTGTGACAGGTCATTCCAGAAAAGCGCCCTTTCTAGTTAGCCACTGTGAACTTCCAACTTCAAAAACAAGATCCTAAAAATAGCCCTGAGGGAAGCTGGGAAGAAAACTGTGGGCTTTGCACAGGAAGGCCTGGGGCCCTGGCAGCAGGGTTCCCATGTGACCTTGATGTTAGACAACAGCCTCTGTTGGGACATTGAAAGCCCAGCAGGCAGGATGTTTAGGGATTTGGGGTACCAGCAGCTGTATGTTTATTAGCTAGACCTTCCCAGTAGCTCATTGTATAAAGGCTTCTTAATCCCTGCATTTGGGACACAGGTATTTTCCTGTCTTTCAGACCTGGCGTGCAACACACATCATTGTGCAAACTCACTGGTGCAAATTCTGCCATGTGACAGCTTGTCAAGAGACTTCCAGATCGACTCTTCCTCAAAGGGAGCCTTAAACTAAAGTGCCTCACAGGGACCCACCCAAGACCCTTGAAGGCAGAATCTGCATGTCCACCGGGTCCAAAAGAGCAGAAGCCTGCCTCAGATTTCTAGAGGCCCATCAAAGTCCCAGGGCCCTGCAAATTCCACCAGGAATTAAAAGCCTTAGTACTTGGTGGTCACTGCAGGCCAGGGAACTTGAAGAGGCTTCTGGGAGTCTAGAGGTGCAATTGCTAGCTAAACAGAGCCAGGAGACCAGCAGATCCAAGATGCAGGGCACAAAGAGCCCAGGTTAGGAGCCAGCTCAGAGCTCCTGTGAGCATCTAGACAGAGCTGAAATGCCATGGTTGGCCGGGACCTTTGAGGTTACCATGACACCCTGAAGCCACCCCTGTCTCCTGGTTTCAAAAAACCTAGAGAGATTCCTAGTCAGAGGAGACCCCCCCTTAACTCTTAATGGAGCTCTAAAACATACCAGTATTGTACCCTACAACAGGTGAGGGATGCCCTGTGCTCTAGGACAGATGTGGATAGACAGATGTAAATAATGGGGGAGCAACACAGAAGGCAAAGGGCTGAGTTTCTACCCCAGTAACCAGAATACAGAGCAGGACCAGACAGGTGAGTCACCGTGGGGAGACACCAAGCCAGCCTGAATGAAAGCCTCCTTCTTCAGCAGTTTTCCTTTGGTTTCTCTAAACTTACCTTGGAATTGTTCACTTAATGGAAACATATCTCTTTACTGTGCAGAACATCCTTCTGTAGAGTAGATTTTATCGTCTCTGCCATTGCCTCAAGGCTGCACCCACATCACTGGTACCTTATCCATCAGTGTCCCGAGCATGTCTCTACCAAGACTCTTCTCCTTTCTATCTCCCCCATGGAACATGGCTTTCTGACTTCTTAGCTCAGATAATGGTTTCACATTTATTTATACAAGTGCAGGTGGACACAGGTGTATGGCAGCCTGTGTGATGTGTTGCATTGTTAGCACTGCATAGAGATGTTGCATCGCGTCATGTTTGTTGGACGGCATGCAGACGTGTTCAGTTGTGGTGTTACACCACATAGTGCTATATCAAGCTGTGTTGTTATGCATTGTGGTATGTCATATTATATTGCCTTGTGTTGTCCTCTTAACAAGAAGAGAACACAATCCAAACGAACACATGCACACACTGCCATGTCTTCCCCTTGGGTATTCTTAGTGGTCAAGTAAAACTCAACTCTCCTGTCTCCAAGCAAATTAAGGAAGGGACCACTATGGGCTGAAGGTCATCAACTAGGGGCCTGTCTGTTTTAAACAGTCTCAATATATATCCAAGCTGGTCTTGAACTCATGTTTGTCTCCCTAATCCTCCCCAGGCTGGGATTCCAGCAGCCAGAGCATTCTTCTGTGGCACCTGCATGCCCTAGAAGCCAGTACATTTATCTGACAAGTCTGAAGATACTTGGGAACACCTAAGGAAAGTGACATCAGGATCTCAGCTCAGAGGGATGAATCATTCATTGTGTCATCAAGACTCAGAGACACAGAACTGGCATCTCCACCCAGTGTGCCTGCCATCTCCGATGATCACATACAGCTTTTGACCATCACAAACCTGTCTTAAAAGACAAGCCCAATGTATAGCCCCTCTGCCTTGCACCCAGAGCATCTCTGTAGCCCCTCACTGCCTGAAGTCTGAAGAAGTCCCTTCTAAATACTTCCTGGGATCTCAGGTCTACTTCCCAGGTGCCATGTACCCACTAAAAGCCAGGCCCTCTCTTTGAAAACTGTCCCTTCTCCCACAGAGGCAGCTTGCCGTGGAGGCTATTCCCAGAGTTAGATTCCTCAAGATAGCCTGGCCTTGGTCACCTGAGCAGATCCTTCTGTCCTGAGAATTTTCTGGAACAGAGAGCTATGCAGGGACCATCTGAGCCCAGCAGGGGAGAGTCACACAGGCCAGCTAAAGACACAGCCCAGTATGCAGAGTGTGCTCAGGTAAATGAAGACTAAGGTCACTCCCAACCAAGCTCTGCCCCACCAAGAGGGCCTTATAGCCTATGAGGAAGTTGGCAATGTACACAGTTCTCTTCTAAGGGTCTGGTTGCCTTTATCCCTTGGACATATACACTGAGCACATGAGATCACATGCCTAGAGAAGAATTTCTCCCACACCTTGCCTTCGAATCCTTATGTAGTAAGCGTACACAGCTCTAGTTGGTTTCTACTGCATGTGAAAATAGCTGGACAAATAGTGTCACCAGCACACTGCTCAGAGACTGGGCAGGAGGGTCCATGGGCATGGTTGCCTACCAAGCCACCATCATTGACACCCAAGAAGGTTCTAGCTCTGCAGGAAGAAGGGGACCCTGCCTGCACACACCTCAGGCTCTGGGGCCTAGTGTCACCTGGAGAGAAGCCCAGGGTTGGCTCAGAGGAATAAGGAAGAGAACAGAGCTAGAGAACCCAGGCTGACACGGTCTAGCATTCTCCTCAGACCGAGAGACAGTGACGTAATGAACAAAGAGGAAGAGGGGTCAAGGGTCAAGGGTGGTTTCTCGCACTCACCAGCCTTCCACTTGGTCATCACCAGCTCACCAGAGGCTACACTCTTAAGGAAAACTGACCTTCCTTCTTTCAGAAGCTGCTGCTCCACTTTCTATCTCTACTAATCTTGGACCTGCAATCTGCCACCTGCCCTTGTACTAATGCAAAGGAAAGAGATCAGCCAGACAGCAGGGATGAGACTGTCCCTTGACCCTAAGCAAATAGCCTCAGTTACTGTTAAACTTTGCCCAGCACAGGAGACGGCCCTGCCCTTCCCTCACCCTAACATCTACGTGCAGAGGGGGTTCACTGAATAGACATTTCAGTGGACAACACCATGGGCAGTTTACCCTTGACAGTGCCCAAAGCCATGTACCCTGCAAGCAGCCATTCCTCCTTCTTCACATGAAGGCCTGTGTGTTTGGGAAGACATATCAGAATTTAAGACGCTCTCATCTTCTTCCAGGACTGCCTCCCCCCCTCCCCCCCGCCCCGTCTCGATTTCAGGAGACAAAGGAGTTCCTGAGACCGTGTGACCGCTCATCTCATTGACTCTAAGTATATAGAGGCAAATTCTTCACACCCTCCCTTGGGCTGCTTGGGCACACCCTCACCCGGCCAACTCACTCCAATCTGTGACTCACAGGACCTTGCCTGGAATCATTAGGAAGTCTTGAGAGGTGCCTTTCTCTCTCCGCTGTCACTCAGTTTCCATCCACAGAGGTTTGAATAAGAATGCCACCCCCCCTCCCCCCAGACTCACACATTTGAATGCTTAGTCAATTGGGAGTGGCACTGTTTGAAAGAATTAGGGAGTACGACCTTGTCGGAGAACGTGTGTCACTGAGGACAGCCCTTGAGGTTTCAACAATCTCCTGCCAAGCCCAGTGTCTCCCTCTCTGTCTGAGGGTCAGGACGTAGCTCTCAACTACCTCTCTAGCCCCAAGCCTGCTTGCATGCAGCCATGCTGATAATGGACGAAACCTCTGAAACTGTAAGCATGCCTTCAATGAAATGCTTTCTTTTATAAGAGTTGTCTTGGCCATGGTGTCTCTCCGCAGTCATGGCACGAGGACTAAAACATCATCCTCACTCTTTCCTAAGGATCTCTCAGCCTCTTCATATCCTCACAGGCCCCGAGACAGCTGTCCCTCAGCCTCACACGTCACCCCCAGGCACAACACGGCACTGACAGTGGGAACTGCTATTTCACAATGACAATGGTAAGCCAAGGGTTCAACCCTTTCCTGCAGGGAATCCTCCCCCCAAAAAGCACAGGTGACACCACAGGAGGACAGTGACACTCCAGCAAGTGAGTCTTGTGACCACATTGCTGCCCGCAGTCAAGTTCTACTGCCCAGCTGCCCTGCTCAGCTCCAAGTGGCATCCCTGGAACTCAAAGAGGGCCACATGGTGGCATCCCTCTCAGGCTAGCAGGAATGGGAAAGGAACGGTGGTCAGAGGTCATGCAGCACCAGGCCAGGGATGGAGAACGAGAACACACTAAGGACAGGGGCTCTTGGCGGCAGCTCCAGGCTAACTCCACAGCAATTCAGACTCCACGAGCCAGAGTCAAGAGGCCAGAGCACTTCCCCAGGATGCCTGCAAGGCTTCATCAACTAGAAGATCTTGCTTATGAGGAGCTATTGTGTGTGTGTGTGTGTGTGTGTGTGTGTGTGTGTGTGTGTGTGCTCCCAGTGTAGAAGGCACAACTGCAAGGCTGCTACCAGATATTCCTGAACCCCCACTCCCATCCCTCACCTCATTAATGCTTACAGCAATCTTGTACATCCAAGGGGTCAGATCCCAGGAAGGGTGGGAATCTAGCCCTAACCTCCCAGTATCCAGGATGACTATGTCCTGCAGGCAAATGACACCAGGAAGCCTCCGCTATCTTTCCAGAAACTGCACAGGCCCTTGCCATAGTGACAATATTCCAGGAAAGACAGAAGCAAAGCACACAGAAACCCTGCCAAGGGTCAGATGCTGCCACAGGCTCTCCACCCCATTTGTGTGTGTGGGGGGGTGTCTAACCTGAAGCCAAGCCCCCTGGAGTTGCAGAACCTGGCTTCCTTCCACCCCGGAGAATTATTAACTTTGGGGTTTTAAGAGGCAGCTGCTAACATTCAACCCTAAGAGGCATCAAAGGCAGGAAGGCCCGGAGCGCAGGCTACTACTGTTGGGCCAGGTCACATGAGGGAAAGCAGTCACAGCTCCAAGGATGGGGCTGCTGTGGCCAGATCCATGTGAGTGACTCATAAAGCAGAAGGAAGCCTCTGGGAGCAGCCAGGTGGCCACAGCATTGGTGAACCCAGAGCAGACACGGAAGGGGGTGTCCAGGAAGTGGGTCATTCTGATGTTTATGCTGTCAAGTTCTGGTGTGCAGGGGCCGAGTCCACCCCCATGAGGCTTCTTGTAAACCTGGGAGCTCGCAAGTGTAAACAGTCCAGACCCAGGTGTCCTGCTGCCTCACAAGGTCACAGGCATCCCCCAAGCACCACAGGAGGATTTCTCCCTATGTGACCCCCCACCTTTTGCTTAGTGCCATCATCCTCAAAGTGGGGTCCTTGACCAGTAGTGCCACCAATCACCATGAGTTGTAAGGGATGCATGTTCTCAGGGCTGGAGACACAGCTCATTAGGTAAAACTCTTACCTCAGGTGGCGGGTGCTACTACCAGCTTCACTTTCTAAAATGCACAGATGAGACAGGGTTCTGGGCGTATCCGTGAGGGAATCTGTAGACTGGGTTAACTGAGGTGGGCAAAATTAGCGACACCATTCCCTGGGATGGAGTCCCAGGCTGAGAGAAAAGGAGAACAGAAGCTGGGCTCCAGCATGCTAACGCTGCATGTTTTTGTTGTCGTTTTGTTTTGTTTCTCATGGGCAGGGTTTCTCTGTGTGGACCTGGCTGTCCTGGAACTCACTCCACAGACCAGGCTGGCCCCGAACTCACGGAGCTCTGCCTGCCTCAGCCTCCCAAGTGCTGGGATGAAATGTGTGCACCACCACACCCGACCTGTACTTTCTGATTTTAGATGCAATGTGTCCAGCTGCTTCCCACACACACACCTGCAACACATTCCCACCATGATGGACAGTACATTCAAATCGTGAGCCAAAAGGGGGTCTTTCCTTCCTTAAATAGCTTTTGTTGAGTATTTTACCACATCAGCAAGGAAAGCAACACACCATCCAGACACAAGGACCTGAATTCAGATCCCCAGCAATCACACAAAAAGCTGACACAAGGCACGCGTACCTGTAATTCCCACACTTGGAGAGGCAGAGACAGGTTTTCTGGAGCTCACTGACCAGTTACCTGAGCCTAAATAATCCACACATACAGGAACACACACATGTGCCTCACACATATGTGCACACCCTCACATGAACACATTTGTGTCTGTATACACACACCAGAAAGATCTAGAGAGAAGAAACACAGGGTCTCAGTGTCCCACGCTGCATTCCTGCTCAGTCTGGAACTCATCATGTAGACCAGGCTGTCCTCACACCCAAGATCCACCCATGTGCCTCCCAAGTGCTGGCGTTAAAGGTATGTACCATCACACTGGCTCAGATCTTCTTTTGACCCTGGGAGACAGAGGGTTCCCAACACGCATCACAGACACTATGGTATGCACAAGCTGAACGTGCTTAGCCAGACAGTGTACCACAGAGATCGCCTGCTCACCTCCAAGTGTGATCACAGGGCTGACCGGGAACTGAGGCTCGCTGCCTCAGACTGACTCAGCCTTGATCTGATCACTTCAGAGCTCTGCTTAGTCACCACTTCCTCTAGCGACTACCTCAGGGTCCCTACCTAAAACTGCCTGGCTGGGAATTGGGTCCTCAAGGGCTACTTCACAGAACCTGCAGGAAGCTGAAGAAAGAATCAACTACAGTTAAGTTCCTTTCCTCAGAAAGCAGGTGAGTAGCAAGCATTCCTTTCCAGCTGTCCCGCCAGAGCCAGCGCTGCTGAACCATAGCCCTAACCCCACACTGTAAGGGACCTGCCACTGCCTGCTCTCCTGAAGTCATGGGGCTGCAAGGCAAGGGCTGTATCATTTTATAGCCTTGCATGGGGCTGTTCTCTAGTGGAGTCCAAAAGACAATGACTCAAGGTAGCCATGGAGACTAGATGAGGAAGGCAGAAGCATTTCTAGGCCAGTCATTCCTGAGCCTTTGCCTGCAGAGAACCCCCTGGAGAGCCTGTTTGGACCCCTTCTGACCTGGTGGGTGTGAATGGGCCAGACGCTGTCACTGTCCATTCAGAGCCTCTTCTTGAGAGGCCGTGCTCTAGTGATGGTCTGTGCCATGTCCCCAGGGGATACATCCTAAAAAGGGGGTAGGAAAGGTGAAAAAATGCTTCCTAGCTAGATGTGGTGGTACACATCTCTAATCCCCATAACTATGCTGTAGTGTGAAGCGGCGGGGCTGTGTCCCGCCACCCGGGCGCCAATCTGTAGAAGGAAGCGGCGGGCTGCGTTCCCGCCGCCCAGTTTCCAGCAACCGGCTAGCTTTACCCAAAATAATTACATGGAAACTGTTTTCTTTTAAAACACTGCCTGGCCCATAGTTTTAGCCTCTTATTGACTAATTTTTATATCTTGCTTTAACCCATATTTAGTTATCTGGGTAGCAATCTGGGTAGCACCACGAGGTGTGCCTTACCAGGAGAGATCTTAACCTGCGTCCATCTCGGAGAGGAGCAGCATGGAGACTCACATGGCGACTGCCTGAAGCGTCTCCCCAACTCTACTTTCTTGTTCCCACAATTCTGTTTTGTCTACTCCACCTACCTAATTTTCTGTTCTTAAAGGGCCAAGGCAGTTTTCTTTATTAATAATAAAAGTAACACATAGACACTCCTCCATCACTATGCCCCCTACAGGGGATCACTTCCGATGCCCAAATCTCTCTCAAACCGACATAGCAGAAATATGAGATTCATCTCCTGGGCCTCAACAAACAGGCAGCTCCCTGTATGAGTCTCATTCACTGACTAAACGGTTTGGGAAAAAGGTTTATTTGGTTTATACTTTCAGGTCACAGAACATCACCGAGGGAAGTCTAGACAGTGACTCAAGGCAGGAACCTGGAGGCAGGAGCCGTGGAGGGACACTGCTTGCTGGGCTCAAAAGCACACACTTAACTGGGTTTCTTCTATGACCCAAGACTACCTGCCTGGGAACCGGTGCCACCCACAGTGGACTGGGCCCTCCTACATCAGGTAATAAGCAATACAATGCTGCACAGATGTGCTCACAGGTCAATGTGACCTAGGGATTCTTCAGCTGAGGCTTTCCTCTCAGATGACTTAGGCTGTGTCAAGTTGACAATTAAAGTGATCCAGGACACTCCCTAAGTCATAACCAAGTGCAGCCAATGCCAAGGATTACGGCTCCTTCCCAGAAGTGACCCCCTTACAGTGTGTGTGGTAGATCAGAGGCCAGGCCAACCCAGAGACACACGCTGCTCAGTCGCATCCTGTCCCCTCCACACATAGTGACCAAAGGGGACAGCAGTATAGATCCCCAGCAGCACTCACGGGACCCTCGGGTGTGTCTGTCGACAGCACACAAGTGCACGATTCCTTTCACAAGCAACACATCCGTGTCCTCCACGTCAACACTGCTCTCCCAGTAACGTGACTTAAATGTGTGTGCAACATGGCCACATCAGATACAGAGTTTGCACGGTTCTACAATTTCTAACCACCTGCAAACCCAAAATCATTTTCTGATGAAGTGCTTTACCTGGGCAAACCCAATAAAATTCAAATCCACCTATTCATTGGGGGGCAGGCAGTGGTGTTTTGCAGACACTCATTTGCCAATTCTCAAATCAGAGCAGCAGGCAGCTGTGCCAGGTGGGCTTTGGAGACGGTGTTTTAACTGCAGGAAAGCAAATGCTGACAGTTGTGGTCCCCTAAGACACGCCAGCAACTCCTCCAATTCATCTGCTGCTTGAGGATGGCCCACCCTTCCAGCCCTCTGTGGTCCTCCACGTCTGATCTCTGGACAGGGCTGCCTCTCTCTCTTTCCTGATGTCCACTCCAGGCATGTCCAACCTGCACCTAATTCATCCTCCGCAAACGCTGCCTCTCCATCACCATACCTCTTTTGGATTCTCATTGCATTTTGGACAAAATCAGCTTTAAAATGCATGCTACCCAGGCCTGGGCTGGACCACTACCTGCTCTTCTCCAGTTCCAAGGCCTGCCATGTATCCTTTCTGCCTCTTATAGTGCTCTCCCAGGCCTCTGAGACAGAACACTGCCAGCTCCTGCCCAGCTCCAGGTTCACTCTGAGCCTTCCTTTCTGATCCTCATGCCCCCGCCCCTCACTGATTAGATCCCTGCTTATGTCTCCCCTGCTCCAGCTGTCCTTCCTCATGACTCGCCTGTTCTTTGTACCTCCCACCAGTTCCATTTGACTTCCTTCAAGAAGTTTCAGCCACTGCTTGGCACCCCTGCTATCTATGCAGCTCTTAGCTCTATTGTCTGCTTTCTGTCTTTATTTGTTAGCTATGCAGGAGAGGGGCTCTGGAGAAACAGAAATTCTCATCTGATTACCTACAGATGGAAGTCTGATGCTAAATGCTACTTGCCTCTTCTGTGGGTTCTAGGTTGGCCCTATGTGACAAGGTCAGGGCTGATGGGCCTTGCTGGACACAGACTCGAGAGCCATACCCCAGTGTGTGTCAGGCAGCATCTCTTGTTCAGGTACCATGAAACTGTCACTCATGCTGATGTTTGGTGACCAATGACCGTCCCATGCAGACGCCAGGGTTCCAGTGTACACATTCGGGAAGACAGGTCATCCCAACACATTATACACATGACTTCATTCCCTTTCCCCAGGTAAAGGCAAGCTACAAGGATTCTAAACCATGATGGCCTTGGGAAGGGGACACAGGAGGGAACCAGACACCTCCCCAGGAGAACAACTGCCACCTCCTCTTCCTTAATAACTTCTTGGGATCCCCTGAGGCCAAGTAGAAGACTAAGGTCCATCTTCCCATCTCTTTAGCCAGCTTCACTGTGGTGGTCTGTTCGTGCTCACATGGGTGCCCGTTTCTCAGGGGAAAACAGATGGATGCTTTCTTCTTAACTGCATACCCTCAAAGAAAATGACTCCCGAGAGAGAGCCATAGCCACATGTCATCAGGATTAGGAGGGACTCCTGGTGAGGCTCCTCTTCAAATTATTCATTTCTTTTTTCAGAACCCCACACCTGCATTTATGTGCCAGACTCATCTCCCAGATCCCCACGCTACCACAGTCGTCCCCAAACTATGGTATGGTATGGCATGGCATGGTGTGGTATTGCAGTATGGTATGATATGGCATGGTATGGTATGGTATGGTATTACAGTATGGTATGGTATGGCATGGTGTGGTATTACAGTATGGCATGGTGTGGCATGGTGTGGTATTGCAGTATGGTATGGTATGGCATGGCATGGCATAACATGGCATGGCGTGGCATGGTATGATATGGTAGGGAGTGGTATGGCAGGGTGTGGTATTACGGTATGATATGGTATGGTATGGTATGGTATGGTATGGTATGGTATTACAGTATGACATGATGTGGTATTACAGTATGGTATGATATGGTATGGTATGGCATGGTATGGTATTACAGTATGACATGATGTGGTATTACAGTATGGTATGGTATGGTATGGCATGGTATGGTATGACATGGCATGGTGTGGTATTGCAGTATGGTATCATATGGCATGGTATGGTATGATTTGGTGTGGTATGGTGTGGTATGGTATGGCATGCTGTGGTATTACAGTATGGCATGGTATGGCATGGCATGGTATGGTATGGTATGTCATAGCATGGTGTGGTATTATGGTATGGTATGGTATGGTATGGTATGGTATGGTATCGTATCGTATCGTATGGTGTGGTGTGGCATTACAGTATGGTATGCAATAGGAACAGACCAGTATCCCTAGGTCAGAACATGCGGCTGCAGCATCCTGAAGGTGACAGGAATCCCCTCCATGAAGGAAGTTGCCACGGTCCCCAGACATGTACGTGGTGTTTTGCTGCTGTGTCTCTCAAACAAACTGGCTCTGGAGAGTCAATGTCAGAATTCCTCTGTGCCCCTCACTAGCAGGGGCTTCTGGGGACCTCACGCCATCACAGGACAACAGTGGCAGCTCCTCCACATTTTCACAGATGATACTGTCCCTGTAAAACGTTGTTGACTATTTTCCTCACACATTCAAAAGAGTGAGTATGATTGCTTTGCTGGGCTGGAGAGAGGCCTATGAGGAAATGAGGGTATACCCATGGGGACGGGGTGTCTGAGCTCATAGCGGTGATGAACATTGACACAGATTTTAAAAAGCAAGCATTTGAAGCATAGAATTGCCGTTATCTCCTTATGAATAACGGGAGAGGACAATAATGCTGCTATATTTCTACATTTTTAAGCAATCACAGTAGAACGTGCCACTCCCTTGAAGAGGGTTTCCAGAAGAGCCTAGTGTTAAACAGCAGTGTCTTAAACAGACACCCTACCCCCAACCCCCTGCAACTCAACTCCAGGAACTAAGAGAAGGAAAAACATTTCCACGGAACAGCTCCTCCTGGCAGAGCAGGAACCTTGGATCCTGGACAGTCAGAGATGAAGAAATGGCCTTTAATCTCTTAAATTCTGTTTAAATATTTGGTGATAAGAAGTACTGCTCCATGACCTTAACCAGTCTGGAGAGGAGGGGCTGCCTCTCCAAAGCTGCTGGGAATCCATGAGGGCAGTGCACTGAGAACATTAATAACGGACTGCCAATGCTCTCCTCACCAGCGTTCACTCTGCAGTCCAGCACCTACGCTGGCAGACAAGCATTACAGTCTAGTACCAATTACCCACAACAGGGTGTCCACACTGATGCCAACAGGACAGACAGCTGACTTCAAGGGCTAACGGACTTCCTAGCTTCCAACTGCACCCTTGCACCTCTGCAAAATGACTTCTCCAGGGTTCCCTGCATCGTGTGGGTCCCTGGATCTGCTGCTGGGAGACCCTGGGGCAGCCTCCACCACATGGTACTCTCTCAGTGTTCATCAGACCTTGGCACTGCTCCTGAATCCTAGCCTCCATATCCTGAAGCTCTATTCTTCATAAATTGCCTGGTTCCAGGCATTATGTTACAGTTCCAGAAAACAGACAAAAGCAGAGGGGGGAAATATGAGTGCTGAGCTGGGCAACCCATTGGCTCAGCCATAACTATTCTAAACCCCAAGGAGGCAGAACACTCCTCTGGCCACGAAAAAGTCACAGGAGATTGATAAGTGAGACTTCCAGAGTCAGTCATTCATCTTGCTTTTCTGAGACAAGTTTTCTCACTGGCCCAGGGCTCACGGATTCAGCTCCACAGGGATCTATCCGTCCCTGCCTTCCAAGCACTGGGATTATAAAGAAGAGCCACCATGCCCAGCTTTTATCTTTGCACACCAAGCACTCCACTGACTGAGCCATCTGTTTAAACCCAATGAGCACATTTTTTACTGAGAACTTACCAAGTGCAGCCCAGAAACGGAGATGTGAACTGTGGGGGCTCCTGGTCCAATGCAGTGGGTGTCCTGGTGCCTGTCTGCAAGGGGATGTGTCTTCTTCGGGGACATTTATGAGCATGGCTCTGAAACCTGGTGCATTGTCTGATACCTGCATCCACTTCCTCCCTCCCTGGTACCCTGTGATCCTCAGGGAATCACCATTTATCCATGCAGTCCTCTGAGCAGAAAGGACTATGGGATATCAGAGCAAACCTACCACATCACAGGTTTGATTTCAGGGTCTAGTCACTGTTGCAAGGCACAGCCACCCTTTCCAGAATTCCAAGTTTGGTGAATAGTCACTAATGGTTACCAGGTCAGAAAACAACTGACCACATACCCATGACAAGCTTGCTATCAGCCCCAGCCAACTCCACAGAAATAGACACAGGTGACCACAGCTGACATGTGGTCCAGGTAGAATCTGCATCCTCTGAATCTGCCTTGACTACTAGGTGGCACCTACTTAGGAGAAAGCCTGTACATTATTGTTAGAATGGAAGAGGTGATGTGGAATTCCAGAGTGCCCTCTCCCAATCAGGCCATGCCCTAAGTGGAGATAGAAGGGCCAATGCACCATTTAGAGCTGAGAACTCCTCTGTCTCTTATTGGCTGCACACTGAGTAACCATCATCTACTGCAAAAAGAAGCTTCTAGGATGGAGGGTTGAGAAATGCACTAGTCTGTGGGTATACAGATAAAACTTAGGGGACCATTAAACACTATGCCCACTCAGAAGAATAATAGTTGTTGATTTTCCTCAAGGGCTTATGACCCAGACAGTTATGGGTTCTAGGCCCAGTTAACCGTATCAGGCATGAAGTTTTTCTCTTTTTTTTTCCTTGTGGAGTTGTCCCTAACTTCAATCATAAAAATGATTGGTTACTCCAGCAATATTCATGCCAGTATTGCACCGGCAGGCTTGTCTAACCAGATCGGTCAACACTGGGGTTCCCAGGGGTCACAGAGGGTAAAGCTGATAATGACTTTTCTCAACCTCTAGCATATATGCCACCTTCAGACACTGTGAACGGTGGCTCGGACCACAGAGGGGCCAGGCTGAACGAGGCCCCACAGCTAAAATAGAATCATGTGTATCTTAGCACTGGACCTTGAGGAGTTGTTGGGACAACAGAGGGGAACCCCTGCTCAGCTGCAGCAAGAATTTCAAAAGGCCTAGGTGGTAACGGTGGGGCTCCTAGGAAGGCCTGATCCCATGGTAGGGGGAGGGAAAGGAGAGGAGGGGACAAAATGTCTCTAGTGTCTATATAATAGTGGCTAATAAGGTGTATAACCCCTGGCAAAGGGATAAAAGGGACGCCTCTGCCTTCTGAAATTCGGAGGGACTTAAAATAGGAAGATGTGGCATTGTAAACAGTGGCTCTGAAGAAGGGCCTGAGCCTGTCTGCCTGACCTCATCAGCAATGAAATGTCAGAAGAAACAACCCACGTGGGAAAGAAAGGCATGGCTTCTGTGTTCAAAGCCTTGGGAAGAAATGCTGGGTGGGATCATTTCCCCTGCTGTCCATATCCACCTATGCCTGCTGACACAACACCTCTGCTTATCCTAGACACCCTGGCCCTGGCTGGTACCAATGTCTTCGAAAACAGCTTCCTTCCCAGAAAACAGACCTAGATAAGAGAGGACAAGATCACTGGCAGACTGGGACCTGGGACAGAATGGGAAGACACAAGAGAAAGCAGGTGCCCGAGGCAGTGGTGAGTGACCAGGATTCAAGACAGTACACACATGCGGCACAAGGCGCAGGACCTTCTCCTAAGGAGGCAGAAGAGGTTCTCCCCTGCTTATGTGTTCAAAGGTCAAAGGTCACAGGAGAAGTAAATTAGCCTGAGGGGGAAGCAGCTGAGCAAAAAGATGCGGTGCCCCCTCCCCACTATCATGAACACCAAGCAAGCCTGCTGTAGACAGGGAAGAACCCAGAACAGACAGATGGACTTGTTAAGAAGTGGGGTGGGCAGACAAAAAAACGGATGTGATTATACCTTAATAACCTCTGCCAGGGTTAGAAAAGAAAGAGGAAGGACCAAGGTGCCACAGATGAAACAGAGACTAAAGAGGGACAAAGTCCATTCTCTTCTGTGCCAGGCCACCAGGGGTAAAGGAAAATGTTCTGGACAGAGTCATGGTGAGAACTAAGACACAGCAGCCAACAGGGAGGCTCAGGGGCCTCCCCACAGCCATCTGTCCTTAGAAGGCCCTGAGAGAATACAGCATCCTATCCAGGGATGTGTCAAGCAATATTGTCATCCGCCTGGGGGTTCTGAACGGCAGGAAGGTTTCCCATGAGAAATCAAAGCCTGGAGCTGCGCCGCATGCGTGCAAGAGTTCCAGTTTCGCAGTGCTAATGTGGTTCAGGGAGTCTGGAGCCAAGAAATAAATGTAAAAACTTGCCTTGGATGGGTGAAACCCAGGGCCCCCCAGCTAAAGGCAAACAAAGTCACTCTGTGGGAACGTTTTCGCAACCCAGGACACATGTGGGCTGGCCTCCAGGATGGCTCCAGCTGGGGTTCCCACATGCCACTTCCATTTCCTGTTGCAGCCCTGCTGAGCACGCAGATATCCGTCCGTTGCTCCAGTTCCCAGTGGAGGGAAAGGGCTGTGGAAGAGAGGCCAGTGAGGGACTGCACAGCAAAAGCATGAGCCAGGCTCTGGACTGGCTGACATCTGGAAGCATGGAAGCGACCAAAACTTTAGGGTTGAGCCTGGAGATATAGCTCAGTGGGTAAGAGCGCTTGGGGTACAAGCACAGGGACCTGAGTTCAAATTTCAGCCCCCATGAAAAAGTCAGCCTGCCTATAACCACCTGTACCTCTAGTGCCAAGGGAAGAGCTAGCTTGTAGTAAGTAGATCATTGCACCTTTGATGGCTAGATGGGTGGATGGACGACTGACAGAGAATCGATAGACACACAGAAATATTCTAAAGTACACTATGCCCTCAGACCCAAAAGAAGTCCCCCATCATAATTTACATCCAATGCCATATTCTCTGTTCATAAGACAGAAATTACAAAATTAGAAATCAATGACAATAAAACAATAACAGTCTCGGACTGATGACGTGGCTCAGCAGGCAAAAGCAAGCCTTTGCCACCAAACCTGTCAGCCTGAGTTCCATCCTCAGAACCCATGGTGGGAAGACAGAAGTGACTCTCAAAGTCGTCCTCTGTCCTCCACATGTGCACCATAGCACATGTGTTCCTGTACTTATGCATGTACATGTGCACGTGCACACACACAGGCACATAAGCACACAACTCACTAATAATAATTATTTAAGTAACCACAGCCAGGCATGGTGGCTCACACCTATAATTTCAACACCGAGGAGACTAAAGGCAGGTGGATCCCCACAAAATTGAGGCCATCCCAGAATATATTGTGAGACTTTGTCTCAAAAAAAAAAAAAATTCAAAGTCACAAATACCCCAGTGACACCTCTACACATACCTCTTCTGCAGAGAACATGTTTCAAAACCCCCAGCAGACAATATAAACATCAATATTATTGGTTCTTTCTTTTTGTTATGTATACATGCTTGCAGCGAGATCTGGCACAGTGTGGCGGTTTGAATAGAATGGCCCCCCAGAGGCTCCTTTATTTGAATACTTGGCATCTAGTTAGAGGAACTATTTGGAAAGGATGAGGAGGTGTGGCCTTCTTGGAGAAGGGGGGGTTACTGGAGGTGTGCTCTGAGGTTTCAAAAGACTGGAGCCACGCCCACTATGTTCTCTTCCTCCCCTCGGGCACGATGCCTTTGCTCTGCCCTCATGGACTCTAACCCTCTGGAACCATTAGCCTAATGGAATGCTTTTCTAAGTTGCCTTGGTCATTGACTGCTTTCACAGGAACAGAAGAGTAACTAAGACAAACAGTAAGAGACCGGCAGTAACTAGTACTAAAAAATAGTTCTAATGCTGCACTGTACTATACCTGATGTGGACAATGTCTTTCCGGGTCTCTCAAAATGTGCCGCCGTGCTACATTGTGTTCTGGAACTGGGGTGACTGTGGGGATGGAAGTGAAGTTGTGGATGAGGGGAAACTCCTGTGTGTGGACATTAAAGCACGCATCAGAATGTCCACATGTCCCGGGGTCACAGGCCCTTTGTCAGACACCCACTGTGGGCCTGCTGCAGCTCACTCAGAAGGCATGCACTTAGGGCACAGGGATGGGAGAGTAGCCTCTGCTCTCTCTCAGGACAGGAGCATGGTGCACAGACACGGTCCTTTTACTCACCATTCCCCACCTTTATGGGAAGGGAACTACAGCCCACTCTTCTGGGAGCCACTACACCCATGGATCTTTTTTTTTCTTTTTCTTTTCCTTCCTTCCTTCCTTCCTTCCTTCCTTCCTTCCTTCCTTCCTTTTCTAGAGAGAATGGAACCAGGAGACAGACCCCACCACCTTATCTCCTTTTCTCTTTCTTCAGTTGTTCTGGAATTGTCTCTCTGGTTCTTCTTTGTCCTGTGGCAGTTTCCCTACCTCACAGCCTCGTTCTTTTGTTGGTGGCTGCACGGAACTGTGCTCTCCACACAGACTGTGACACATTTGTGACACAAGTGTGAGGACCTCAATCTGAGCCCCAGAACCCACATACTGTCCGAGCTAGCACAGTGGGGCACTCTTGTAATTCTAGCATGGAAGGTAGAAATGGATGGGCCTCTTGGGGTTGGCTAGCCAACCAGCCTGTACACACACCTCTGTATACATATGCACTTACTTACATCAAATATACACACATTCATATTCACACACAATTTAAAGCAAAATGTTTAATTTTCAACATATAAGGCTTGCAAGATAACTTGGTTAATATTCACATTTTCAAAATGTCTCCACATTCTGCACAACTCATGGGTTTTAGTGGGGACCAGCTCTGCTGTTTTTGTTACTAAGAATATGTATCATTCTTAAGAGAAATTTACATGTATTAAGATGACTAAAGCAAAAATAAAAATCCCTCTAAGTCATTGTTCTAGCTTCCTCTCTTTTGCTGTAACAAAATGCCCTGGCCAAATTGAACATGGGGAGAAAGAGGTTTATTCAGCTTCCAGCTCCAGTCTGCATCCTATCGTTTCTGGGAAGTCAAGGCAGGAAGTCTAGAAGCTACTCACATCTGACATCCCCAGGGCAGAGAGGCCTGCCTGCTTGCTCTCAGCTAACTTTTGCTTTCTTACACAATTCAGGTCTCCCTGCTACCCACAATGGGCTAGGTCTTCCTTTTTTGTTTTATAAACTTATTATATAAAAAAACTCATATAAAAATAAAAACCCAAGTCATACAGAGCTCAGACAAATCCGATCTAGATGACTGATTCTTTATCTAGGTCCTCCCGGGGTGAGTCTAGGTTGTGCCAAGTTTGACAGTTAGAATCAACCAGCACAATTATCAAAAAGAAAGTGAAATAAAATTGAGACCACTTGACAAATGACTAAAGGTAGGGGTATTTGCAAAAGAGGAGTGTGTGTGTGTGTGTGTGTGTGTGTGTGTGTGTGTACCTGTGTGAGCACCTGTGTGTGTGGGTGTGTGCAGAGACCAGAGGTTGACTTCAAGTATCCTCCCCCCCCCCCCGTCACTCTTTACTTTAACATTTTGAGCTGTGTCTCTCACTGACTCTAGAGTTTGTTAGATGGGCTGCCATCAAGCCCCAGGAACACCCTGTCTCCACACCTGCCCAGTGTTAGGGTTATAGGTGTGTGCTCTCATGTCTGACTTTTTTATATTAATCTACATGCTTGCAAAGCAACCTCTTTATCCACTGAACCATCTTCCCAACCCCAAAGAAATATTCCTGAACAAACAATAAATACAAGATAAAATCATGTCCAAATGTATCTGATAAGCAGTAAAGGTGAGATTATTTATTTGCCTAAAATAAAAATAAAATCAGATTAGATTAACAACAAACCCCAGGTACCCACTGTCAGAGGAAAGATGAGCAAAGCCGGGGAGCCGGTTAACTGTTCACATCTATGTCACTGAGCAGAGTCTTTCATTGGACTGAGAAGGAGCACTCTAGAATGTAGTTGGACTTTGGTAAATGCAGCTTGAAATACTGACAATCAAAAGAAACAGAAAACCCGAATAAATAGCCTCGGGGTGGTGGGGCAGGAGCAGAGGACGGGATTTACAAGATACCTGCCTTCCGTATATATGGGAAATCATGGCAATTTCTCAAAGAAAAAAATAATTCCTAATTATTCATTTCTAATTAAGAAGCAATAACGCGAGTTTTTCCACAGCAAAGATGGAAATTTTCCAGGGTACCCCTTTCAAGGCAGCAGATTGCTGTGATGAGCCTGTAAGGTGGAACCAGAGCTTCCTGTGTCCTCCCAACCTAAGAAAGCAGCCCTAAGACCTTCATCTGTGCTAGTCCACAGCCCTCCTCAGTGTGCTGTGCAGAGAAGACACTATGACCAAGCTGAATGCAGTCCAGAAATGCAAAGATGGTTTCATGTTAAGAAATCATGTGTCACTCAGTGTATCGGTCAGGGTTCAGTGATAAACAATAGAGTCCTTGTGGCAGCTGAGAGCAGGAAGAGTCCTGACGGGTGTGAAGTGGCTCCCAGAGTGTGGCCAGGGCTGGAGACAGACCACAGTCACACAGGTTATTGTACTGGATGTCGATAATCGCTGTATGCTGTCATCATGCACGCTGCTAGGTCTTGTCGCTGAGCCAAACTGATGGATCTACTCTATCACAGGCATGTCCAGACAAGAGGACAATAGGACCTACCGCATTTGCTGCTTGCACTGACTACTTTTTCTCATTACTATGACAAAATGCCTGACGTAAGCAATATAGAAAGGAAAGGTTGAATTTGGCTGACAGTTTGACACCAGGCTGAGCTAAGGGGGAGTCTCCAAACGACTTCTCTGAATTAGGCTATGGGACGATGTGGCTCTCCTGTCTACAACCAACAAGCCTCCAGCCCCAGCGCTCACTGCCACACTATGGTGCACAGCGCCCTGTAGGCTACCCTCCCCAAAAGGCCTCTGCCATTGAGGGTATTCCTCCTGGACAGACAACACTCAAGTGTTAGAATCAGTTACATCACATCCTGTGACCAGTCCAGTAAATTGTGTTACTATCTGCTGTCCAGAGACCACACTGTGTGGTTCCTGCCTGTAAAGAAAATCAGAGCCTCCTTCACCGTGGTCAGGGGAAGCAGACATTGTGAGATGCAGCCCTTGCTTGCAGCCTTCGTGCCCTTTGCCTTCCAAACCTCATGCCAATGCTCTAACTGCTCTAACGTCAATCTGACTCCTGGGAGAAGGTATGTGTACATGTTCCATCTCCGGGTCCAGGGACTCTGTGTAACTGTGTGGTACTGACATGTCATGCATAGAAAATCACCTCCTCACTTCGGCATGCCTTACTGTGCTGTTGCATGGCAACCACGCTTGCAAACAATACTGACACCATTCTTGGCCAACCTGAGTAAAATTCGGCTGATACAAAGAGAAACACCCAAGACCAGTGTCTGGTAAGAAAACAGGGCTAAATTACAATGGTGCACACCAACACAGGGTGTGTGTAGATGCCAGGGTATGTGTGCACAGGGGCTTTTCCTGAAGCCAGTGCAGACAGACAGACTGCTTAATGTCACTATACTTGCTGTGTTTCAGCGTCCCCAGAGTGCTCTCTCGCCACATACAGCAAAAGCCATACACACAGATAGTCAGCTACAGTCAAGCTGAGTTTGGCTACAGGCATGTCCTAGAAAAGGACAGGGAGTCAAACAAAGGGACCAATGTGCTCTGAGGAGAGGAGACAGAACAGATATGCCCATGAGACGAGGCTTTCATAACAGTCAAGGTTAAACTCTGGGTAACCCCTCCTCTTAAGTATAGCCAGCTTCCCAGCAGATTCTCTCCATCCAAACAATGTGGGGTGTGTGTGTGTGTGTGTGTGTGTGTGTGTGTGTGTGGTGTGCATGTGCATCTGTGGGGGTGTTTGAGGTGGTGTGTGATGTGGTTGTGGTATGTGTTGTGTGATGTCTGTAAGGCGTGTGTGTGTGGTATGTGTTGTGTAGTGTGTATGTGTGTGGTATGTGTGTGCATGTGCATCTGTATGTCTGTGTGTGTATACATGATGTGCACATGTATGTATATTCATATGTGTGTAGTAGATGTGTATATGTATATGGTATGTAGTGGATGCAAGTATATGAGTGCATTATGGCATGTGTATGCATGTGTGCAGAGGTATGTATGTGGCACGTGTGTGCATGTGTGTGTACATGCCATGTACTCACACCTGGACACACTCATATGTGGAGGACAAAGAAGACTTTGGGTGTCCTCCTCTAGTACCCTCTACCTTACTCCCTTGAGACCGTCCCTCTGACTAAACCAGAAACTCATCATTCTGGGCTAGACTGGTCAGCCAGTGAAGTGCACTGGAATCTGCCGTCTCTGGCCCCATTGCTGTAGTCAAAGCATGTGCAATCAATCCGAGCTGTTTATGTGGGTACTGGGGACTGGACCTCAGGTCCTCAGAGTGGCAAGTGCGCCTGCCCACTTAGCCATCTCCCTAAATATTAGCCCCCATGCTATTTTTAAACTTGAATTATCTTATAGAATATACACCTAGTATTTTATAAGAGCACACAGCCAACTACAGTATATAGGCCTAGTAGATAGAAAGATTGGATTCTTAAAAACGGTAGCAGTGGAGGGGGCAGGTCACTCTTGCTAATGTAACAGTTCTCTCCAGTTCATTAAAAAATCCCAGCAGACCACTGGGTAGAAATTGACCTCAGTTCTCTGATTGCCAGAGTTTCCCATACTCTATTTTAAGGGAAAATACAAATGACCCAAACTAGCCCACCAGGAATGAAGAAAAAAGTCAGAGGCCCAACACTATCTGATGTCAAGACTCTGGAAGCTGCGTCATCGGGACCGTGAAGTGCTGTGGTTAGAGCAGGTAGACAAGCAGAACAGAGCAGAGGCAACTGTAACGAAGGCAGCTGTGAATCAGGGCGTCGGAGAAAGGACGCTGCTTTTCAAGAAGTGCTTCTGGGGACGGGTAGCTGAATGTCCACTCGTGGGTGTGCGCACGCAAACACGCATGTGTGTGCATCAGCTTCTGTTTGATCCTTACTACATACCGCATACCAAAGTAACTCAAAATAAACCACAGACCTACTTTTAAAACCAAAGGTATAAAATTTCCAGGAAAAAAAAAATATGTCGCCTTCTACTGTCAGATTGATAAATGAGACTTCACAACGCGAACTGTGCTTCAAAGACTCTGCCTAAGAGAACAGAAAGACAAGGTGCAGGCAGAAAAAGTGAGTGCAGGCCATTTATCTGGTGAAGGGGTGTGTGTGTGTGTGTGTGTGTGTCTATGTATGTCTGTGTCTGTGGAAAGTATGTGTGTGGAAGGTGTGTATATGTGTAAGCTGTGTGTGTGTAAGCTGTATGTGTGTAAGCTGTGTGTGGAATCTGTATGTGTAAGGTGTGTGTGTGTAAGCCATGTGTATAGAAGGTATGTGGGTGGAAGCTGCGCGTGGGTGTGTATGTGTAAATTGTGTGTGTGGTGGATTTGTGTATCTGTACACATGTGGACCCCAGAGGCAGATGCCAGGTGTCTTTCTCTACAACTCTCTCTCCACCTTGCTTTTCAAGGAAGAGTCTCTAGGGACACAGAATTCACCAAGTAGGCTAGGCTGGTCGGCCAGTGAACCCCAAGGATCCACCAGCCACCACCTCCCAGAGTTGGGATGACAAGAGCTCATCCCACACCTGGCTTTTCACACAGATGCTGGGAATTTGAACTCGGGTCCTCATGCTCGAGGAGCAAACTCTTTACTTACTGCGGTATTGCCCCACTCCCTGGTGAAAGAATTGTATTTGACACTTAGAAAAACCGTTTAAAACTCAGTAAGCAGAATAAGGAAATGGACAGTACCTCCAACAAGCAGGGGCAAAACTCCTTAAAGTGTAGTGTGAAAGAAGAGATGGGAGAGCAGCCTTCCTGGGGAAACCTGGCAGCCAGCAGATCAGGGTCAAAGCCAAGGAGATGAGTCGCTCCCCTTCCACCCTCTGCCCGGTGACAGGTTTCTTCTTCCCACAAGTCCACAGCCCCATCAGGTGTCAGTCAAGATCTAACAGTCTCACTTAGCTTCCTGAAAATCTGTAGGGCTTTCAAACCCCAGAGAGAGGTGGGGGAGGGGCGGGGGAAGGGGTTCTGCTCAGTGTGGAGACATTGTTTTCAGCACGACAGGGCCTTATGACTGGCGTTTTCTTCTTCTACTCAGCCCTCTGAGACCAGTCTTCTGAGATTGTAAGCGCCTGAAACTGAGGTGGCCTATGAAGAGGCACAAGTGCCCCAGGTATTTCTGGATCTTTTCAGAAGGGCTGAGGGATGGCAGTCTGTGAGTTGGTGGTAACGCTAGCTACAAGAGATAGCATCTGAATAAAACACACATCTATGATGAAGCCCCACTAGAGCAGAATCCAAATCTCAGCCAGGTGTGCTGCCACGCATCAGTAATCCCAGAGGCAGAGGCGGGTGGACTGAAAGTTCTAGGCTAGCCTGGGCTATGGAGGGAACCCATGTCAAAAGAAGGCAGAAATAAAAAGGGTAAGAGGAAAAGAGATGGGAAAGGAAGGGGAGGAGGAGGAGGAGGAGGAGGAGGAGAAGGGAAGCGAGCACACGCTTGGCCTCTGAGAAAACACATGTGGAAGTTTTTCATCTGTAGCTGTCAACACCCTTTCTCCCCATCAGAGGGCCAACTCTAGTTCCTGCCCCGCCCCCACATCTACTACCCCACACAGGCTCTTGCCTCCCGACTTGGACATTCCCCATGACGTGCTTGTCTTCTCTAAAGGCAAACCCTTCTCACACTTCCTGTGTCCTTGGTTTCTTCAAAAGGCCTCTCAGCTTGTCCTGTCAGTATCCTGCCAGCTGCTCCTGCCAGGTCGTGGTTCCCTGAAGCAGCACAAAACGGCTTTCCCACAAGCCACACACACAGTCTCTAACTCTGGTACACCGACCAGATAGATCCCTTCAGGGCCTCCACACACAGCATATCCACTCTGAACTGTGCCTTCCCAAACTCCCTACGTCTCTACCTTGAACCCTGACCTCCTGAGAATCACCTGTCCCCATGGCAGCCCCCATCGCTCCCATTCAGACCGTGTGGCTTCCTCATCCATCCTGCCTTTTGGTTCTTCCTGCCCACTCACGGAACCTTCTACATAGCAAGGCCTGGACCTGGGTTTCAGTGGGTGGGTCTTCCCATCTGAGAGGCCCTCATCATCATCTAGTCTAGCACAGATCTGAGCAGCAGGGGCCTTCGGTGACAGTTCACCGGAGTGCTTTCCATAGATGACTGAGCCTGCGTTTCACGAGGGCCCGGAGAAGGAAACATTTTTATTACCTCGTTTTACAGAAGAGGAAACTGCGGGTCGGGCTGGTTCACTGACTCACCCAAGAGGAAACTAGAAAGTAGCACATGAAGGATCCAAGCCTTCCTCTCTAAGTTTGCCATAAACCAGGATTTCTGCTTGAAGCTCCAGGAGGGGAGCAGGGAGCCCCAGGGAACAGCGCTCCTACCCCACACTGCAGCCACATTTACCGGCATTTTGCTAACCTTCCTTCAAGACGGTACTCCAAGATTTTCATAGTTAGTAACCACAGCCACGGGCCCTGCTGCAGAATGGCATAAGGGATGGATCGTGGTTCCTGACCTAATCATACCACGGAGAGGACTTTGTGCTGTGCAGAGTGCACAGGGGGTACCATGAACTCTGTACTTATGGTTGAGGTAGAGGATACGTCACAAGCAGCTTCCTCTACAGGGAAACATTCCATCCTGGAGCGAGACTCATTAAGACTCAAGAAGAAACAGCAACCTGGAATCTCAGGATGAGAGGGCCGGGGAGCCAGACCAGAGCCATGAATGAGGAAGCTCCTGAAACCCACCAGATTCACAAGGCTGTCTAGGCAGCAAGGACAGCTACCAGGAGGAGTCTCTGGGAATGGAGATTTCCTGAGCTGTCACCCATGCTGAGGCTGGCTCTTCAGTAATGCAGCTGCTTTTGAGTTACCCACGCTCCTGTAAGTCACTAAGCTCGCCTCAGCTGGAATCCTTTCTTTGATCTGTCGTTGGTGCCCCATCTGTGCCTAGCAGACAGTTGTTCACATCACACAACAAATGAGCACTATTGAAAGGAAGGCTAGTGAAGTCAGCAGGTGTAAGTGTGGCCCTGGCGGAGCTCCCCTGTCCTTCAGTCCCAGCTCTGTGGCTAAGTGACAGAGGGGCATAAAGGGCCACATGCCAATCTCTGGGGCAGACTGGGATCTCCAGAAATGATGGCTTCTACAACCCATCTTGGGAGATGAGATCTTGGTATCCAGACCCACGCCAGCAGAAGTCACATACACCCCAGCCTGCATCAGGGAGAGACTGATGGATGTGTCGGCTCTGTGGATACACAAAGTATTCCAGAACAGGGCCCCTTGGGCACCTGGTGAACAGAGAAGGCTCATATGGCCCCAGGGCTATACAAGCTGCAGGTTCCTGGGGAAAATAATGGCTGAGTGTTTGTCTCCTGTGACAGGCTTTTCCTGTGGAGGAGATGCAACACACACACACACACACACACACACACACACAAAACATGACAGATAGGGAGCCCCCTGATAAACCAAAGTACAGATACCATCAAAGTCCAACTAAGTAAACCAATGACAGGGTTGTAGCTTGGTGGTGGTGGCACATGCCTTTAATCCCAGCACTTGGGAGACAGAGGCAGATGGAGCTCTGTGAGTTCGAGGCCAGCCTGGTCTACAGAGTGAGTTCCAGGACAGGTCCAAAACTACACAGAGAAACCCTGCCTCAAAAAACAAACAAAACAAAACAAACAAACAATAAAACAGGGTTGTATACATTGTCCTTGGCCTGTGGTGTGGGGATGGATATCAGGTCTGGACTTCTGAGCTGCCCTGGAGCAGGTGGTCTTCTGCCTTACAGATGTATCTGCTTCATGTCCCCTGTCCTCAGCCTTCCTAAAAATGTGCCCTCTCGTAAGGACAACAGGCAAACTGATGACTACCAGCCCTGATCCTCTTGCTGCTGGTTATTCCAAATGATGTTTTTATTCCCAAATGAAGTCACAGCATGAGTCAGGAAACCCCTCCTGGGGAAGGAAGGACACCATCACACCTAATGCTTGGGCTTCATAAAATATGAGGGACCTTTTAGGAGGTGGATGTGGACATATCCTAAAAGAATAAGCCTCCATGCAGAAAGGATGTTTATGGGTCCAGGTTAGCTTGTTCTCTGGCTGCCTCTGAAGGTGGAGTGTGATGGTCACACATGCTGGATTCCACAGGGTCACCACAGGGCCCCAGCCTATGGCCTCCATGGGTGGGAACCAGTACCACCCTTTACACTTTCTAACATACATCACAAGCCGGCGACAGCTTCACGGAGCATCCAGCCTGTGCTTGGATCTACAGGCTTCTCCTCTGCTCTCTGTAAAATCTTCACAGCAGCGCTAAACAGCAGGGCTGCTGTCTGATGCCCATCCTGCCAGAGGAAGGGTGAGGGACCAAGGCAAATGGTTCCCAGGGCTAATGAGTGACAGGGCAGGCTTCAAGCGCAGCTGTAGTCATGGTCTCCAGGGAAACAAGTCCCACTGAATAAGAATCTAGATAGAGAACTGGCTCGTGCTATTACTGGGCTGTGGAATCCCACACTCTACGGTGAGCAAGACAGAGATGCTGAGAAGCTGCTTCCCACACAGATACAAGGACAGAGAAGGTCTCTTGTCTCTCAGTAGATGGGCGGGCAGCGGGAGGTAGTTCCCACTTTCTCCATCCTCGTGTTTTGCTCAGACCATCAACTAACTGCATGATGTCTGCCGTGTTGGAGAGATCCGGGTGCTGTTTTTGTCTATAGACTCAAAGCATGAGCAGTGTCCAGAAACTCTCCCAGACACATGACTACAGGACCAAATATCTGGGTACCCAGTGACCCAGGCAAGTTGACACCAACAGTTCCTCCATCTTATGGAGGATGTGGACTGGTCACAGGATGCCCTCAATGCTACCCCCTGTGGCAGGGCTCTGCAAGTCACTACCATGTGAAGGCCGGCAGAGCACTGAAGGTCTGCACACTCAAAACAAGCTGCCTCCTGTGCCCGGCTGCACTAAGACCTTATATAGTGCCCACACAGCCTGTGCTTGCCCAGCTCTGAGGCTAATTCCCCAGCCAGGCACACTTGTAGCCAGGTACAGCCCTACAGCTAATGTGACTGAGCATGGAGCCTGCCTCTTCCCTGGAGGTCAGAGGTCAGTTGATCAGACAGATAGACAGAATGCATACCACCTTTACAAAACACTTGGCATCCATGGCCTGACTGGGTGTGGTGACACTTCACCCCTTTGCATACAAGCAGCCCAGCATTACTGAGTTGGCGAAGTCCCTAAACATTTCTCCATATCCTTCCTCAGCTTTTGCTTCTGTGGGAACAAAGAAGTCAGTACCCAGGACGTCTTAATGCTGCAACACCAAGCCATCTCAGAGTGGAATCTGCCCGGCAGCAGGACCGTGGTCATGGGGGGCGGGGAGCGGGCCTGTGGCTTCCCTAGGCTCCCTGGCAGTTTCATCTCCAAGGGTGGTCGGCTGCGGGTGAGGCAGGAAGGGCTGTGAATGAGCAGAGGGAGTCCTCTGGACCGGAAGGCAGTGAGAACACCAGGATAAGCCGGTAACTGATGCCTACAGGGAAGCTGGGGAGACCCCTGTCCTGGATTCCTCTGCAGACCCCTGGAGACTGCAGCCTCGTAGGTTCTTAAACTCAAGCAGTGAGCACCTCTGCGTGGACTTAGCCAAGGCTGGCACTGGAAGCTGGTGATCGCCTACGCTCAATCCCCCTGTGGTTTTGGCTTCTAGCTGTGCTTCCTGTGAGTCTGCAGCCAAGTTCCCAGTCCAAGGAATAAGGGACAATTGTCCCAGAGGCCCAGGGCTCACCTGCATGCTCTCCCACACCGGCTCACCACCTCATCTTGTTCCTCCCTTCCCAGCTGCCCTCACTTCTTCCCTTAGATTCCCTCCTCCCCCGCCCCTCCTTATGTGCCCAGGCCACCTACCCTGCACTTCCTCCTGCACCCTCTCCAACTCTTCCTCCCCACCCCTCCCAGGTCCCAACCTCTCAATCCTCCCATCAATTCTCCACCTTCTCCTGAGTCCCATCTTCCCTCCATACCTTACTTACCAAACTTCCAGTATAGTCAGCCAACCCTCTCCCTCCCTCCCCATCCTCCTATCTCCCTCTCCCCTTCCCACCCTCCTCACTTGCTCCTCAGCCCTCCCTTCTCTCCCTGCCCTCTTTCTCCCTCTCCCCCTCCCATCCTTTCTTCCTAGCCCCACACTCTTTCCCCCCCACCGCCCCCATCCCCAACTCTACTTGGTATGTACCTCCTATGCCCACACTTCATACCTCAGGACCCGTGGCTGCACCCAGGCTAACCTTGCCCATGCTCTGAAATCAATCCTGGAGCCTTCTTTCCATTCAGCCACCTGGGATGCCTGCTGACTGGGGTCAGGGCCTTGGTAAGAGGCCACCCAGCTTCTGTGGGGACCTCCCAGGTAAAATCCACTTCCTGCCCAGGCTGCCACCATATCATGCCTTAGAATAACCCTTCCTGTACTTATCCTTCAAACTTTGACCACAAGCCAACCTCAGAGGCCCTCCCAAGCCAGGCACTTCCTGACCTCTACGGTGGCCACCAGACCCAGATGCTACCACCCCACCTTCACCTCAACACTCCAAGAGATGCTTTCCGTAAGAGGGGACCACCAAGATGAGAACTGCTTAAACAGCTTGAGGTGGCATCCATCTAAGAAAGCTGGTTTCCAACCCCTGTGTCAACCTCCAGAAGGAATGCAAAGCCAGAAAAAAGCAGTGGGAACTCACACACGCCAAGGGTGGAGGAGGCTGGGCTTCCTACCCATCTCCAATACAGCTCAACAGAGCAACATCTTCCCCCATGGGGTTCAAACCCCTGTCCCCAGCTCACCAAACAGGGACCCCCCCCCCTTCTCATTAAGAGGTCACACAGGCAGGTCCCACACATTTGTGGGATTTAGCGTCCAGACTCCTGCAATTCATTGATGCCTGGCAGCTGATCTGAACAATTTATTAACTTTGAGTCGGATTCCACAAGCATATCTTGAATTGAAAATTCCATCAGCATCCACACACGCCAGGCCTCGTTCCCCAGCAGGCTGCCTGGGGGAGGCGGGGAGACAGACGGTGCTCTTTGAAGCTGTTAGGGCCAAATAACCAAGGCCTGCAACTGGTGCAAAAGGTACAGCTGAGCAGAAGACAGAAAGGCTTGGCTGGTTGGGGGGGCTCATGGGGGGGGGGGGGGCTTGCTCACATTTCCAGGAGAATCTGTCCGGAAACCGCATGCTAATGACACGATGCTGGCGCCCCCCCCCACCAACCTCAGTGTGGAAAGCAGTGACAAAGCCAGCATGTGTCCCTCCATCATCCTAGAGGACTGCACCATGTGGGTGTCTTGATCCTTTGGTCCTTTGAGCAACTGTGGGAGCCCTGCATCTGCTTTCTCTTTAGAGGATGCCGACTCCCACTGTTATTGTTGTTTGTTTTCCACAAAGGTAAGCCTCGCTAATGTCCCAGACGCTTGTAAACGAATATTCATGGAGCTAAAGAAAACAGTAGTGGTGCCAAAGGACCAAAAAGGCATCGCAGAGTAAACCACCTGACAATGCCAACCTTAGCACCGGACTTCGATGGCCCATGTAAAAGACTGGGCACGGTAAGCATGTGCTTGTAATCCAAGCTCTGGGGAGGCAAGTACTGTGAGGATCCTTAGGGCTCACCTGCCTGCCAGCCTGCTCTAGTCAGTTAGTTCACGGGAAAATGAGAGCTCCTGTGGCCAAAAACACAAGGTAAATGACAATTTAGGACCAGTAATCTCTGACCTACACACACACACACACACCACACACACACACACACACACACACACGTGCGCACACACACGCACACATGCACACACATGAAGAAAAATTAAATGAACTAAAAGAATTCAGTGCCCAGGACCCCACTTCCTGCCACCTTGTAGTTCACTTCCTGCCACTTTAGAGCCTACTTTCTGTTGGCTTTGTGCCTATAGTGATGTTCCTAGTCCCCAAATGCCTCTCCAGATGGTGGAAGATTATCTATTCCATGGCTGTGACTTGCCACCCTATGTCAATCCCCTTGATTCCCATGGATCAGGGATCTAGTCAGGGAGAAGTGGGTGGCTACTCTCCTCCAGGGTGTTGGGGTCTCTGACAAGGAACAAGAAGCAGAAGACAAGCCTGGAAATCTGTGCCAGCTGCCAGGTTTGCACTGAACACGTCACATTTGGCCTGTCCTACGGCTTCAGCTTCCTCACAAGATGGCTGTTGGGTTGCCACCAAAGGCACACGATGTCCCCTCTGTCACGGCATATTAAGACAGCCTCAAAGGTGCTAAGTAGCTCCCACTTTAGAGGAGGTAGGGATGCATCCACAGGGTGACTGCCTTTGAGAAACCAGGTGCCACAGTGATGGACACGCAGGACTCATGCCCCCTCCCACCAAACCAACTCATCTGCAGTTTCCCGTCTCGCTCCTTCTTGCTTTCTCTCCCACACCCAATCATAAGTCAAGGTCACATTCTTTTTTTTTCTTTTTGGTTTTTCGAGACAAGGTTTTCTCTGCAGCTTTAGAGCCTGTCCTTGGAGCTAGCTCTTGTAGACCTGGCTGGTCTCGAACTCACAGAGATCCGCCTGCCTCTGCCTCCCGAGTGCTGGGGATTAAAGGCGTGGCGCCACCACTGCCCAGCTTTCAGGTCACATTCTTAAGGAGACCTGCCCAGAGAAGACCGTCTTCCCTAGGCTGTCTCCTGAGGTTGCTTTCTCTAAGATCCACATTCAGATTTTTAAAGAGGAGCAAATTCGCCCATGCCTTCAAGGTGGCCTCTGAATTATTGCTGAACACTTTCTGCTACCAGCTGCTGGCGGTGAGTTGGAATTCCTCCCCTGGGCATGCAGCAGGCAGTTCACTGGCATATTGTTCATCACCATGAGCAAGTCATCCTGTGGAGGATACCTATCAACCGACACAAGTCCCTGCCGTGTGGCATCCCGCCCTTAGTAACGGGTCTCTATAGTCATACCATGTGGCCAAAGCCGCTCCCCTGGACCACACTCAGTCTGGCCAGACACCCCAGCAGTCACTGTCCTGGCAGGCTGTGCATCAGGTGCGTGGCCCACCATGATCTCAGCCTGAACCACCCTTGTGTGAGGCTCCTGGCATGAGGAGTGTGGCTCAGCAGTTCCCCAAGCACCCGACCCAGGTGACGAGGCTTTTCTGTCTACCCACTAATTGCCATTTTCACTGAGCTCTGTCTGGCCGCAACTCCAAAATTCCGTTCTAACAGACTGCATCGTGTCCCAAAGCTGGGAGTCATTCCTCACTGTCTGTCAGTGTATGAGATCGGGTAACACAGACACATAGATCAAGGCTGTTCCCAGTCCTCAGAAAGTGGTGAGGTCAGAGCCCTGCTGCTGGGCTGCTGCTCCATGGACCTTTGTCTTGTGTGGTGTAGACAGCCCCAGAGGTTCAGTGGGTGGTGCATGGGGACAAGACTCTGCGTATGCAAATGCCCACATCATTTTCCTTTCCTGGGTCTACAGAAGTCTGCAGGACCCAAGGCTGACAGTGCAGTCTAAGGAACGATGAATGACTTCTTCCTGGAGGATTCCTACTTGTCTCAGAGACCCCCACGTGGGGCTGCTGGCTGCAGGAACCACACAGCAAGCATTAATCAGCTCCTCAGAATGCCCTCCAAGGACACCCTGTACTACAAGGGGAAAGCTTTGAACTTCGGCTGCCACAGCTGGAGGAAGTGATCCCGGGAAGCAATAAACAGCCAGCGAAGGGAGGTCATTGGCTGGGGGTAGGAGCGCTCTCTGGAAGACAGGAACAGGAGCACTGGCATCTAGCCATTTTTCCGCCTGCATTGCCGGCTTCTTGGATGGGCAGAGATCTGAGAACAGGAATTCAGGCTGAGACTATATGGTAAAGAAAGAAACTCAGCTCTTAGAAGTCTTTGAGCCATGACAGGTTGCTCT
This sequence comes from Arvicola amphibius, assembly GCF_903992535.2. Taxonomy (NCBI): domain Eukaryota; kingdom Metazoa; phylum Chordata; class Mammalia; order Rodentia; family Cricetidae; genus Arvicola; species Arvicola amphibius. Next base: position 148,434,838 of record NC_052052.2, on the reverse strand, counting down.
CTCAGGAGAAGTGACCCACTCCATTCTGAAGGAGTTTGCAGAAAGGGACATTCTGGGGCTTGAGACCAAAGAGGCAAGCTTGCAGAATCCCAAGGTTCACCTGACTCAGCTCCTTGGAGAGTCCTCAGAGGGAAGAAGTCATTGAATGAAAGCCTTTGCAGATCCCAGTGGTCTGTGGAGGGCTTTGTGGCTTTGGCCAGCAGGCATCCTGCTTTGTGGGTGGAGCCTTCACAAAGCCACACCTTCCTTAATGGCATTCACTAAGTGCTAGTGTGGGGGCAAATCGAAGCAAGCCCTGACCTCCACTATTTTCTAGAGTGGTCCACAAAGAGATAAGACAAAACGCATGTGAGATGAGATGGTCCTGAGGCTGAGAAGCACAGTGTGGGAGCACCTCTGTTGGAAGAAGGGAGGCTCTAGGGAGCACCTCTGTGGGAAGAAGGGAGGTTCTGGTGGGTACAGTCAAGTCCATGCTGAACTTGTCCATGACAGGTAGCACGAGTCCCTGGTCCCTGGTCCTAAAACTTGGGCTCACCAAGAACACTCTCTGTGACAATGTCTTTATGAATAGAATGTCACTAGAAACCTTTTGAACCTTGACAGAATCCAAGCAACCCTACCAAAAAAAAAAAAAAAAAAAAAAAAAAGGATGCCGTGTGGCCAAGGCCCCACACACAAGGGTGCATCTTCTCGCATCTTCTCGTTCAGAATCCTATGCCATCTGGGTCAGTGAAGAACATACCAAAGACTGGGGATGGCTCAGTCAGTTAAGTTTCTACTCACAAGCGTGAGGACCTGGGTTTGATGCCCAGAAGCCACATAAAAAGCTGGGCGTGGTGGAACATTCCTGTAAACCCACCACCAAGAAAGCAGAGACAGGTGGGTCCCTGGGGTTCCCTGGCCAACCAGCTTAGCTTAACCAAGCAAGCTCCAGGTCAATAGAGATCCTGTCTCAAAATAGGGGATTGACACTTACGATTGAACTCTAACCTCTGTAAATATATGTGCACATGTATACGCACGCACACAGGGACACATACAATCTATATGTACGTGTGCATCCACAACAAACACACAAAGTAGTAAACATTTTAAAAAGGGAGATAACACCATTTCACTATTAGACATGGCCACACAGACACCAAAAGCACAAAGGGTAACATTAGCTAAGTGGCCTTCAGAAAGTCACAGGGAAGGCTCATCCTTTATAAGACTCTTTTGCTTCAGATGGCGGATCTGAACACAGGGGTTCTCAGGCTACCTGAACTTGGGACAAGCTTGCCTCAAGGTTGAGTTCTGTCTCCAGCTTGGCCATTTGCTGGGATGGCACAAAATGCAGGGAGCACCATGCTGCCATCATAGTCAGCCATGCAGGGGACGACCCAAAGAGACGTAGACAGTGAAGTCCCAGAGTCTCAAATAAGAAGCTTCTGGGTCCCTGGATTTGTCACCCTCCTGGCTCATTAACCTAATAACCAACCCAGGAAGCTAACATGAGTGTCGAGTGTCTGATTTTCCCTGGAATCTCAGGTGTATCTGTGGTTGACTGGATCCGTGGCTATGCTGAACACAATCTCCAACTACCTCCCCTCTTTTACCCTCCCACATATTCCCCAAGGGCAGACTGCTAGGCTCAATGCTCTAATCTTCAAACACAACGTTGGTCCTTCTGGCATGGCTGGCCCTTTTCTCGAGTGTGTGTGTTAGTTGTGTGTATGTGTGTGTACATGTGTGTATATGAAAACCAGAGGTTAAGTGTCATTCCTTAAGAACCATCGTCATTTTTGGTGCATATATGTGAATTTGTATGTAAGGGTGTATAGATGCACCTCTGTGGACAAGTGTGTGGAGGACAGAGGTTGACACTTGGTGTCTTCCTCGGTCACTGTCCGTTTTATTTACTGAGGCGGATTCTTTGGATGAACCCAGAAGTTGCTGATTCTGGCTAATCTAGCTACCAGCTTGCCCTGGGGAACCCCTGACTCTGCCTCCCAAACACTGGGGTTTCAGGCAGGTACCAAGTCCACCTGACTCTTGCATGGGCTGTGGGGTTCCAAACTTACATAGTTCCCACACTCATATAGCAAGTGTTTTATCCACTGAGCAATCGTCCCAGGCCCATTTAGTTTTTGACACAGTTTTTCACTGACTGGGAACTCACAGAATAGGCCAGGCTGACTGGCCTGAGAGCCCCAGGGATCCACTTGTCTCTGCCTCCTTAGTGCTGGGATTTCCAACCACACCCAGTTTTTTCACGTGGGTGCTGGGATGGAACTGGGGTCCCTATGCTTATATTGGGCAGGACCCCTTGCGCAGGGCATGTGCTTTGGAGGGGGCTGCCTCAGGTCTTTTCTGTCCCCACTTCCCTGGGTCCTAGCTCCTAATCACCTCATCTACTCAGCAAGTACAGCAAGCGGATAAGGTTTGTCCCCAAAAAGACTCACGTTGAGACTCAATTCCCCAGCAAAACAATTCAAGATGGCAGAGCCTTTGAGAGACTCCTGGGGTTTCAAGGGATCTTCGCTCAGAAAGTGTGGATGGTTTCTCCCTGGGCTGGGTTACTTCTCTCCAGACACGTTGGATGGGGTGTCCAGGGACAAATCAGGCAGCTTGGAGAGTCTGTGCTTACAAAGCAAGCCTGGGCTCTCACTAGTTCTTCCTTTCCCTTCTTCTCCTACTCTGAGTGCCCTCACCACGTGGCCCAGTTTGCTAAGTGATTCTCATCAGAAGCTGACTTGGCCACCATGTTCATGAGCCTCCAGAACCCTAAACCAACATAAACCTTTCCACTTCTTTTAAAGTAGCCAGCCTGGAATATTTTCTTACCACACCAGGAAAAAAAGGGCTAAATAGGGAACCCATAGCTGCTCAATTCTGATCACACACATGTGAGTGCACATGCACCATCTTTCACAGAGGCCCAGTGGGAACTGAACTGACAGTCTAGCTCCACTAAATTAGAATTTTAATCCTTCCAATAACTTATATTGAAACAAAACCCAGATTAGCCAACTGTCTCCAGCTCTCAGCTTCCTCGTTCATCAAATATACTCAGGAAGAATGTCTGTGTCACTGAGTAGTTGGCAACATGGAGGTTATGACCTTCAGCATGGGCCAATGACATTCTGCAGATTCGTTGCTCACTCTCCTCTGGACATAACCTTTTTCTGATGCAAACTGGGCATGAGTTAAGGGAACATTGACTCAGAAGTCACTGACAGGCAACCTTCCCCAGGGACCTGACCCCTTTGGAGCTTCCCATGCTCACCTCATGCCCCCCAAAACATGATGCAACCATGGGAAATTGAGTGTCTTGCCAGTCACACAAAGGTCCCTGATGCCAGCACAAAGGTCTCTGTACTAGGTCACTGCAGCCACAAGATCTGGTTTTCCAAGAAGAAGCCTGCCAGGCAGAGGGAGCAAACACTGGGAGTGGAAACAGGCAGAAGCTTGTCAGAAGTGTTTTCACACAGGAGAGACAGGCTGCAAGGTTTGGGGTGCCAAGCTAAACAGACACACACAAGCAACCTGCTCCTGCACGCCCCCAACACTTTAGTACAGCCCAGGGGAAAGAGAAGAGGAACGAGATTCCCATGATTCCCTTAGCCTCAGTCCAACTTGAAGCCTCAGCTGCAGAGGCATCTCAGGACAGCCCAGCCTCAGGGCAAGTGAGATGTCAGATGGGGTTCTGGTGGAAGAGCGGGAAAGAGAGAAAGCAACATTAATCCGCTAAGACTGAGGCTAGTCACATCCCTGGTCTTCTTGGATCATCTTTTCCAAAACTTAAAAACAATGCAATACAAACCCCGGGGTTGCTACTGCTGCAGAAGTCTGTGTTTGATTTCCACCGCTTTTCTAATGCAACATCAAAGCGCTGACACTGACCTTGCTATTCCTCCTGGGATGGGGTGAGCACCACACACATTCAGGGCACACAGCCAGACACGATTGAAAACAGCATCTTGCTGTCTGCTCCTGCCTGCTCCTTCTTCCGGAGCTCCGAGAGACTCTGTCCCCAGAAGGGCATCCAGGACACTCTTCAGCCTCACAAGCATACCCTCCTGCAGCCCCAGCTCTTTGGAGCAAAGCAGCTTCGTGACAGATTGAAAGCGGCACATGAAACAGCTCTGGGCCCTTCACAGGGAGAGGGTGCCTCTCGCAAGCTTTTGAAAGAAGCACGGCCTCACCCCATGGGAAGAATCATGCAGCGGCCACCCAGGCTCTGCGGACGGGCTCTGCACTTGGAGCCATGGCCCCTGGGTTGCTGCTTTGTGGCACGGATTCTCAGAAGGTAGCTCATCTACCTACCATCACACTCAGAGTCCCCGGAGAGCAAGAATGGTTGCTATGGGAACTGCATGCACCTTACCTCCAGATCCACTCTAAGTTCCTTCTTTCTGCTCAGTATTTCTGGCTATAGGGTGTATGTATCTGTGTGTGCAAGTCTGGAGATGCAGGTGCATGTTCACTGACACGCATGTGCACATGGAGGCCAGAAGGAAACCCTCAAGTGCCATTCTTCAGGCGCTGTCTACCTTGTTTCTGGAGACAAAGTCTCTACGCTAATTTTTTTATTTACTTGTTTGTATTTTGTCTTGTTTGTCAACCTGACATAAACAGAGTTACCTGGGAAGAGAGAACTCACCTGAGAAACTGCTTCTGTCGGACCGGACTGTGGGCGTGTCTATGGGGCATTCTTTTGATTTGATGATTCATATAGGAGGGCCCAGGCCACCGTGGGCAGTACCATCATTTGCTGGATAGTTCTAGGGTTTATAAAAAAGCAAATTGAACAAGCCATGCAAACCAAGCCAGGAAGCATTCCTCTGGGGTTTGTGCTTCAAGGTCTTGCCTTGAGTTCCTGCCTTGGCTTCCCTGGATGATAGACTGCACCCTGTAAGCCAGATAAAAGCCCCTTCCTCCACCCAGTTGCTTTTGGTCATCATGTATGTTATCACAGTAACAGAAACTAAATTCGGACAGTCTGTTACCGGCCACAACTGTGAGCATAGGCTACGTTTGTCAACCAGTAAGCTCCAGGGATCTGTCTGTCTCTGACTCACCAGTAAGGGACATCAGCGGGGTCTGCCACAGCTTGGCTTTCTTAACATGCATTCTGGGGTAGAATTCAGGCCCTCATCTTGCAAGAAAAGTAATGGCTATGTCTCTTCGAGCCCTGCTTTTTTTTTTTCTGCATTGTTGAAACAGGGTCTCTTGTGAGGCTGCCTTTAAACTTGATATGGAACCAAGGATGGTCTTGAACTCCTGCTCCTGCTGCCTCTGCCTCCCATAGGCAGCAACAGTGTCAGCTCTTCTTTATTTGGGAAACTCACTCAACTGAGTGGCTGCCTCAAGCCATAAGAAAAGGACTTTGCCAAGCATTTTGGACATCAGTAGAGATGAAGGACCTATGCAAAGATCAACGACAATAAAAGAGTGTGTCCTGAACAAAGACTGTCAGAGAGCACATACTGAACATACCATGTCAGAATGAACATAGATTGTCATTGCCTTGTTCAGGGGCCCTTTGGCAAGCGGATCTCTCTCTCTCTCCATATTTGGCCAGAAATGTGGTTTGACAGAACAAATGTTACTATTTTGAAATAAACGGGGTGTTATTTTTGTATATCTGTCATTGGTCTTATGTTCCATAGCTGATATCAAACACTAGTAAATTCCCATGTAGAAATATTAAACCAAAATTAGAATATTGGTGATTTGGGAAGGCAGTTCCCCATCTGTTGCTTTTGGAGGCAGATGAGTTCTTCCCATTTAAGAACAAGTGGAGTATCTGTAAGTCATCTTGGCCAACAGATTACTCAAGAGGTTCGCATTGCACAATGAAAAAGAGCTCAGGGTATCAGAAGGTCTCTTCTCTATGACATGCATCTTTAAGTGACCTGATGCCCCTGAAAGCAACTCAAGGCAACAACAGTATTACCTGGTGGGCAGCAGCTAAAGAGAGAAGGCAGGACAATCATGGAAGGCTGGGCAAAGCTGAGGTCATATGCATGTCCTGGGGGTGGACAACTGCACCCGAGTGAGCAAGGCCACTTCTGGGCCCTGGTCCCGCTCACTATTCACCAGGGCATGGCTAGCACCCTTAGTTACACAGCATAGAGACAGGATGATGACCTGGCTGTCATCTTAGCCTATGACAAGCTCGAACAGAGACCCACAGAGTCAGCACAGTACCCCTCCAGGCTCATAGGCACATACTTTTCACTCTGAGTGGCCTGGACAGCCAGGCTGTGACCACCAAGTCTTCATGGCAGCGCTGGTCAGCGGGGCAGTGCCGTCTTTCTTTCATACTTAATATCTAGTAGAGGATCTCTGTACTCTGACGGGTCTTCTCTCTCTCTCTTCTCTCTTTCTCTCTTTCTCTCTCTCTCTCTCCTCTCTCTCTCTCTCCTCTCTCTCTCTCTCTCTCTCTTTCTCTCGTGTGTGTGCATGCATGCTGTGATTTCTTTCTAAATAAACAGACACTAAATAGAGCTTTGGGGCAACCCCCAACACAGCAATGGGCTGTTAATAAATGAGACTTTCTCTTCCTATAAGTCAGCACCACAAAGAGAAAACAATAACAGGGTCTTAAGGTCACGTTTAGACTTGGCCTTCAGGTATGTTACCACTGTCCAAAAAAAGGCAAAGAGGGTTTTTTTTTGGGGGGGGGGTCCTTGCAAGGGCCTTAGAGACCTTGAACAACTAGACCTCCACCAGCCCAGGGTCCCAGCCTGACTGTGACTCTCCTGACTGAAGCACAGGGGAGCTGTGACTGTCAGAGTTGGGGAACGTGACGGGACAACAGATAATATGCAACCAGCAGGCGCCGGTCTATGTTTATTGACAACTTAGATCAGGACCTAAGTTAGGCTTTACAGCAGAGTATCACAGGGAACTCTCAATCTTCAGGATACCGAGGTCTTTGTTCAGATCCACTGAAGGGGCTTTGATGGGCCCAGGTATTTAGACTTGATCCCTCTGGTTGCAGGGTACAGCCCACCAATCAATAAGCAAGACGACCTCTCATGGGGTCAAAATGAAGGGGAGGCACACACCACTTCCGGTTGTCCCTTATCTCCCAGGCGCTGTTGCTCAGATGAGTCACCGCAGCTGGGAAAGTGGCACTCTGTTCCTCACTCACTTTCCCATGTCCCCAGGAAACAGGCACAGGGAGCCAGGGCTCCATCCTCCTCTGGCACGTGGGCAGGCACAGGGGTTGGAGATGCCTCTCTGCCCAGCCAGATCTGCTGGGTGTCCGCCTTTGAAGGACTCTCCACATGGACTTGTGTTGCGGGCACAACCGAGAACATTTCCCTGCGCCACAGAGCCCTTCTCAGCCTTGACGCAGCTTGGCCAGCGTCCAAAAAGCACAGACTGCAGCAGGCAGTCACAGCTCCACCCGCTTTTCAGAGCGCTCACCCATCACACTGGCTGCGAGATGCCTAGTGACAGCAGCTGCCCTGGGCTTGAGTACATCCTTTGCCCGGTTCACTTAATAGTGACTGCCTGCGTTAATAAAGCCCAGGGGCCTCCACCTCTCCAGAGTGATGCCGGACTTTTCCTTCTCTTGGCTATTATCAAATACGTGAAAGCAACTCAAGAAAGGCAGCCTTTATTGCAGAGCTCAGAGTTCACAGGGTTAGTCCATCATGGCGGGACAGACATGGCAGCAGGTTAGGAAGGTCAGCTGGTCACTCAGGAAGCCGCTCAGGCAGGAAATGACAATGGGCTGTACGAGCTACAAGACAGAATGGCTCAGTGAGCAAAGGTGCTTGCTACCAAGCCTGGTGACCTGAGTACAACCCTCAGGGCTAACAGAATGGAAAAAAAACCAACTCTCACAAACTGTCCTCAGTCCTTCACACTCATGCTATAGCACATACACACACACACACACACACACACACACATACACATCACACACACACACAGCCCCAGTAGCCAATTCCCTACTTGAGTTATAGTATTCAACTGAGTCCCAGCATGCATCTAGCTTGGAAACCCCAGCCCAGCCCAGCCTTGGTCCCCCTCAGATCTCAATCTGGAGGACAGTAGCATCTTTTCCAACCTCCCACTCAAGCACAAGGCTGGCAGCTGAGGATTCTGTAGCCCCCTTTCCTCTGTAAGAGTCCCCTCTGCAGCCTCCAGGAAAGAGCTGAAGCCAGCCGGGACTTCAGCATCTGGGGTCCTGCCCACAGCCAAGGAAAGACCCTGCTGAGCTACAGGAGGACCGGAGCAGCCCCGGGCTGCTCCTGCCTTCCTGCTGCTGTCCCCCTCCTTCTCCCAGCAGCATGTGGGGCACATATGTCTGCCAGGGGAGCGTCTGCAAGCTAGCGGCTGCTGCTGCTGTTGCTGCGCAAACACATCTTAAGACTTCTTTTTCTTTTTTTCAACCTGGAAACTGTCATTTATATCTGATTTTATCTTTATAGGGCTTTGCGCCCGGAGGTATCAGGCATTCTATATTATCTTGTTTCACTCAAGCCTAGCAGCACCAGCTTGACACGCTGTTTAATCTCGCACATCAAAGGCGAGGGCCTTGCTAACACTCCTTACTATTGTTACCAGGGCTCATACCCATCCCTAATCCCAGGGACTGCAGCTCCCCTGGGGAACTCATCCTCCTCCCACCTCAAGTCTGCAAGACACAAAGCAAAGCCATTACCTTGAAAAATAATAATTAAATAGCAGAATATAAAAGCCAGTTGTGGGGCGGGGGGGAGAAGAAGGAGGAGGAGCAAACCCAGAGGGATGTGACTCTGAAGGCTCCACTTCAGAGACGACACAGGGTCCTGACCGGGTAGGAATATGACAGTCTGTGTCTGATGATGCCCCTCACCAGGGAAATGTGCAGGATGGGAGACAGGAGAATCTGCATCCCGCAAGGCAGGGAGTCATGGCGAATCAGCAGAATGGAGACTTGTGCTCCCACAGCAGCCCCAGACAGTCAGGACGGGAACACGACCAGACCAGCAGTTGAAGCCCCTTAAAGCAGCGTCTGCGGCCAGAAGTGTTTGGTGTTTATCATCCTTAAGAGTGAAGAACAGTCCAGGAACTGGCCACCTCTTGGTACCCACCCCTCCTGAAGAAGATTCCAGTCCACAGTAGGGAGAAGCCTTGCTTCTGTTTCCATGACAACTCTCTCAACACAGAAGTTAGCTTGATTTCAGGTGCTGTGACTAACACCATGATTTGCTCGTGGCTAAAGTTCAATAAATAAATGCTCGTTGTGCAAACAAGTTTATTCTCCTAGGAGCAAAAGGCTGGATCACAGAATACCGCTTCCCGGTGACACACTTCTGGAGATATGCATTACTCTGGGAGTTTTTAATTACTGCAATGAAATAGCTTAACCAGCCTACTTGATTTGTAAAGGGGTGGGGGAGCTGGGATTGGCTCACCATTCTGAAGGATGAAAGGTCCATGTCTGGTGATAGTGCTGGCAGCATCCGAGGAACACAGAGCATCAACTCAGCAGGACAAAGAACAATCATCTGGCTTGTCCTCCCTTCCTTACAAGCCACCAGAATTCGAGTCATAGCTTCCACCGTAGGTGATTTTTATTAATGTTTGTTGCAATCTTTCTATTTCTTTACCACTGTTCAGTTTTTTCTATGCCTAATATATAAAATTAAGCTTTATCATATGTTATATATAGGAAAAAAAAGAGTATACAGAGGAGTCTTTACTATGTATGTCTTCAAGGCTAGCACTGATGGGCCTTGGGTGGTGTCCCTATGACTGGGGCTGACTATACGATGTTGTTAAAGCATAATTGTTTAAACTACTGTGTATATTATTAAACTCCCATAGCACTACTCCCAGGTCCTGCTGGTATGCGAGTGTTTGTAGAGGGTGATTTGCCCAAGCAGCATCCAGAGGCACCGGTGTGTGGTGATGGTAAACAGTAGGCTATTGGGCTAATTTCTGTTTGAGGATTCTCCAAAGACCTGCCTATCATCTACAGCAGGGCGTGGCCATTCCCACCTTGGATTCTTTCCAAGGGTCCTGGAGTGGAAGAGACCCAGTACTGAGCCCAAAGGTGTAGCTAAACTTTGGGTAGCACAAGAGGACCTACAGCCTTCCTTCCCCACGGGCTCAACCCTCTACTCTCCACATTCCCTTCTAGAGTTATAATTCAAATATCTTCCTTGTGTCCAAGTCACAAACCCTGGTCTTCTTCCATGGAACCCAATCAGGATGCAAAGGACCACCGGTCCATGAGTTTCTTGGTCTGCAAAGATGCTCACAAAGACCAGCGGGTGCATCCTTGCTGGTCTTTGTTTTCCCTTGATGATCTTGAAAACTCTATTCTGTTACCTGTGAGCCCTGAATGTCGCCCCAAGATGTACACTCAAAACCATTGGCTACAGAGACTCTGGGCTATATTTCCGCACCCAAACTCACAGCAGACTGATTTAAAGTCATCAAGATGTGGAAACAACCTATTGCATCCATCAACAAAAGAATGGGAAGGAAAAGACCTACAATGGGATACTGTCCAGCCTCTCAGCGAGAGGGAATTCTAACGCCAGCACAGCATCCATGTCGAGTGAATTAAGCCAGTCACAGCAAATGGATGCTGTGTGATCCCACTCACCAGAGGTCCCTAGGCTAGTTAAGTCTGGGGAGACAGCAAAGGAAGGAGGTGACAGGGGCTGGAGGGAATGGAAAAGGATGTTTAGGGTTTAATGGCCGTGGAGCTTCAGTATGGGAGGGTTCAAAGGTTCTGGAAGATAACTGTGGGGATGGCCGCTCTGCAATGCAGACACACTTAATACAGCCATCTTACCCTTATAAACAGTGAAAATGGTCAGTTCTGTATCACACATACACACACACAAGCACAATTTAGAAGTTAAAAAAAAACCACTGGGTCAAAGGAAGCAGCCCATGTCTGAGCTCCTTAAAGGAACAGAAGCAGCAGAATGAATAGGTGTTACAGAGGCATTTATTAGTTTCCAGGTTAGGGACTGGGTAGTCCATGCCAGAAAGGCTGAGAACCTGGCAACTGCTTAGTCTACAGGGCTGGACTTCTCAGCTGTCCCCATCTGACCCTAGAGGATTCCTGAAGAGCCACCGGTCTTTAGTCCACAGTGGAAGGCCTAAGACAAGTGACTGCAGTAGCAGGGACATCAGGCCAGATGCCCTCGTCAGCAAGGAGTGGGTAGCCCTGGGCGCTCTCCCTGCATTTGCATTTGGTGAACATGTAGGTCAGAACCCGGGAGAGTGAGTCACAGTCCTAGTGAAGCAGCCGAGGTAGCAGGTCATGGACTGGTCAACGCCTGTGCCAGCAGTACTCTTGGCCAGGGGTATGACTGAGTGCTCCAGGTTCACCGCCACACAGGGCAGGAGCCGTCACACCCAGGAGAGTGGCAAAGCACAACGGCCCCATGATGACTACACTTGTGGCTGCCACCCTGGGCCACCGAGTCTCCTCTGATACGTTCAGCGGGTCTATCGCTTTGACTTTGGCCCAGTTTCAAGATTTGAAAGTCTGTCCGCTTTTTATTGGAGGACATGTTTCGCTTATGACTCAATTTAAGGCCAGGAACACAGCCTGGACTTCATGTGTGCTGCTTCTCTGTGACGGGGTCTTAGTTGAGATCCGTGAAAGCCCTTGGAGCTGCGAGTCTGAATGTGGCACATGCAGCACGAAAGCAGCCCTGGCACCGGAGGCTCATCTGTATACAGTCCTCTACAGAACTTTCCTGGGGGGCATGGAGTGTGGGTAAGGGACTTCGGGTCATTGATGGCTTCCCTCCAGAAGGTCTGCATCTTGGCACCCAGGACTGGGATTATTTACAAGGCAATGGTTTCTCAAATTTGAATGGACATCTAGATCACCATAAGGGTTTGATTGGCTAGACTGACCCTGAAATTTCAGTTGTATTTGGGGCCAGACACTTGATCCACTGTTGAGGGGTTACTACAGCTCATTCTAGGACTAACCTTGGGACCTCTGTCCGAATAAGTCAACTGAAGACCTTGACTAGGAGACTAACTGCCGGGCTGGACACTGGTCCACTAGCTGGTCACCATCACAGGCTGGCACAGCAGACGAGCATTTCTCCCTGTGCTCTGAACCCGTACCCATCATTGAACTGGGAAGCAAGACAAGGCAGTTGTGAGAACTGAATTAAGAAGCAGAGTATTTGGAAGGGACCTTGAGCAGTGTCAATGGTGTAACACTCACCCCTGGTACGGCGCTGAGGCAGAAAAGGAGACTCTGTGGCCCTCAAGGAAGACCCATCAGCTTGGCCAAGAGGAGCCACCAGTCTATGACACCTGAGATGGCTAATCTTCCTTGTCAGCCTGAAAGGCTGAAAGGGCTGGAGTCCTGGATTGAATAAAAGGAGGAAATGGGGAGAGGTAACTAGGGGAATAGCAGCATCCATCCTTCTGCTTCCTGACTACAGATGCACTGAGACCAGCTGCTTACACTCTCGCCTTCCTATACCCTGAAACCATGAGCCAAAGTAGACCTTAAGTCCCTTAAATTGCCCTTTGTTAGGCAATTCTGTTACAGCAACAGGAGGCAACTAATACCAACCCGAACCGCAGGCAGATGTGTCCCTAGGCACATCAAGGGTTTGTTTCACAAGCACTAAGAGCCCCATGGGGATTTGCTAGCCTAATGCTGTGACCCTTTACTACAGTTCCTCGCGTTGTGGTGATCCCCACCATAAAAATCATTTTTATTGCTACTTCATAACTGTAAATTTGCTACCGTCATGAATCATAATGTAAACACCTGCATTTTCCAATGGTCTTGGGTGACCACTGTGAAAGAGTCATTTGACCCCCAAAGGGGTTGCAACCCACAGATTGAGAACCTCTGTGCTAGAATGTGGCACGGGTGCTCAGGTTTTGAAAATAAACAAGATTTAAGAAGGAAAGAGAGGCAAGGTTTATGCAGTAGGCCTGTTGGAGTGCGCCCCGCCCACCTTCTCTGAGTCTCCCAAGTGCTCTGGTGAGAAGTGCTCTGGAGAAGGGCTGGGGGCTCCAGGAAGAGGGAAATGGATCTTCAAAGTAGAGTCTGATGAAGCCACCAGAAGCCCAGACGAGCACAACTGAAGAGACAACCGGTGGTGAGAGAGAGGGCTGAGCTGGCAGCCCCTGGCTCGGGGGACCGGGGTACCCCCATCCCATCAGTTCACTAGGTAGGAAAGGTCTCACATGCCCCTAACTCAAACCCCACTGATACTAAAATGCTCTCTCAAAACAGAGCACAGAGGGAGGCTAATCAAAGACCATCATCTCACAGGAGGGGTGATGCTGCTAGCTCAGAGTGTCCCCCTTCAGGAAGCACTGACCCAACTGAAGTCACCATTGACCCAAGGCCTCTCCCATGGCCTCCGGAGGGCCTCCCAGGAAGACTACTCAGGGTGACTGGGCATGGGGGTTGCCGGGATAGCCACTTTCCCTGCTGGTCTACAGCCAGCTTTCAGCTCTGGGTAGGGCAGACAGCCACTTGATATGTGAGTGACGAGAGCCACCACAGCCTTCCTGAAGACTGGTATCTGCTAAGACAGTCCCTACCCTGCCTGGGGTCTCAGGAATTGTCCAGAGTTCCCCAGCCTTGCCCTCAACTCTCACTGACCCTTACGCCCAGGCTGTCTCTCCGGGTTGGATGGCTTTTCTTTTCCTTTTTTCCTTCTCTTCCTTCTCTTCCTTCTCTTCCTTCTCTTCCTTCCTTCCTTCCTTCCTTCCTTCTTTCCTACCTTTTATTCTTTCTTTCTCATCAAGAAATGAGTTCAGTTCCAAACCAACATTAAAAAAAATCCAGGTATGATGGTACATCCCTGGAGTGGTGGAGACAGGGAGGTCCCTGGAGCTGACGGGCTAGCCAGTCTAGCAGAATCAGAGAGCTCCAAGCCAATGAGAGACTCTGTCTCAAAAATTAATAAAAATGGGCTGTGTCTGAGGATCCAGAGTGAAGGTTCTGTACCCCACAAGCACGCAGATACATATATGCATGTACATACATAAACAAGCTTGCAAACATGCACACGCATGCATACACAAACACACAAAAACCAGCTTGAAGACACAAACACATATACAAGCATGTAGACTTGCACATACATACAAACACACACGAACAAGCATGCAACATGCATATACACATGCATAAATAAGCATGAAGACATGAACACACGCAAGTATGCAGACACCTGCATGCACACACACTTGTAGATGCACACCCAGACACACGAACTCCAAACTCCTCCCACATCAGTTACTTTTCTCATGGCTGTGACCAGAAACAGCCTAACAGAGAAAAGCATTCATGTCGGCTCGCGATTTCAGAGATTTCAGTCCAGTATGGTAGAGCAGGAATGTCAACAGGAAAGCTCCACCCATGGCCCTGGGAACATGACCAGCTGTTTGCGTCAGAATGGACCCAGAAGCAGAGAGGCCTAACAGGAAACAGGCAGGTATCACCTTCAAAAGCCACCGCTAGTGACCCACCTCGGCCAGGCAGGCCACCTCCTGAATGTATCACACCTTCCAAAACAGCTGCCTCCGCAGCTGAGGGCAGAGGATTCAAAGCATAAGACTGTGGGGGACACACCAGATCCAAACTCTGACCTGTCTTTGTTTTGAAATAGCTTTTGAAGGAACAAGGTCATTATCAGAAAGTGAACCCTACCAGAGCCAGTCCCACGAGACCGAACTGGCTTTTTGTCTTTCCCTTCAAACCATCAGAGCAAATTTTCCCTCCAAAGGGCTCCGGGAGGCCCTCCTTCCTCCAGTCTTCACCCTCTTCTGCTTCTAAAAGATTTTCTCATCATCTCCCTAGCCGCTTTCATTTCCATCCTGGGTGCCATCTTTGAAACAAGCCCAATTTCAGTTGGGAACACTCTTTCCCGTGAGCGGAAGATCTTACGTCACCTGGTTTCGATGTGTGGGTTATTTACATTTTCCCTATCACAAAACACCTGAGAAGAAGCAATTAAAGGAAAGGAGGGCTTGTTTTGGCTCACGTTTTGAGAAGATACAATCCGTCCTGGGAGCGGGCTGTGGAGGCAGGAGTAGAAGACGCTGCTCACATGGCTCTTGCAATCAGAAAGCTAACAGTGAAAGGAAGTGGGGCTGAGCTCTAAACCTCAAAGCCCACCCTCCAAGAACCACTTCCTCCAACAAGCCACCCCCTCTCAGATGTTCTAGAACCTTCCCAAAGAGCACCACCAACCAGAAACCAAGTGTTCAAACACGTGAGCCTGTGGGAGATGGTTCATATTCAAACCACAATGTGTGCACATCACCTGGCCTAGAACCTTCCGTGAACATCAGAGAGAGGAGAGGAGGAGGAAGGAGAGCCCGTTCCTACCAGCCACATCTCTCTGACTAATGCTTTCCCGGCTGTGTTCTCCAAGGGAATTCCTCAGTGGGCCGGGAGCCACAAAAGGGGCAGAGTGCTGACCCCGTCGTGCGCAGGCAGCCACTTCTGTCTGCCCCTGCCTTCTCAGGTGCAGGTGGGCGCAAGCTCCAGTAGTGTGGGAATGGGCCCCTTTCCCTTAGAAGCCCAACCTTGAAGCCCTCCTGGAAAGATATCAAGGCTTTTGGTGTCTGCCCGTTAGCCCCCAGCTGGTGGGTTTGAATGCCGCTTTGAGGATCAAAGGTATTCTAGAAGGTTACAAGACTCGAAGATCAAGGAGATTCACCTGTTCATCAAAGGAGCCGGGAGGGCCTTTCCGGGGAGGTTCAGGCCCTGTGGTGGTAACCACAGGGAGCTCTGCTTTAGGATGAATGCCCTACACATGGCCAGGGAGCAAGAGTGGCTGGAGGGTCTGGGCCCCCACGCACCCAGTGCTTACCTGGAAAGCACCCAAGGGGAAACCAGGAGAAGGACTGGGTACTGGGGTTGGAAGACGTTACCACAACCTTGTGTGGCTGCAGAGAAATTAGAAGAAAGACACCAAGGAGGAAGGGACGGAAGGACAGGCCAGAGACAGAAGACAGCCACATCCTTAGAGACAGACAGCAGCGCTGCGCGGATAGCATGTGTGCACGGGCTGTGCTGGCTCCTGTGCAGGGAAGGTCTGCCTAGTTCCGAAAAACTGCTGACACCATGCTACCAAATAACCACAACTCCTTGCATGTATGTATCTTTTTAGATAGGGGTAGAGAGAGATGAGGACTTGGGTCTCCTTCCCATGAAACACTGAACTCATAAGAACAAGCAGTTTTCAAATACTACCCACCTATTCCCAAGCCAGCCAGCCTTCCTCCAGGCCAGAATTCCTTCCTGTGAACAACCTTGGTATGTGGGTATTGGGGAACTCAATTCATACAATCCTTTGCCTCCTGAGTCAGGCCAGGAGTGTTTTTGACTTCATGGTGATCCAGACATATCTGAATCGTCATAGGTGTGACTTGACTCCACAGCAGCCATGCTTGGCTTTCAGAATCACAGAGGTGCCTTCCTCCCTCCCTCCCTCCTTTTGGAGGTTCAGACAGCAGATGCATGTTAAGCAGGAACCACATCTTACACCTTCTGGTAGGCACAGTTTGCTAAATGCTTGGGTATCCACCGTTACCTCTTGGTCGGGGGGTGGGGGGCTGCTGCAGCATTGAGCTGCAGAAATATCACTTCCCAAAGTAGGAAGGAAAAGGCAATATGTCCCCCCCAGAACCATACTTCTCGTAAAGCCCAGGTAGCAGCAGGATTGGCTAGGAAATGCCCTCCCTGAGGGAAAGGCAGCCACATGGGCTGACACCGCAGCGTGCTGCGTGCATTTGAAACAATTTCACTTCCCTCCCCCCATCCTTCATGTAAAGGATTGAGGGAATTTCCCAGCCAACTATAGAGTTGCTGAATAGGAGGGGCTCATTCTCTATGGTCATAGGGCAGAAGAAATTGCCCAGTCAGTAACATGCTTGCCCTGAAATCATGAAGGCCTGACCCCCAAAGTCCATGTAAAAAAAAATAGTGGTACCTGCTTGCAGCCCCAGTTCTGGGGAAGCAGAAACAGGCAGGTCCCTGGGGTTTGCTGGCCAGTCACACTAACCTACTTGGAGCATTCCAGTCCAGTGTGAGATTCCACTACAACATAAATAAATAATATCCTGCTGGCAAGATGCTTCAGCAAGTAAAAGTAGAAGTATTTGCTGCCAATCCTGATGACCAGAGTTCAATCCCAGTACCCACAAAATAGAGGGAGAGACCTGTCTCTCAGAAGGTGCTGCCCCCTGACTTCCATATGCAATTCGGGCTATGGCATCACACACACACACACACACACACACACACACACACATTTATTTTAAATGCCATCATGCACACATATAAATAAAATACTCAAAAGTTTAATACACACCAGCATGCACATGTGTGCACACACGAAGAAAAATCCAAACAAGTCACCAAGCTGTTGACATGAAAGGACTACTTTAATCTTTTCTAAAGCATGTCAGATCAGGCTCCAAGCCCCCACCCACTCACCAAGGGGCGAGACTGGTTTCAGTCGTATCTTGCGGTTCCTTCTTAACCTCTCGCAATGTTTGATGCTCACAGTGTCCGAGAAAATGAGGTACCAAGCCACACTTGGTTTCCCTTCAAAGTAACACAGCCCCTCCTAGTCCCCACCAGCTAGCCTGCAATCAGAGCTGGCAGGCCTCCTGGAACTCCCAGAACCTCCTGGGCTCTCTCCTAGATCCTGACAACACCCTCTACCATTCTGCCCAAGAGTGTAAGGAAATGCTCGTGACTCGCTGACAGATGAGCCCAGAGTGTGTGCACAAACCCTCCACTGTGCTTCATGCTCATCCTGGTCTTCAAAGCAGCAGTCATGGCTATTCCCTCCTCCTCCTCCCTCCTCCCTCCTCCCTCCTCCATCCTTGGCACTTCTAAATATATATGCTGGCAATCTACAACTCACTCCTTTTAGGCAAAATAAAATTACCCTTAGCTTTCCCAAAAGCTGGGCTATGTAAGTGATCTCTTCAAATAACCAGTTGCTCATTCCCTCCCTGATTCACTACACGAACATGTCAAACTAACCAAGCTTGTTCCTCATATTTATGAGTCACACATGTGGACCAGAAAGATCCCCGGGGATTGGAAGGGCCAGCTCTGAAGATTCTTTGATGGTTAGGGAAAGTAGCTTCCATAGATGGTAGTTCAAACATTTGGAGATAAAAAGCACACGTGGACCAGCTCCAAGCCAAATGCCTTGCTCAGTTTCTCTGATTCCTTATAGCCAACATGTAATAGGATGCCCGGAATAGTCTAGAAAACCTCTGCACCGAGTTAAAGGAAAATGATAGACTGTTAGCGTTTCCTAGCCATGAAGAAAACATTTGAGAATTCAACAGAGTAGGAGAAGTTTATTTTGACACCTGCTTTCAGAGGCTTCAGTTCATAGTCGGTGGACCCTGCTGTGCCAGGGCCTGTGGTTAGAAAGACACATCATACCCAGTTCATAGGAGAGCAAAGCTGATCTCCTTGTGACAGTCAATAAACAAAGGGGAGGTCAAGAAGGCATCCCATATCTCCTGCGAGGTCACACCCCCTGGGATCTAAAATCACCCATGAGGCTTTGTCTCCTGAATGCTTCCAAAGGGACCTCCAACCTTTCAAAGGGACCGTGAGCAGAGGAACAAGCCCTCACCATGCCATCCTCTGCAGAACATTCAAGATACAGCCATTATAGAGTCAGTACTATCTCTCGGGGTGAGACTGGAAGCTGAGTTCTCACACAGCTAGAGACAAGTCTGCAGCATCCATAGTGAGGCTTGCCCGTGCACAGCATCAGTTCCGCCCTGCTTGTGCCAGGCTTCCCACAGCATCTCACGAAGATCCAGGTGAGCCACGTCTAACAGCATGGTCAGCTGGAGTGCTCCTGGTCACTGATCCATTTCACAGGCCAGATTGAAAGTTGCTTCCAGGGTTGGGAAGATGGCCTGTTGGGCAAAGCGTGGGCTTTGTAAGCACAAGAGCTTGAGTTAAAATGCCAGAGCCCACGTTCAAAAGCTAAGGGTGGTGATGGCCACCTGTGATCCCCGTGCTGGGAGGAGACAGGAGGCTCTCTACAGTTCCTGGGGCCAGCGACCCGAGCCCAACAGCAAGTTTCGGGCCAGCGAGAAACCCTGTCTCAAAACAGTGTCCTGAGGAATTATACCTGAGGCGGTCCTCTGGCCTACACACACACATGCACACACACACGCACACACACACGCACACACACACAAATATACATGCACACACACTCACACACATGCACACAAATATACATGCACACACATGTACACACATGCACACACACAAATATACATGCGCGCACACATGCACACATACACATTGCACACACACATGCACACACACTCACCCACACAGAGGCTTCCTCTATACCCTCCAACCTAAGAGAGTGTGTGCAAAGGCAGAGACTGTCATGTGCTCGCCATGGTTCTGTCTGTTGGATGTGTTTTTGTGTTCCTCATGTTGACACTTTACAGGTCCCAGGCAGCAGCAATCCTCTGAGTCACAGACAGCTTAATAGAGTCCCCAGTAGACATGGTGCTCATTAATTGGTGCCTTGAGGACATTCACAGATTTGTAATTAATATCCCAGACCTTTCTTTCCCCAGGGGAATGGTAGGTGGTGCTGCCGGTAGGTTTGTGTTCAGACTCAGAATGGAAGTCAGCCATGTGCTCTGGGAAGCCAGACTGGCTCTCATAGATGGCTTAAAACTAAGGATTTTCACTTTAAAACACTTGGCAGTTTCAAGTTGAAACGTGATTGAGTTCATAAAGCTATGATATGCTCTTTTTCAAACACATGACTGAAGTCTAAGTCATTGATTTTCACTAAGTATTTCTTCTCACTACACAAAATCATATCCAATTTATTTCTCTGAATGAAGAACAAAAATCAAACATTCCCTTTATAAGTCCAGAAGAAGTAGGAGGGGCTCCACCAGTTCATCAACACATGGACCCTTCTCAGGTCGGCCACATGTCCACCTTGGAGGCCCTTGGTTCCCTCTCTTTTTCCAGAAGTCCTTCAGCCAAGTCTTTATTGACAGCCAGGCAGAGAGAAAGCCCTAGAAGGTCAGAGTGACTTTCTCTATTCCTCAAGGGTTGTATCATTCTGCTTGGCTCTGAAGAAGAAAAGCAGAAACCCAACTGTCAGGGAAGAACTGTTTGGAACCAGTCCCCAATGTCACTGAGACCAGGGACCACTGGGTTTTAACTCTGATGCTATTTGCTGAGGGTAGGGTAGACTCAGGCAGTTTTCCCAGCATCTTCCCCTTGGTGCTTGAGGTGATATCGGTTTCCTCAAGGCCCCTACGTCCCCTAGTTGGCATTCCCAGAAACTCCCCCAGGAAGGAGACCCTTCCCTGTGACCACTGGTAAAGCCACCCTTCTCCCCGTTCTGTGAGGAGGGGCAGCCCTGAATACTTGGCCTGCTAGAGTGCAGACCCAGCATGCATACCACCTGGAAAAGGAACACAAAGGAGGTGATGAGGCCCCTAAAGCTCATGAAACCTTAAACTAATAGGAAATGGTTGACAAAATAAATGGCTGGTGTGGCATCACGGACAGAAATTAAAACAGACATGAGTAAGAGAGCATTGTGAACTAAGGGGTAGGCATAGAAGGGCAACGATAGAAGGTGGCATGACAGGTGTACCCAACAGCTAGAACCGGGGTGCATGCCAGAGGGCAGCAGAAATGACTGCGTGCAAAGACTCGGCTAGTAGTACTTGATGGGATGTACTCAAAGAGTATCAACCAGTCACGTATTGACTGTAGCATGCGCGTGCGCGCGCACGCGCGCGCGCGCGCGCACACACAAAAGCAACTTGCCCTCCCCCCGAGTCATCATGTCACCCTTCATTCTGACCTCTCTCCACCTTGAGGCTCAGAGCACTAGCTCTTTTACGTTTTTCCACGCCTCATTTCTCTGCCTCATCAATCAGGAGCCTAAGACTCCATGAGGGGTGGCGTGGCTGAGGGTCCTTATTCTCCCATGTTAACGTGTTTCTGCTGTTTCCTTCTTTTTAAAAGATAGATGCTATGCTTAAATTTCCTTCTGTGATCTTTCTTGCACCAAGCCCCATGAACCAAAGGGGCGGCTTCCTTTGCTCTCCGCCCCTGCATGACTACTGCTTCTGTTGCTGATGACGTTTCCTTCCTCCAGCTTCAATCTTCACCCTAGCTTGGCCTTAATGTGGGAGACTGGAAAATCATCTCTAGGGTGCTACAGGAAATAGATACCAACTTCTGAACCTTCTAATGGGAGGAAGTAGTATGTACACACCCCCTTACTAGAGGAATCCCGAGGGTTTGCTGAACCCCTCAGACCTGGAGTCCTATCAGCAGGAGAGAGGCTTTGACTGCAGAGTCTGGCCTGCTATGCCCTCCTCTGAGTCATGAACTCCCCAGAGTCACACCCCGCAACTGGACCACTGTGTATTTTCCTGTGGCTTCCATGTGTCATTCACTTTCTGTATGTGTGCATGTGGAGGCCAGAGATCAAACTTCACTGTCCTTCCTCAATCACCCTTCACCTTATCTCTCAAGACAGGGTGTCTCCCCGAACCTGGAGCTCACTGACTAGTCTAGGCAAGCCCCAGAGCGCCTTCTCCCTCAGCAGCGGGATAGCCTGCCAGCACAGCCAACTTTTTGTAGAGGTTCTAGGGAACAAATTCAGGCTCTCCCGTTTGCAAGGCAAATACTTTACCCATGAAACTCTCACCATGCCCTGCACCACTCAGGCAGCTCAAGGGTGAACAGAGCTTGGGACAAGCAGGTGCTGGTGCTAAGTTGGGCCGGTGTTTGTCCATCGCCCCTTCAGTGTTTACAGAGCTACCTGGGGAGGCTCCCAGTCAATCAGGACTTAGTGAGTCTATGTCCTGGGGTCACCACCAGCCACCTTCATCCTGCCTAAAGCCAACCTTCAGGGCTCTCTGCAGGCTCGTGTAAGCTCCCTGGGCTTTAAACCACACGGCTGGACCTACCTGCTTCTGCTTCCACACTGGAGAACATCAGAGAGCAATTTGTTCATAGTGACGCTTAGGAGTTGCTTCTTCCAGTATCGTTCTTCTGCCCGCCTCCTCAGTGCTGCAAACACATACACTGAACACACCACACAAACCACACCACACACAGACACACAAACACACACACACTACACCTCGCTACACACAACACAATACACTGCAAACACCTCAAAAACCAAACCATACACAGACACACAAACACATCACACCTCAGTACACACAACATGCACACACAGACACACAATACACAGACACACCTCACTACACACAACACACATATACTGTACACAACACACATATACTGTACACACCACACACAGACACTTACATCACACCTCGCTACACAAAGCACACATACACTGTCCATGACACACACACACACACACACACCACACACACTGTACCACAATACATCACAATACAATACACCACATCACACAGCTGAATACTCCACACCACACATATACCACACACATATGCTGCACTAAACCACACACACACACACACACACCACAAACACATGCATCACCCCCCCCACACATACACAATGATTCTACCAATACAACACATCTAAAATAGCGAAGTTTGAACCAAAGGTGAAGTGGGAGAAGCACTTGTCCCCCTTCTCTCTACTCTTCCTTCCCCCAGAAGTTCCCTATTAAACCACAAATCAGAGGAAAGATTCATGGATGAATGCCGTGTGTATGTGTGTGTGTGTGTGTGTGTGTGTGTTATGTATATGCACATTTTCATGTGCGTGCAGAAGGAAGGCACATGTGTGCACATGCATGTGGAGGCCAAAGGCCAACATCAGCCTTTATGGCTCTGTCTGTTTGGAGACAGGCTCTTTCACTGAACCTTGAACCACCAATTCAACAAGTCACGGGCAGGTTTCAGTCTCTGTCTCCCCAATTCTCTTGCTCCTTCTTAATCTTTATACACAACCCATGCCTTTTGCCATGACTTGTGAGTGCCCATGTGTTAGGCTTGCTTCTCACCCCCACAGCCTGCCCTGGTACCCTAACCCAGACACTCTCCACCTGCATTCCTGGGTCTTATTGCATGGGATATATAAGCAAATGTCCAGTCACTCCAGATAGGCCACCATCAACAGCCCAAAGAACCAGTTCCACCAAAGTCTAACCTGATGACCAGTAAACTGATGTGGGTTTCTTGCAGGAGTTTAAGATTCAGAGGAAGGGGCATCACTGAGCAGCCCACCCTGGCATAGGTGATTACTCAGAAAAGCCACACGCCAGGAGCTGTCTGCACACTGCACACTTGGCTCCCTGGGAGCCTCTTCCCCCAGAAGTTGATGCTGATCATGTGGTCTTGGCAGGGGCTTTGTGAATCTTGTAACTTCCAGGAACTTCCTGTGCTAAGTTTCCTTAGTTCCTGGGTCTTTAGGAGCCTTCCCCTTCCTGCTAGGAGAGAAATTAGGTCCACAACCTCTCCTCACAGACGTCAAGACTTTCCCACCCAGATTGCTCTTTGTGCTTAGAGAGTTCCTTTCATGGCCCCTTCTCAGACTGACCCTGCAGGTCCACCAGCCTCAGCCCTTCTTGTCCTTGTGAGGGTCTGATTCTTGTACCCTTTCTATCTCAACCCTTAAAAAGTCACACTTTTTTCCTGGTGTTATAATTTCTACACACACTCTCTCAAGAGACTCTCAGGCCCCCCTCTCTCACACACACACCCATGCTTGTGTCTGTGCGTTCAGTAGCTGCTCAGCACTCACCAGGTGAGTGAATACGCCAGAGATCTTACGGATGCATGTTGTTGATCAACAGGAAATGGGGCTCGTGGTTAGGAATGGATTTTTCATAGATGGAGTGGTAGTCTGATCCTGCTGTGGAGGGGTGTCTGAGACTAAGAACCAGAAGTGTGTAACCTCAGCTCCTGGGAGCAGATGAGGAAGAAAATGCCCTCGCGGGTAAGTTTGCTAACAGCCTCAGTTCCACACTGCCGTGGAGTGCTATCCTCCGGACTTAGCATAGCTGGTGCCATCTTAGTCAGAACAGCCGTGTGTTCCCACAGCCGACCCTCATGAAATCAGACCTGTTGATAGTCCCTAACACCAAGAGAATGGAGCAGGTGTTAGATTTAACCCTGAGATTCCAGCCACTCACTCCTGCTCGACCTTCCAGCTAAATGTGATTCTGACCCAGCTGCACATAGTCTGGGAAAGGTGTAGAGGGTGAAGTCTTAACTGAAAGAGGGCTCCATCTAAGCAGCCATGAGGAAGTCATCGTCCATGCCTGGGGTGGAGCTTTCGGATGAAGAAATGTCTGGAGGTCACCACATTCCTATAAATAACCCCTCACCCCTGCTCTTACGCCTCAGTAGGCCAGTGCTTCACCAGGCTGGGTGTGGACGGAGTTGTTCCTTGGTCTGCCTTATCTGGGGTAAATAAACACTTGTCCAAGTGTTCGTAGGAAAAGTTACCATGGTACACATCTAGAATGTCAAGGCAAGGGCCAGGGACAGCATCAAGAAGCATAGCACCTGCCGCTGGCATCGTCAAAATGCACAGATCATACACGCTTTAGATGAGGTACCAAAAGGCTGACTTCAAACCCAAGCACATACATACCTTAGCCATTGCAATCGACAAGTGTCCACACACCAAAGTCCCCGTCCAAAAAGAGGGGAGATGCACCCTTCTTGAAGCTTTCTTTCCCACAAAACAAATGTTTCCCCTAGATAAGACTTCCATTCAAAGAACTGCTTGTGGTCATTCCATAAAACTTAGAAAGGAGGCAAAGGCCTGAAAGGCATTCAGACCAGCTGGTTGTCAATATCAAGCTGTGTGGTCTCAGGCTGGTGTTCCTCCACACCTCTGTATCCTCAGCCGTGGGAGTCTGGGGCTCTTCAAACAAAAACAAAATGTGCTTGTACAGTTCTGTGATAAAGCCAGACAGATGTGTAAGACATCTTGCAGGAAGCCCTGGGCATACATTCATATCAGCTTCTCCAAGCTAAGGGTTCAGCTCAGCCTGCAGAGGACTCAAGGGACAAATGTCCGTACACGTATTGTTTGGTTTATTGCCTGTTGGAAAAGATCCAGGAGAGAGGAGGAGCACAGGATGAGAATGGTGGCTCTTGAGATCTATAGAGAGAGGTTGAATGGGGATATGGGACAAGCTGCTTTTGAACATGTCTGTGAGTCCTGGAGCCTTGTCACCAAGGAAACATATTTGATTTAAAAGAGAGGCAGCCAGGGGTAGGGGTGGCACACGTCTTTAATCCCAGAACTCAGGAGGCAGAAGCAAGCAGGTCTCTATGAGTTCAAGACCAGCCTGGTCTACAAAGTGAGTTCCAAGACAGCCAGGACTATTATATAGAGAAATCCTGTCTTGAAAAAAAAAAAAAACAAAACAAAACAACAAGACGAGGCATTGAAGGTCTGGGGAAGTGACTCAGTCAGTACAGCACTTGCTGTGCACACGTGAAGACCAGAATTCACATCCCTAGAGCCCACATAAGAGCAGGTGCAGCCGCACAGGCACCTGTGAAGCTAGTGCTGGGGGATGGAGTCGAGGGCCCCTGAAGCTCACTGGTGTAGCTGAATTGGTGGGCACCAGGTACACTGAGAGACTCTGTCTCAAAACCCGTGTGAAGATCCAGCAAGTGGCTCAGTAGATATGAGTTCAGTCTCCAGAAAACACATGGTAGAAGGAGAAAGCTAAAACCCATACATGTCATGGTACACACACATACATAAACACACACACACACACACACACACATCTGTGCCAGCCAGAGCTACACCAACAGAGGGGACCCCAACACCTGAATGTTTGCTACTTGAGACACTGGGCAGAGGCAGAGCCCAGGACCCATGGAAAGCCTCAGATGGAGATATTGATGAATACAGGGCAGGTGGAAGGAAATGCAGACAGGGCCTGAACACAGACACAGAGGTCACTAGTGAAGAGCACTTTAGAGATCTTAATTAGAGAGCAAAATCAAGCACTGTGGGGCCCTTACAGTTCTGGAATGGGTGACACTGTGGCCTCTTCTATACCTGCCCTTGCAGACATCGGAGCCCAGTTATTTTGTTTTATAAGCCTAAAGACAACTGGGTTAGAAAGAAACTAAACACTCATTAATCTGGATCTAGCTTACTACAAAATCAATACATACCACACGATCCCCTGACTCTGGGCCACCCATCAGCCTCAGGGCCTCCTGGTTACTGTCCTGATAGCACTGAGAAAGAGTGGCTGTCATCAGCCTGTCCCCAGCGCCTACTCCTTCACACAGCCCTCCAGTCACTCAAGCGTGTTCTCTTTCTTCTGAACCCATGGCAACCCCCAGATAGTTCCTCACAGGATTTCCCGCCTGACTTTACTCTGCTAAGCCATTGGTCAACACAGCTTTATTCATTAACCAATAAAAGCAGCACAGATACAGAAGGACATCCCACATCAGACTGTGCCCATTACTACCTCCCATGCTAAGGAATGAATATGATCTTGTTCACCGAGGAGTTCCAGAGAAAGGGAAGTGTTTATGGTAATTGTCCAGGGCTTCCCAGACAGACCTCGGCTCGTGCAGCTCTCAGTCCCTCTCTGAGCACCATGACAGCCTTCACTGCAGGGAGTGTAAATAATAATTGAGTTGCTGCTGTGTCAGCAGGGTGGGGTTCTGTCTGATTCGGTTCATGATTGACTCTCATTCCTGAGCCACTTGGACACCCAGTGAAGTAAGGAAAGATGAGAAAGACTAATGGCGACTGTTAGCACAGCAAAGGCATGATGTTTCTCTAAAGGACGCATACCCCAGAGAGGCTGTGAAAGGGAGGTGTAAGGGACCAAGAGTTTAAAGGGGTTGAAATGTGTGTGTGTGTGTGATTTGTGTGTGTGTGTGTGTGTGTGTATGCGCGTGCGCGTACATGCACACACATAGTAAACCCCAGGTCAGTCTTACATGTTACCCTCAGGAATGCCGTCCACTTCTATTTAGACAGGTTGTTTCCCTGGCCGGTAGTTCTCCTGGTTGGCCTGTCTCTCTCCCCAGCACTGGGTTTACAAGTACACACCACCATACCAAGGTTTCTTGTCTTTATGTGGATCCTCTGCATCCAACTGAGGTCCTCATGCTTGCAAGGCAAGTACTTTATCCCCATCCTCAGCCCAAACATTTGGGTTTTGACTGAGGACAGACATCAGCCCCAAATGGAAATTGCCAGAATCTTTCAAGAGCACACCTGGGCTCAGGGCAGTTCCGGAAAGGACCTCAAGGCCAGAAAACACTCTACCGGGGCCTCTGGACGCTTGTGTAGCTGGTGGGAGGGTCATCCAGGAGCAGTGAGCTCCTTCAGGTTGGAGCTGGAGGAGAGAACTGTTCCCAGGATCCTCCTGCAAGTCTATTTCCACTGAAATTTGAAGCCTGACTTTTGACTGTCGGCACACGACTCAGTGAAAACTGGGCTCCTGTGGCCATTGTCTCTAAGCCAAGAGTTTCTATCGCTGTGATTAAACACTGTGATCCACTGTGATCCAAAGCAATACGGGAAGCAATGGGTTTATTTCACTTACAGCTTATCGCTGACGGAAGCCAGGCTAGGGACTTGGAGGCAGGAACCAAAGCAGAAGCCATGTAGAAATGCTGCTTACTGGCTTGTTCCTCATGGCTGGCTCAGCCTGCTTTCTTATATACCTCAAGAACACCTGCCTGGGGGTGGCTCCACCCTCAATGGTGTTGACCCACCCACACTAACCACTAATCAAGAAAATGTCCCACAGGCCTGTCGAGCTGGTGGAATATTTCCTCCACTGATGTTCTTTCTTACCCAAAGACTCTAGCCTATGTAAAGCTGACATAAAGTCAACACAGTCTTTGTTTTTCTGCTTCTTTTTATTTATTTTTTTTCTTATTTACCCTTTTGGGTAAATTCCTAGCTTTCCGTGAGCAGCATCTACCTTGGTGCTTCAGTCAGGGTCAAGACAGGAAGACGGCTCAGTTGGCAAAGTGTCTGCCTTGCAAACATGAGAGCCAGAGTTCCACCCAGAACCTATTAAAAAATAGAAAAAAGGTTTTAACATAGAGGACCTGAGGCCATTCTGCGAAGGCCACGGTGAGCTTGGGCAAGGGCGGGGCTCCTGATTTGGGTCTGGTCCATTGTCCTCAACTAACCCAGGTACTGCCTACTGAAGAGCTATTTGAATAGAATGCCTCGCTTTTTCCCATGAATGTCCCACACAATGGCATCTGTCGTTCAAACCCTTGACACACCACAAAAGAACACTTCCCAGCATCCTTAGCAGTCAGATGGCGCTACGTGAATGTTCAGAGAAGTGGGGTGTAGGCGCTTCGTGACCCTGGAGAACATAGCAGCCCCACTCTGGCACAGCCAGCCTCTGTAAGCGGAAGTTAACATGGCAGACCATGGATCTCCAGGGGTGCCACGGGAATCCAGTGACCCTGATCAACACCTGAGAGGATCCCCCAACTCTGAGTTGATTGGTCAAGGCACCAGAGAAAGAGAAGGAAAAAAGATTTCCTGGGGTGGGGGTGGAGGGGAGCAGAAGCTGGATAGTTCTGTGCTGCAGGTGTGGGCCCACTGGGCAAAGGACACCATTGAAGACGTTCAAATCACACACCTAATTCTTGAAGCTGATCCCATGACCAAAGAACTAGGTACTCAGCTCCTCTGATCTTAGTGTGGGACAAGTGCTTAGGAATCTGAAAGGACTGGTCCAGTTCTGTGCCTGCTTCACTCTGTGGGACAAGAAGGGATGCAGACCCCAGACGGGCCCAGGGTCACCTCTCCATCTGTCTGTCTGTCTGTCTGTCTGTCTGTCTGGGCCTGTTCCAAGGCTCTGTCCCCATGAAACCCAGCTCAAGGAAGGTGTGGAACTAAGCTTGTTGTCATTGGCAAAACTCCACCAACCGGCAACACTGAGTGTCCTCACCTCACCTCAGCCCGGTCCTCTTGACATTTAGACTGTAGATTTGTCTGAAATCACACATGTGCATGAATGTGCACGCACATGTGCGCACACATACACACACACCACACACACAAATCCAGTTTCCAGTACAGCAGGAGGGAGGCGTAGTGAGCCAGCTGCTTTTGCCTGTGGTCCTAACCAACCCACGTAACTCCGAACTGTAGAGAGCCCATTCTAGGACAGAAAAGACAACTAGAAGGGACAGTTTAGAGCCGCCCCACGTCCTGGGGAATCCTGGCTCCACAGCTGAGGTGATCTAAGAGCTTACAGCTGAAAGCGAATCTTCTCCAGCACACCCGGTAGCACAATGCGACCCCATGCAGACGGTGCATTCACGAGACTCTTCAGTGTGGGCCCCTGACAAATGCTGCTGCTCCTCCCAACTGAATCTCTGGATAAGAAAACGCCAGAGAGCGGTGACACCAACAGGAACCTGACTTGTCTTTAGCAATGTCCTGGCCCACTGTGGACAAACCAGCACAATTTCTGGGGGACTTCCTCCCACACTTTTCTCACTCTCTGTGAAGGAAGTCCTGAAACAGCAATGCCTTTGACAGAAAACACATACATACACGTGCACACACTCACACACACAGAGAGTGTGTGCAAGACACACACACGGAGATTAATTTACTTTGTTGAATTTTTATTGAGGCTTTAAAATAAAATAAATTAATCATAACTTTAAATTCGACATGCAACATTGATTTTTTTAATTGACGGTCACAAACCAACCAAAACCAATGGCTGAGAAACCAACTCACCATTCCACCTTTTGACTCCACAAGTACGGAGCACCCAGGACCTTGAAGGAACCCCTGGGAGCACATGTCTGAGCAGGGGTAGCCAAGTATGCCATTTCCAAATGTCATGTGATGTCTGTCTTACTGCCCCCTCTGACTGGGTTTCCTCTCCCTATCTGTTGGATACTGGGGCTGGATTCCAGGAACTGTGCTCTTCCAGGGACCCCTGCTGTGGGGTTCCCACGGCCTCTGAAGCCACCTGCAGGGGCACAGCAGGTTGGAGAGTCCCTGAGAGTTCCACAGTGCTCTGATCTCCTTACAAGGATCCTTGCCACATACGGGGACCACTTATTTTCAAACCGTGTGTCCACACATGGCCTCATGGTGCCACTGACATTTGACCCACTCAGAGACCGTTTGCCCCTCAGTCTTGAATCTAGACAGTTTGTACAAGGAGAGTTCAGAAGAAGGAGTGGCCACGGGGTTGCCACAGTGTAGCCTCTTCCCGTTGTCTGAGGAGCCCGAGAAAACTCGGCTGACATATTGTGAGGAAGCCCAAGCTGCAGGTGTGGGGAGGAAGTTAAGTCCCAGCCACTGCCCACTAAGGAGTCAGACTGGTGAGTGACCCTGTATTT
The DNA here is from genome assembly GCF_903992535.2 of Arvicola amphibius. Classification (NCBI taxonomy): domain Eukaryota; kingdom Metazoa; phylum Chordata; class Mammalia; order Rodentia; family Cricetidae; genus Arvicola; species Arvicola amphibius. Next base: position 148,404,484 of record NC_052052.2, on the reverse strand, counting down.
AGATGTCCCAGCCCAGGCCCTAGACACAGTAGACCAAAGAGGAGCTGCCCCGCTGTGTGGTCTCAAAGTTTCTGATCCACGGGACTTATAGGCTTACTTTGTCTCTTACTAAGTTTCCAGGAAGCTCACCACCACCCCACATTGCCAACAATCTATGCCCACAGCAGGGACACAGCATCCTCAGGATTGGCAAGAAGTTTTTTTCAGTAGCCATAGGCCTCGGGTCTCAGCCCTGCCTGCCTTAGTCTTGCAGCAACCTTGAGAGTGTTTGTAGGAAAATTCAGGCAAGAACCAGGCAGTAGCAAAGCAAATCACTCAAGGGGGTTCCTGAGTGCCGTGCTGAGTCTTGATGGAAATGCGCTGTGCCCAAAGAGCGAAGGACTCTCCACGCAGGTGAGCAGAGTACAGGAAGCCCAGAAGCCAGCAGGCCAGAGTATAGCACCAGCTCCTTAGAGCGGAAGTGAAGTTGGACGCTGCCCAGCTCTCTAGCACTAGTGTGCCCCTCCCACTGACTCTCGCATCACGGCACCCTTCCAGCTCAGAGCCTACCCAGCGTCTCTAAAGATCTGCTGACTTCAGCTTCAGATGTCTGTATATTCTTATGGCCTGGAGAATGGTCTGAAGTAGTCAGAATTTTGGTTTTGAATGAGTGAACTTATTAAATATTTAGCAAGTCAAAGCAAAAGAATGAGTAGCAGATAGATTAGATGATGATGATGATGATGATGAAGATAGATAGATAGATAGATAGATAGATAGATAGATAGATAGATAGATAGATAGATAGATGATAGATAGGATAGATGGCTGGATGGATGGACAGACAGACAGATGGACTGACAGACAGACAGACAGATAGATGATACCGATCAAATACCTCCAAATCATAAGCTTAAAACATCCAGCAGACGGCCAGGTGGTAGTGGCGCACACCTTTAATCCCAGCACTCAGGAGGCAGAGGCAGGCAGATCTCTGAGTTTGAGGCCAACCTGGTCTACAAGAGCTAGTTTCAGGATAGGCTCCAAAGCTACAGAGAAACCCTGTCTCAAAAAAAAAAAAAAAAAAAAAACAAAACAACAACAAAACCATCCAACAGACATCAACTAGGGAAGCCCATTGTAGGCAGCCAACTGAAATCCCCAGTAGAAAGAGCCCCAGCCAGAGTGGAGTGTTTCCCTAGATGAGTCCAAACGAAAGAACAAATAGCAACAGATAGAGATGACATCATTCAATCAGGCATTCACAGCTTTCAGCAGAAGCTGGTTGGGGAAGCTGAGGCAGTCAGAAGGTGTTTCTGGGTTGAGTTTTCTCTCTATGATGAGCTTCCCACAGGTTTCTTCTTTTACATCACGTGGTGCAATGGTAGCCTCTGTTGGGAATGGGTTTACCTTTTGAGTGGTTTTAAAGATATGATGTTTCTACTCTTGGGTGCTTTTGCTGTTACTTCCTTCCTGTCAGAGTTGGGGGGCCTCTCACCTCTACATAGAAAGTCTAGGAGGCTACTGTGAGACAAACATGCTTGGGTCTGAGATGGGGAGTAGCGGGGGTAACCCTGCTTTCAAATCCAGCTTTTCAGTGAGGTCAAACAACACAAAACAATTTACCAATATAAAGCACATGCACCGTGGGTTCCGCAGCCCTTCCCCTTGTGGCCCAGGCTACCCGCAGCCCAGCTGTGGGGGGAGCAGCTGCCGTCAGCCAGGGGTGACAATGGACTTGCTGTGGGGGCCCAATCTCACTTGACTCTGGAAGCCACATCTGGTGCCCACCCTACTTCCAGAGACCTCCCTCGACAGCAGCTGCTTGACAACTGGGCTTCAGCCACCTTCACCACACAGATGGCCCAATGACAGGTGCCATGCAGGCTCCTTTCCCAGTCTGCCCGAGCAGAGCTGGACTGTGACTCAGCACTCCGCGGACTCTGGAGCCTCTCTGACAGATGGCACTGCTCTGCCCAGCCTGCCTCCACCTCCGTCCCCACCCCTAGCCTTGACCTTAGCATGCAAACCAACAGGCCGCCAGGGAGTGGGCTAGCAGATAGATGGGAGGATGTGGGCCTGACTTGAAGCCTGACTACCTGGCCTCGAATCCTTGTGTGGCCTCCGAAAAGGCAACCACGTGAGTTTCAGTCTGCTTGCCTATAGGGTGCTCGGACCCTACTGCTGTAAGAATGAAGGATGGCTTGGACAGACTTCCACAAAGGCCCAGTGAACAACAGTGAGTGTATGCCCACAGTGTGTGTGTGTGTGTGTGTGTGTGTGTGTGTGTGTGTACGCCCACAGGTGTGTGCCCACAGTGTGTGTGCGTACCCACAGTGTGTGTGCGTATGCCCACAGTTGTATGTGTGTGCTCAATCATACATGTCCACAAGGTATGTATGTATGTATGTGTGCCCACAGGGATGTGTGTGTATGCATGCACGCAGGATGTGTGTGCATGCATATGAATACATGTCCATGACTCTCCCTGGCACAGAGCCCATAGACAAGTATGCGTGTGCATATACACACACACAAACACCCTGTATGCCTATACACACACATACCACACACTCACACACATACCACACACTCACACACACACACACACACACACACACACACACACACACACACTGTTTTTCAAACAGACCAGGACTTTGGAGAAGGTTCCACCCACTTTTCAAGAACTTGTTGCTTTGGCCAATCATCTCACTGTCTGTCTTTTACTTTTCCACGTGAACACACTCAGCTGTATGCCCCCAAACAAGTGGATGTTTCTCTGGTCCTCACCTCTTCTTCCATCACCTACACTGAGTTAACCTCCCAGACTCTTCCTGAGGCTCTGTGGGCTTCTGTCCTGGATCAGCACAGACTTTGAACACCAACTTATCCCGCAAGAACAAGGTGAACACGTCAGCCCCCAGAACACACTGGGAAAGCAAGAAGAAATTCCCAGGAGGCTACCTGAGAGCAGTCCAGGAACACCATGCCCTGCTAATTCTAGGACAGTTCAGCATGCAGTGACAGACCTCGTTATCTCTTTACCACTACAGGGTGTTTAAGGGGTGATGCCTGCAGGTCCCAGCCCTGGCTCAAACAACCCAGCACCATCAAGAACAGCGCACAAAGGAAGAAGCAGGCAGAGGTCGGCAGCCTGTACACAGAACACCAACGATACAATGTGTCTTCCAGCTGGACTCCTGCAGAGGCACCAGGGTCATGATAGAATACCTGTTGTAACATGAGGGCCTGCTTGTGGTCCAGGCCGCCTGGCTAGCTTAGCCCCGAAATAATCACACAGAGTTCTACATTAATCATAAACTGATTGGCCCACTAGCTCAGACTTCGTATTAGCTCTTATAACTTATATTAACCCATTATTCTTATTTATGTTAGCCACATGGCTCAGTACCTTTTTCAGCAGGGTAGGTAACATCCTGCTTCTTAGGTGGTCTGGACAGCACTGGGGAGGAATGGGCTTCCTCCTTCCCAGCATTCTCCTGTTCTCATTACTTCCTGTCTGGTTGTCCCACCTTTACTTCCTGCCTGGCCAATCAGCGTTTATTTAAAACATGATGGACAGAATACAGACAATTCTCCGGCACCAACCAGTCCTCAAACACTCCGTGACAAAGGGTGTCTGCTGTGCTGCTAATGATCCCCTGACAGTCTACGGCTCCTGCGATGCAACTTGTGAATGAACTCAAATGGTCACGAGCTTGACTCTTGCTTCAGTGACCTCTTGCTATGAAATCTCTGCTTAATCCTGACTCCTGCACTTCCCTCCATTTGACCCCATATTTTTAACTGATTTTTCTTGTGCCATGATCAAATGTCTGTAAAAAACCAATTTAGCAGAGGAATGACTTAGTTTGGCATATGATTTAAAGGGATGGTGACGAAAGCTTTATGGCAGGCACTCAGCACCACTTTCCTGGGTCTCCAGCTATTTGATACCAAACAGACTCTCCAAGTCTCTGCTTCCCATGATCACCTTCCCATCTGATTATATATCTGCCTGATTGTCTGTCTGTCCACACGCACATGCACACACACACACACACACACACACACACACACGCACAGCAGATTGGCAAGCCCCACAGTGGGTATGTGGGTACCGTAAGTGAGGATCTGAGTCCCAGGGCACCCACTGGAGTTTCCCAAGGCACCTATTGATATATTAAGTACCTGTGTCTGTGACTGTGATAAACTGGACCGAGGACAGATGAGTAGAAACAGAAATAGAGGGAGTGCAGACTGGCTCCATGGTTAAGAGTGACGAGGGACACGCAGTTAAGAACACTTTTGGCCTGTGCAGAGAAGCACAGGCTGGTTTTCAGCAGCCACATCAGGTGGCTCATCACTGCCTGTGACTCTGGGGAATCTGACGCCCTCTTCTGGGCTCCACAGGTACCTGCACTCATGTGCACACCCCCAGATACACATCATTTTAAAAATAAAGTAAAATAAGAAGCAGAGAGACCGTCTGCTAAGACAGGAGGATTGGGCAGGAGTGGGCCAGTGGGCCGAAGGTAAAGCATGGGACTACATGCCGCTAGACCCTTTCCAGGAATTACACAGCTCCTGCCTCTCACTGGCTTTTCTCACCCATGGTGTTTGTTGGTGATGCTAAGGTGAGGAAGAACTTCCACTCTTTCTCTGCAGACTAGCCCAAGTGTGCTCCATTAGGCACATGAAGCCTGGTGGGGGAAGGGCTTCCTTTGTATGCTAACCTTGATCCAGCTTTCTCCTGCCACAAGGGGATGCAGGGCTCTGACCTCAGCTGCTCCAACATGGAGCCCTCCTCCTCCTCCTCCTTCTCCTCCTCCTCCTGTGGCCAGCTGCAAGGCAGGCAACTGTTGAAAGTGATCTAGAAAGCAACTGTAGCCCAGGTAGAAAAGGCAGGAAGGAGGTGGGAAGACAGTACAGTTTCTAAGCAAATGATCAGTCTGTCCTCGGTCCCCTCCTGCAGCAGGAGTGGACCCTGCTGTCACCATCTGTGTGTCAGCTCTCTGCTAAGGCCTAGGGCAGCCCATGGCTCCAATGTTGAACCCTGCCACCTGGAGCCCTCCAGCCTTCCTTGACTTCTTTGCCGGGAACCTAGAATCTTGCCGCTAAAGGCTTGCCCATTCCAGAAACCAACTTTCCCTGTAGCCACTGCCTCTATATCCCTTTCTCAAACAACCACCAGGAAAACAATAAAATCACATTGTGTTGGAGGTGAGGCCAGGTCACATCTCAGCCTGCTGGTCTCTAGAACCTGTTTTAGTCTAAGTGAGCCTAAGGAGCCTGGCAGCTGGCCAGCAGAGTGACCTTGGGGACAGCAAGCACTCCCCACAATAATTTAAGACCTGAATTTGCACACTGGTCCTACCCACAGCACTGGGTGCTTTTCAATGGTCTCTGAGGGTTCTTGAAGGCAAGTGGCCTGCAGGGCAGGCGTGGGGATCTGTGTCCACAGGAGCCAAGTCTCTGCACAGCTGGCGTGCACTGATAAGAGCATTCATTACCAGGGAAGGGCTGGTCCCCTGGGTGAGTGCTCTCCTTCCATCCCCTGGCTTCTTGATACTTTGTCCACTGCCATCACCATGAAGTACAGTGTGACCTGGCACATTCCAGCATGTGGCCTGGAGCCACCCAGCCCTTTGCATTGGCAGAGAAAGGGCTGGGCCACACAGCTGCTAAAAATGGCTGTTTCAGCCTTCCTACCCCAAAGAGTACACACGGACATTCCTACCATAGTTGAGGAAGATCCAGCCCAGCTCCACTTTGTGGCAGCTGCTCCCTAGGGCTCCACAAGACTGCAGTAGCTCCGCCCAGGCCTCCCTGCATTCCGCACACTCCAGTCAGAAGCCTTCCTGTGCAGGAGCTGCAAGCCCACCAGGCAGAGGGCGCTCAGAGCTCCCTGGTCCCACAGGGGTCAGGGGCAGGCATGTCACGGGCATGTCTCCTCCCAGAGAGACTTAATAAGCCACCAAATGCCAGTCTCCCTGCTGAGGTAAGGAAACTGGACCTGAGAATGCTGATATCTTGCTGCCCTTTTTCAAAGTCCAGCAGGGTCTGTCTTCAGGATTCCCAGCTCCTGGATTATGAATGAGTTATCTTCTGTCATCTCAAGGGCCACTTTGGAAGGTGAAAATGTAAAATACACAAACAGGCTTTCGACCTTGGGTGAGCCCAAAAATCCGCCTATGCATCTCTAGACACACAGACAAGTGGTCTCTAGGGAGCAGGAAGCTCAACTGAGTCTCCAGCCCACGCCCTGGCCCAGCCTTGCGGTAGAACTGGAGTCAGGCGCCATTGAAGCGGAGTTGGCGGACTTCCCAGCTTGGGAAAAGAGGGCTGCATTGGGTGAGTCCCACAGACCAGGGTGCCCCTGGGGCTTGTAGACCAGAGCAGAGTTAGGAGCCCGGCCAAGCCTCCTCTCCAACGACACCAAAATTATCCTGTCGCTCCTAGCGCCGCAGTAAACATTACAAAACTCTTTGAAGTTCAAACCGTGCCTGCCCACAGAAGGGGTTCCCCAGCCAAACTGTCTTACAGGGCAATTAAGATGTTGTCTGCAGGTATCAGGCTGTCTGCAGGGTTTGCTGGGGCTCAAGAAGGGTCTGCCAGAAGGCCAGGCCCAGCCAGGCAGTGGCCACAGGCCTGGAGTAGGGGCTGCAGTTGAAAGAAATGAGCCCAGGGGGACACCAGAGCCTGTGACAGGGGGGCCTACACCGTCTACTTCCTGCCTGCACCTTGGTCTTAGGCCCCACACCTGAGCTGCATTTGTGGGCGGTGCATGCCTTAGCTCTGGGTGAAACTGTAAGAGCGGCTTTTTCAGTTTGCTTTTTATCAGAGAGCTGAGAAAGAACTTGAAAGCTGTAACTCGGGCCTTTCAAATAAAACCTGCAAGACCAGAGAGGGAAGAAGACCACCCCAGCCCTGAAAGGGAGCCAGCATGTGTCAGCCTTCCCTGGGCCCTGGCTAGGCTACTAGCTAGCTTCAAGGAGCACCAGGAGCCCTGCTTGGGGGTTGGGCTGTGGTTTCATTTGGAGCCTATGTCTAAAAACCAAAGTAGAGTTTCTCCTGCCCTGCAACAAAGCACACGCTAGTCACACAGCACCTGAGTCCTCCCTACCCGAGAGCCCTGTCTTCATGGGAACTTCCTATGTGAGTGGTGCCCCTGACCTAGGAAGGTATCCATGCTGCCCAGTGGATGCAAACAAGGACATGGAAGAAATTCCAGAAGCTGCAAGATAGAGCAACGTACAGACTGACCCACCTCCAGATGGGCCCATGCGTGGTTGCAGAAAATGCCACCAGCCCCCAAAAAAAAAAAAAAAAAAAACAGTGCCTGGGCTCTCTGGGCCTGAGACAAATGAGAAACTTCCTTGGGGACGCAGTACGGTCACTCAAGGGACCAGCACCATTGCAGGCTGTTTGGGAAAAGCTGTATTTGTGTGTTTGGTTATTTGTGGTCACTGCCAGGCCAGGTTCCTGCAGCTCATGACTGCAGGGAACCATGCAGACCTGGATGACATGTTCACACCTGTCCACAATCAGAATGTCCTGTTCAGGACACTTAGTACAGGCACCTGCAGGATGTGGGCCTCACAAAGAGTACTACACCCTACCCAGAGGAGCTCCCACACACTGAGCTGATGGCCACCTTAGCCAGCAGCTTGGCTGATTTTTTTACACTGAAGTAATATACATGATACACACTATCTAGTTATTTTATGGTTTTGTGTATGTCTGTGAGTGTGTGTGTGTGTGTGTGTGTGCATGTTCGTGTGGGTATGTGTATGTGGGTACATGTGTATATGTGTTCATGGAAAGACCAGAAGTCAATGCTGGGTACACTCCTCAATACTTATGGAGACAGTATCTCTCGCCGAACCTGCAGTTCATCAGCTAAACAAAATGGGCTGATCAGTAAGCTCCAGGCCATTCCGTCTCCCCAGGGCTTGGATGGCAGACATGCACCGCTGTGCCCACTGTTTTATGTGCATCCTGGCATCTGAACTCAAATTTTTACTGTGAAGCAAGCAATTTCCCAGCTGAGTCATGTCTGCACCCGCTCTGCCCTCTCACCATTTCTAAGTACACACATCGACAGCTCCGAAGGTTCTGCAGTCGTCGCCGTCACCACCTTCAGAGCTGTGTTCCCCAAACTGAAGCCTTGCTGCCACTAAACACTGGCTCCCCTCCCCCACCCGCCCTGCCAACCACTCCATTTTCTGTCTACACATTTAACTTACCTTTAAAACATCGTGGGGTGGAAACGAATGGAATCCCCTTTTGGGCCATTTTCTAAGGAGAAAGGAGATTTGTGAAGGCAGAGCCATCAAGTTGGGCAGTCATTTTAGGCTGTTTTCTTTATTTTTTTTTCCATTAATATACACAATAAAAGCAATAACCCCAGCTCTTTGAGTTGTAAAATATGTATAGAATGGTGTGACTCCCCCTAAAGTTAGTGCACAGTAAGGTTTCATGCACCCTCCCCCAGAGAGCACCTCCCCCAGCATTACGCCTTTATAATTCCCATATCCATGCAACTGCTTCATCTCCCAGCTCACTCTTCCGGCTTTTGTTTGGTCTCCGGAGATTGTCTGCTGGTGACTTACATGGCTCAGTGTTACCATCTTCCTGTTTTTTGCCTGCAGTGTAATTCAGTGAGAAGTGTACTTGATATTTTGAAATTGGGTCTTTGTCCTCCTTGGCCATATGCAGTGTGGTTTGGGGGTGATAGGCAGGGCAATAGTATAGACTGTAGCTTCCAGACTATTCCACCATCACCAGGGAAAAGGACAGACAGACAAGGTACCTAACCGCACCCTACGTTCACTCAGTTGTATGAGATATTTGGTGCTTTATTGTTTGCCATGGCTTTGCCAGACATGGGGCTGGTGGAAGTGTTCGGAGCATGTTGGGGGGTAAAAGCCACAGTATCTGGCAAGTTACTAACTCTCGATGTCTGCTCCATCCCTCTCTCATTCGTTGGCATCATAAGGACAGCTAGCTGCATTTTAAATGTGTAGCTTTGGAGACTGCCTTTGCCCTCGGCCTAATGCAGTCGGGAGGCCCCTAAATCACTTGTATATCAGTAGCTAGGGGTGCATCTCTCATAGCACCCCTTTGTTCTTGCATGGGATCTGTCTTGTTCTCTCTGTCCATCTGTATCTCACCTGCATTCTCAAGTTTCTCCCCCACTGGCTGTACGCCAAAACTTTTTTGTGGATGAATAATATTCTAGTGTATGTTCTTAAGGTATCCAGGACTCATTCACCCCCATATAGTAAAGGCTAAGGTTGAAGACAGGATGGCTGTTAAGGGAAAAGTGAATCCTCCCTGTTGTGGGATATTTGTACACTGCATGAAGATGTGATGCTGTGATTGGTGTAGTAAAAAGCTGAATGGCCAATGGCTAGGCAGGAGGTATGGGTGGGACTTCCGGGCACAGAGAGGACTCTGGGAAGAAGAAAGGCGAAGACGCCAGGAGAACGAGCCGGATGTGCAGAAGGAGAGGTAACACCCACAAGCCACATGGAAGAACATGGATGAACAAAAACAGGTTAATTTAAGTTATGAAAATTAGTTAGAAACAAGACTAACCTATAGGCCAAGATTTCATAATTAATAAGAAGTCTCCATGTCATTATTTGGGAGCTGGTGGGACAGAGAAAGACTTGTTACACCTCACAGGTCCTCGGTGGCAAGAGGCCATTCTGTGCTGGCCCTGAAGGAAGCCCTGGGGAAAGGTCAGGAGGCAGGAGTGAAGCAAACAGCAACAAGATTCCTGATTGTGGCCTCCTTGGGAAGGAACCAGTCAGACAGGGTGAGCAGGATCTGGGGCAGAGCTGTCCTTGTTGTCAGCAACCTGGTCCTACTAAGGAGAGCAGCTGCATGGTGGCTTGGTGTGTGGAAGCCTGAGACAGGAGGTTCCACAGGGATTGAATGGTTGAGAAGAGGTCCCTTTCTAGGAAGTAGCTATGTGCTGCAGGATCAGTGAGGCCTCACACCACAAAGTCTCAGAAGACAGGAAATGTGGTTGACACACACATACAGGCAGCCTCTTTTCTTTCTTTAATCCATTCATTCACTGACAAGGTCTTAGTCTGTGTCTGCCTTTCAGCTACTGCAGTAAATGCTGTTGCTAACTGGAACATGCAGGCATTGGCCCCAGTTCTGAGCAGACTTTGTATTCTTAAATGTTTGTGTTTGTGTGTGTGTAAGAGGGAGAATGGATGTCGGTGCAAATGCACAAGTATTGGGAAGCCTGAGGGGACCCTCTGGTGTCCTCAGCATCTTCTCTAGGCCTGAGGGGACCCTCTGGTGTCCTTAGCATCTTCTCTAGGCCTGAGGGGACCCTCTTGTGTCCTTAGCATCTTCTCTAGGCCTGAGGGGACCCTCTGGGGTCCTCAGCATCTTCTCTAGGCCTGAGGGAACCCTCTGGTGTCCTTAGCATCTTCTCTAGGCCTGAGGGGACCCTCTGGTGTCCTCAGCATCTTCTCTAGGCCTGAGGGGACCCTCTGGTGTCCTCAGCATCTTCTCTAGGCCTGAGGGGACCCTCTGGTGTCCTCATCTTAGAGACAGGTTCTCTTACTGGCTCAGAATTGACCAAATAAGCTAGGCTTGCTGACCAGAGATGCCCAGGGAGCCTCCAATCCATCTCTGTCCCACAGTACTGTGATTCTGGAGTCTGCCATGACACCTGGCTGCTTTATAAGAGGGTCTGGGGGCCAAATACAGCCCCTCAAATAGTTTACTGCCTGAGCTGTCTCCCCTGCCCCAGCCTTCATTTTGAAATAAATAAATAAATAAATAAATAAATAAATAAATAAATAAATATTTCTTAGAACCCAGATTTTGTTCATTTGTTTGTTTAAAGAAATAAGAAATCAGAAGGCTGGGCGGTGGTGGCGCACGCCTTTAATCCCTTTAATCCCAGCACTTGGGAGGCAGAGGCAGGTGGATCTCTGAGTTCGAGGCCAGCCTGGTCTACAAGAGCTAGTTCCAGGACAGGCTCTAGAAACTACAGGGAAACCCTGTCTCGAAAAACCAAAAAAAAAAAAAAAAAAAAAAAGAAATAAGGAATCAGGACAATAATCCCACATATAACCCCCCATCTATCCCTAAGGTTGAGCCACGAAATGGCTTCATCTAGTTGAATGTTTTGCTCTCTGCATCTTTTCCTCTAGCATTGCTGGCCAGAACAATCATAAGTCCAGACATCTGGTCCCTACAGCAGCAATCAATCCCAATCCAGCTTCGTGGGAAGGGGCAGGCAGTGACCCACAATCAGGGGTCCTTGGTGCCCTCTGTCAACACATACTTCACAAGCCTCTGAGTTTCCCACCCCTCTCCCGACAAACCCCAGCTCGCATCCTCCTCTCCCCATAGCTCCCAACTTGCTAACCCCCTTCTCCAAGGCCTGCATCTGTGTCTCAGTCACCTTCCTTCCCTAGACTTGGAGCCATCAGTATTGCTGTGCCACCCGAAGCCAGGGGACCAGAGCAGTCCACAGTTCTTCCAAGAACAGGAAAGCCCTCACCTCTACTAGAACCCAGTATTTTAGACTTTGTGTTGCTGTCTATTTCGGATTGTTGGAGAGAAAAGAGCTGGCACACACGTACGAGGACAGGTGATAACCATCTTTGCGACCTGGAGAGGGAGGCCGCTGGTGACTCATTGCTGGCCCACTGACATACAGCTGTGGCCTGCCTAACACTACTGGAAGGTGGAGGTCAGCAGGAAGCCCGCCCCCCTCCCTCTACACCTCACTCAGCCTGAGGCTGACTCACGGGAACTCCCAAGTGGCTCTGAGAAGAGGAAAGGGTGTGAGGTCGCTTTGGAGATGCTGGAGAAGAGAGGGGAAAATGTACTCACCCAGTGGCCTACAAAGAATCACACTCCTGTGGTGGCATAAAGTCAGAAGTCTGGGGCTCCCCTGGGGCTCCTTGACTGCTCTCACCTTGCCCTGTTCCTCCATTTGACTTACGTACACTGTATTCTCTCTTTTCTGAAACCTGTGTGCACCTGTACCCACCTGAGCACACACAAAATGAGGGGGAAGAGGGAAGTGAGAAGGCTGGTACAGCTCCTGAAGGACTGTGCTCCATCCCCAGAACCCACTTTACAAAAAAATAAAAACAAATAAAAAAATAAAAAGCCAGGTGTGATGGTATGCACCCGTGATCATGGTGCTAGGGAGACAGAGATGAATAGGAGACTCCCTGGGTCTCTCCGATCAGTCTAGTCTACTTGGTGAATTCTGAGCCAGTGAGAGACCCTTTCTCTAAGAAAAAGTGAAGGCATTTGAGGAACAGCTCCAGAGGTTCTGCTTGGACCTCCACATACTTGAGCACTTACATAAACACGCAAGCATGCCCACGGGTGTGCATGCGCACACACACAAACCACGCACCTATGCAAATTGGGAACAGCACCTACCAGAGGGCAGCACCTACATGGACTGGTTGTGTACACAGCACCCATCCTGGAGGCCTCAGTGAAGAGTTCCTGGGGAGTGTGGAGAGGCTTACCAGCAGATGCTAGAATACGTTGTCTCGAGGAGACTTCTGAACCAGCAAGGAGGGGTGGGGATCCTAAGGCACTGAACAGCAAGTATGAGGAAGGGCTCAGAGGTGGGGAGGGGAAGCAGGACATTTAGGGTTGCAAGAGGCCCAGTGACAAGAATCCTTAATGGAGAGGAGACCAGTCCAGCAAGAGCCAAAACCAGGAACATAGTTCTGAGTGACCATCCTGTGGCATTTGGATTTCATCCAGGTGGGTCAGCACCTGTCTTGCATAAGTAGGAAGACCTGCACAAACTGGTCCTAGCAACACCTGTGAGGACCCAGCAGCTGCCTGTCAACCTGGGAATGGTGCAAAATGCAGACAGGCTACGGGGTCACTCTCTACCCTCAGCCCAGGCTTGAAGCACAGAGATCCGCCTTACTTAGGCTCCAAATGAGTCTTCTGGAGAGGGTAACGAACAGCTGACAGGAGAGTCACAGCCACTCGTCAGACCAGATGTCACACTCCCAGCAGCCTGTGTCTGACTGGACCCCTGAAGGAGGGCAGGGTAGCAAAGCAAACCAGCAGAGTCCATACACACATACCATCCTCTGGGGCACAGAGCAGATGCGGACAGTGGTCTGGGCAGGTGACAACAGTTCAGCACACAGCAAAGTCCCAGAGGGAAGCAGAGAAGCATCCGCAGCCTCACAGAAGCTCCCCAGAAATGAGACCAAGGACTGGACCCTGCAGAGGAGTAGTGACCCCAGGCCTGTCCTGACTGGTCACAAACCTGTAGTTGCAATGCCACACTCTGGACGTGCCTGGAGGGATAGCCGCACCTCTGCACGCTGGGCATGCCCGGAGGAAGCCTGACTGAAAATGGCAGAACCGCTCAGCAGCTCTATAATAAAGTGACAAACCCAGAGCAGGGGAGATGATGTCAGGAAAGCGCTCCTGTACGAGCATAAGGACCAGAATGTAACACAAGCCCAAGTGAAAAGGCTGGGTATGGTGACAGGGACTTGTAACTTCTCTCCTAGGGAGGTGGAGACAGTCAAACCCCTAGGTGCTGGCAGCCAGCCTAGGCTGATTGCTAAGTCCCAGGTCCCAGTGAGAAAGCCTGTCTGAAATCCCCGGATGGCTGGCACATGAAGAATGACATCGAAGATTGTCCTCTGGCCTCTGCATTCACATACAGACACACGTATGCACACCCAGACCCACACATGCACATGCATGTGTGTGTGCATATCAACACACATATGGACCTGGACGGCAGCATGAACAGATTAAAGTATGAACATGGCCAGGCCCTCCTCCCTTCCACTCCACGTACCCAGCTTGGCTCTGCAACCTAGGAATTTAGAACTCACCTGCAGGCATAAGGGGCATGTGTACATTACTGCTCTGTCCCTTTAAATCTAAAGCAACGTTGAGAAGAATACATAGTGGAGTGTTGTTCTTTTTTTTTTTCTTTCCTCCTGTAAAGTTCAAGTTGAGAAAGACCTTTTGGGATGGAACAGTTGCATAAGTGTGGGATTAGCTGTCCTTGATTATAAATAAATGAATGACTGTGGGTAAAGAAAACCTGGACTATGTCGGGGATCCACCCCACCCCCTTGGTTAAGACTTAGCAGGAACCAGCTGTTTGCTTTACTTCAGGGCTTCATGATTCTCTGTCACTTGCTCCACAAACCTGCATCTTCTGCCAACCGACCCAGTGCCTAAGTCCAAAAGCTTACTACCACCCCAGCATCCAGGGTTCTCCTCAGCTCTCAGGCTTCTCCACGCCCTGGAGCCCTCCTGTCATTAGCATCTGCCTCTGAGGGCCAAGCCTGCAGCAAGCAGCCCGAGACAGCTGTGAGTTTGCTGACTGAGCCACTGCATGGCAGCCCTTGCCAGAGCTTTGACGCAGGGTCACAGCCAACCTAAACTCCACGTTCATAAATAAGTAAACTGAGGGAGGTCAGGCTCTCCTAACATGCAGATGCCTAGATCCAGCCCTAAGCATCTCCTGAAGAAGATGGTACAGGCGCGTACAGGCACTTGGGGTTAGAGGGAGGAGGATCACAAGTTCAAGTACTTTCTTTGCCACATAGCAAGTTGGAGCCCAGCCTGAGCTATGTGAAACTGTCTCAAAACAAAAAAGGAAGGAAGGAAGCTATGGCCAGAGGTACAGGGCCACACATCCCAAGGGTGACTAACTAAAACAGACTTAAAGCCTAGGCCTAGCCAATCCCTGCTGGGGTTCAGATCACCTACTAACGACATCTTAGGTAATGAAGACCCAGCATAGGCTGGAGGATTGGTGCTTCACGGATGAACATTAGAGCCTGAGTTCAACTCCCTGTCACCCACATAAAAGCTGGGTGCAGAGGCACTGGAGAGGAGACACGGGGACCCTTGGGGCTCACTGACCACACTATCTAACTGAAGCAAGGAGCTAAAGACTCAGTGAGAAACCTTGTGTCAGAAAATGAGGTGAAAAGAGAAGATGAAGACCACATACGTTGATCTCTGGCCTCAACAGGCACACACATGAACATGCACATATACATACAGCACACAACACACAGAAAGAGGAAGAGCAGACTCAGGAAGAGTGTGGGTTGCAGTATCTCTCACGATTAGACATTGGCAAAGACTATCCTGTTTGGGGGAAAGCAAGAGCAACGAGGGCCAATTCAGTTTGTCTCATGAACACAATTTCTTTCCTTCCGTTAGTCATTCAACAGACATCCAGGTACCCATGATGGACAAGTGCCAGGGACGCCTCCAGCTGCCTATAGGAAGCTTGCAGGCTGACAGTGAGGCAGAACACAATCTGCAGTTATGACCAAGATTGGTACAGACCAGTCTACCCAGAGTGCCTGGGAACACGGGAGAGGGGGTGTGAGGTTGCAGAGGTCAGGAGCTAGGCCACAGGGATGCCTTGCCAGAAGCTGGCTCTTCAGCCCTGCTACCAAACTACAGTGGGGACCTGAAGGTCCAGAAGAGTTGGGGTTGCAGATAGAAGCCTGGAGGTAACCCTTCTCAGAGTCTTTTGTGCTTTTGGGGGAGAGGTACCATGCCCAGTGACCATCAGAGAGATTTGAAGCCCCATCCATGGGCATCAGACTCTTGTTTGGCTGCCTATACCTCTATGAACATCCACATGCTTCCTGCTCCCCAGCGCAGGCAACATGAACGTGGATAACAAGCCCCAAGCCTCTGGAACATACAGGGAGCAATGGCAGTTGGATGAGGATGTAGCCATCCTGGCCTCTGGCCACAGTGCGCTGGCACTGTGCACCCAGCAGGATGCTCTCCAAGCAGATCCACTGGGAGTCATGGGAATGAAGGGAACAAGAACTTAGCCGGTAGCAGAGCTTGTAAGAGAGTCTAGATAAGAAGGCTATGGCATCTGAAGTGGGGTGGGAGTTGGGGCAAAGAATCTATAGGTCAGACAGCCCATCGGGACTAAAGGAAAGCATTCCTATGAGGACCCTAGAAGGCAGACAGAAGCTGTTGGAGCAGCTCCTGTGCCTCCAACTTTGATGGCTCCAGAGAGTGACCTGCGCAAAGAGCTGATGGGTTTTCACAATGAACTCTCAAAAACCAGGGTCGGGGACAGCTGCAGACACTGGCAGTGAGCTGGCTGGGGGTGGATAAAATGGCCCTAGGCCTGTCTCATGGCCACCTCAGCCTCACTTAAACTGCTCTTGAGAACAACCTAACTGGTACCTCAGGGATGGGTGGACCCTCAACAGGTCTCACTTCCCAGGACCCACCCCATGTGACCTCTTTCCCTGAGGGTCACTGAACCTGGGACTTGCTTCTAGCAGATAGAAGATAGAACCACAAAGGATACTCTCAACTGTCCTTTACTTATTTTTTATTATTTTTGTGGTGGTGGTGGGGATTGAACTAGGGCCTCACACGTATAGGGCAAGTGCTCTGCCCCAAAGCTATCTCCCCAGTTTAGATGTTCCAAATCAGTTGATGGGGTCATCCAGAAAGGACATGATGAGATGAACAGCCTCAGGAGAAGACAAGATCCCTTCACACTCTACTTGCAGAAAAAGATGCCATGAGGTGGGAAAGCTGTGGAGGGTGCCTCAGGCAAGGAGCAGAGAGCACGCACAGCTGGAGCCAAGAGCAGCCTACTGCAGTAACCAGGAAATCGTGAGGTCTCTACCCCACAGCCTGAAAAGCTCAACTTGGCATCGATGGTTTGAGGGAGCCTGGAAGCAGCCTCTGCAGCAGATCAGCCTCCTCCAAGCCTGATGGTGGCTGCTTTCCCTTCAGGCTGCACAGGATCTGTGCTCCCGTGTCTCCTGGTATCCAGAGCATGCCACACTGTGACTGCAAGTGGGAATTTTCCACAGGTGTTCCTGTCTTCCATCAGCAAACGAAAGTGCTTACTCCACTTGTGTCTGTTCATTATGGAACCATGAAACATTTTACTACCTTCAAAACCAGGTCTAAGCCGGGCAGTGGTGGCACACGCCTTTAATCCCAGCACTCGGGAGGCAGAGGCAGGCAGATCTCTGTGAGTTCGAGACCAGCCTGGTCTACAAGAGCTAGCTCCAGGACAGGCTCTAAAGCTGCAAAGAAACCCTGTCTCGAAAAACAAAAAAACCAAAAAACCAAAAAAACAAAACAAAACAAAACAAAAACAAAAACAAAAACAAAAACAAAAAAACAGGTCTACCGGGCTGGGATTGAGTGCTTGCCTAGTATGTGCAAAGTCCTGGGTTGGGTCCCCAGCACCACATAAGTCAAGTGTGGCGGTGCACACCTGTAATCCCAGACTCGGGAAGAACATGCAGGAGGATCAGAAGTTCAAGGTTATCCTAGGCTATATACCAAACTCAAGGCCACCCGGGCTAGGGAGACCCCGTCTCAAAACAAACCAACCTGAGCCTCCATTTGCTCCTTGTTCTGATCACCTACCTGTCCATCTCTGTCATGCCTCAGGATAAGAATCTCCTTTTAAGCCAGGTGTGGTGATGAGTGCCTTTAATCCCAGCACTAGAAATAGAAAAAGGTGGATCTCTGTGAGTTCAAGGCCAGCCTGGTCTACAAAGAGAGTTCCAGGACAGCCAGGGCTGTTACACAGAGAAACCTTCAAATGCAGAGAGAGGTGTTTGCCCTGTGACAGCACTGACCCCTAGGCCTTCAGAGGGACATTGACAAAGACCCCACTGTAACCTGGTCTCCTCTCCCAAGTCCACCTCTGGCCATCTCTACCCAGGTTCAGCTCAGTGTCCCCACCTGAAGCCACAGGGCTACCTTCCAGCATCCCCACCCCTGGGTGGTGCCAATTGCAATGGAGGTAGACAGGGTCAGGGAAGGAGAAAACAGCCTTTGGAAAACACTAGATCATCCTCTTTGTTCCAAATTCCCCATGATCTGGAAAACAAATTCCCCAGGAATGATTCACTAGGAAAGAAGAATTGCTCACATGTCAACTTCTACCTAAACCATCTGAGCAGGTCCACATGGCAGCCACAGGACCTGACCTTTCTCCACACCAAAAGGCTGTTTCCAGCAGAGAGCGTCACTTGACCTACTGTGGGGCATACCTGCCCGTGAACAAGCCAAGCTGTCGGCGAATGAGGGCAGAGTAGCCACTCTCTGAAAGCCAAGCGCGGCTACCCTATGGCTGGTGTCTGCCGGGAGCATGCCGAGAGGACGGGGACTCCCTATCTGTACAGCAGGGACTGACACACAAGTGTTCCAGAAAGGCAGCACGCGAGTTTTGTTCCCTTCTCAAAGAAAACCCACCCACTGTCCCCAAAGACTAATGAGGAAAAGAGATGAAACCACCTTTACAATGCTTTTCAGGACCAAAGTGGGATTTGTACGGCTCTGATTGTTCGGGCGGGCTGGCCCCCAGGCCCGCTGAATCACACCGGAAGAGGCATTCTTCCTAACTCTCTGCAGACCCTACAGGCTTTGTCTGTACCCTTGCCGGTTTCCTGTGCCGCCCCCTAGTCCTTCCTCCACCTGCACACTGGTGCTGCAGAAAGAGCTGTCACTGTGGGCACTAACCTTAAAAATGGATTCACAAACCCTGCCTCAAAAAGAGGGAGAAGAAAGGAAAAGCCTGGAAAATTTTGCAGCCAGGGAGCTTTTCCCCTTCAGCTGAATGCCTAACCCAACATGGTTTCCAGACTCGTCGCTGAGAGAGGGATCCGTTCAGCCCTAAAATTGTTAGAGACAAAGGTCTTACACCCCACAGTCTGTTTCCTCAAACCCTGGGAGTCCCCCACAGCTGATCTGAGCATGTGTGGAGGGAGAGAAAGCTGAGACTGAGGCCAGCCAAGCACCAAATTCTAGTGAGGGTGAGGAGACCACACGCTGCTACACTCGGATCAGACCGGCATGGCACCTTCCACCTTTGGCCAACCACCTAGGCCAGGAACTGGCAGCTGACAACACAGACCTAGAAGAGGGCAAGAGCGAGCGAGAGAGCGAGAGCGAGAGCGAGAGCGAGAGCGAGAGAGAGAGAGAGAGAGAGAGAGAGAGAGAGAGAGAGAGAGAAACTGCTCTGGAGGTTCTTAGGGTGTGTGCCATCTTCTCTGTGACCCTGTGTGGTTGCAGTAGTCACAAAGCATGGGGCACTGCACCGAGTGGCTGCCCTGTTTGACCAGCCTGTGGAGGAATGCCTATGAGATCCGCATCAAGTTGAAAGGTCATTCCAGACAGGGACGGCCCTGAAGAGACTTGTGGAGACACACACAAAGAAAAGTTGGAACAGCTGGCCATGGAAGACATGACACTTGGCGGGGCGGTGGGCGGGGAGGGGGAGAAGGAGTGGCTTTCTTCGGGCTCTGCAAGCATGGAGAGCAGGCACCTGAAAGCAATGTCACCAGGAGAGGTGAGCGTGGGTTCAGACAAGGACGAATGAGGAAGCCAGAGCTCTGGCAGCTGTGGCCGCTAATCATCCAGAGTGAGAAGCAACTAAGAGCCTTGACCCCCTGACATAGAGACATCTTCATGATGTCTGAACAGATTCTGCTGAGCAGAGAGAAGAGCTCCTTCGACCCAGGTCTCTAACAGTATGTATGACACTCTGTATCTAGCATGTGTGCAGTGATCTCTTGTAGATATTCGGGAACCAGAGCACCCACTGACCCCACTGAAAAAAAGAAAAAACTCAGGTACCATGCATGAAGTTCCAGAGACCCAAGCATTCGGAGCCACAAACTGAAACCTTCTTAGACCAAGACAAATGGCAGCCATCAAACACCTCAGCGGCTTGGAGGAGCCTAAGGGGCACGAATGGTTCTGTCAGTTACTAGGGAGAGCCCCTAATCTACCAGCCAAGTTTCTGATTCTGCCAGACAGAAGCCGAGGCTTGCACAGCTGCAGAGAAGGGAAAGACACAGTCTCCAGGCCCGCCCAGCTTCCCCTGCCAGGGCAGCTCTCAGGGGGCTGCAGAACACAAACGTTCCACCTTGACCGAAAGCTCACTGTGGGCCAATGACTGCTGACACCATGAAGCTCCTAACCTCAATTAGGGGTGTCACCAATTAGGGGTGTCACCAATTAGGGGTGTCACTGTGGGCCCAAACTGCAACTGTGTACCCAATCACAGAGTGAACAGACTCCACCTGTGAGGGCCACCCTGGACTGCCCCAGGATCACAGGAAGCAGGCCGCTGAAGTTTCCTAAACTTAACAGCCCACTCGACGGGAAACTGAGCGTCTAAAAACTCCAGTCTGCTTTTCACCTCCCGCTACTCTTCGACTCTATTAGCGCACACCTGGTAAATAAACTGTGGGCCCTGCTGCCCTGACCCTGGGCTGTGGTGCGTAGGGAACTCTGCCCCAGTGACCGATAGATCCTGTCTCCTCCATGAACCAAATCTACAAAGCACAACACACAATATATACACTACACATTTGTACACATAACACACAACACAGCCCACACTACACAGACACACTCTATGCAGACACATACAGCTCACGCTCACATACTACACACACACTGCACACTACAGAAAAACACACCCTTTACAGACACGCACAGCACACATCCACATAATACACACAGAGAGAGACATAGACACACTGTGCATGTGCACTAAACTGGCACACACCATATAGACTATGCCACCCCACATCCCACACACCCTGAACTGGAGTTGTCAGGAGACAAAATCGTGTGTCTCAGCACTAGCCCTGAAGCTTGAGAGACTGTTACCTTTTAAAGCAGCCAGAGTTCAGCCTTTCACACCCCTTGATTTGGGTTGAGGACCTTTAGACAATGACAGATGTTTGTGGCTGTGTGCAGTGCCCCGGGTCAGACAGTCTCACAAGATGATGATCTAGGGACCATCCCATGGGGCCTGGAGACATCAGGGTACTCCCGTGTGGGACACACATGCAGTTCCCTAAGAAAGGATCAGAAGAGACAAAAGACTAATCTTGACAGTTCAGAAGGAAAACTGTCCCCTAGCCAAGAAAGTCAGGCCTTGCTCCTAGGTGAGGTCTCTGTCCTGAGCCCGGAAAACTCTCCTAGCATTACCCGAGCCTCAGTCTTGCTCCAGCAGCCCCATCTGGCTATGTGTGACCTCTGTCCCCTCAGAATGGAAACAGAAAACCCCAGAGTCCAGGCGACATCTGATAACGTGGTGATCGCCATCAAAACTCTCCCAAGCAAGGTCCCTCCACAGACGATTCAGAAAGCCTGCTTGTCAAGCATTCTCTCAGACAGCAGGGCATGGCTGTGCCATCTGACAGCCAGAGCAGGCAGTGGGACAGGGCAAAGGGGCTACATGGATGCTATATCTCTCACTCTCACTCTAAAGGGGAGCTCTGCAGATTCTGCCTGGGGCTACCCCTGTCAGCTCTTTAGACGGTTTCTTTATTTTTATCTATTTACTTTTCAGTCTAGGGATGGAAGGCATGTTCATGCCTGGCAAGCACTGTACCCCTGGGCTAAGCTCCCAGCTGAGAGGGCATTGGCAACTGCAGACATTGCCTTGAGCAGCCTGTGGAGGTGGTGGCTTTTCTTAGTATCTTTTCTATCCACCTTGGTCTTGGAGTTTTCAAACCTACCCCAGTAGCTACTTTCCTATCTTAACCATTCTAGGCTGGCATAATGTGCTACTGATGGCATAAATGCAGTGTTGTGGTCTTGTCTTGTCTTGATTTATATGTCTAGAAGGTGCATGTCCAGTTGTGTACCGTGTCCTTTGTATACAGGGGTAAGAGCAGAAGAGGACGTCAGGTGCCCTGTTCTACCACGCCAAGTCTTATTCCCTTGAGACAGTCTCTCACAGTGGCTGGAACTTCTATTTTTCTACTGGGCTGGTAGCCAGCAAGATCCAGCAATCCTCCTGTCTCCACCCCTACCCGACAGCATTGGCATTACAGGTATGCACAGACATGCCCCGAGCCCGGCTTTCCTGTGGGTGATAGAGACCCAACCCTAGGTCTTGCTGCGTTGGCAGCAGGTGCTCTTTCCCACCGAACCACCCACCCTGACCCTGGCCTCCACATGCTTTCTAAGAAGTTTACCAAGGAGCCCGTGGCTGGAATCCCAGAGCTGTCTGAATTTGAATCAATCCCAAAATTGCACCCTATTTCCACCAGGCTTTAAGGAGAGCTTTGGCCTTCACTATAGATGCAAATCACTTCATTTCAGGTTTGGAATAGCCACTGGCCAGAGATCCCCACCACCACCTAGTGTGTTTGAATGCTTCTTCTCTGTCATTAAAAATAAAGCAAGGTGGACAGCATGTAAAGAATGACAGCCAGGTTTGTCCTCTGACCTCCACAGGTAGGAACACACACACGCACAGGGAGGCATGTACACATACATAAACATATAAAATATAGAACAGAGACAATACATCTGTTTTCTACTCATATTTTTGAAAATATGAGTAGAAATGCTGTCTGTGTATACAGTATAAGCAACATGAAGGCCAGGCTTTGTCTGATTCTACGTAGCTCTTACTGTGTCGCTGGTGCCCGGTCTAGCATGTTGAACTTGATGGCTGTTGAGCAAACACTATTTATTGAACTAAAAACACTGGGGAGGCAAGTGCTCAGAAATCCACAGATTTAACTGAGTTTTTAAACTTTGAAAGCAATGTTTGCTTATAGAAGGAAAAGTCAAACTGAGGTACATAAAGTAAGAAAGGAACTCTTGTGGGTTGGGCGTGTAGCTCAGTGTAGAACACGTACTTCGTATGTGCAAGTCCCTAGGTCTAATCCCAACACACGCACACACACACACACACACACACACACGTGCACACACACATACACACACACACACACACCAAAAAGGTCCCCTCTATCGTCCTCCTCCCTCCTTCCTTAGCTGAGTCTCCTCCCTGCAGTTATTTCTGTAAGCTTTCTGGTGTAAACCCTTTCAAATGTTTCTACTTCAAATGTATAAGTCAGCAAAAATAGCTCTTTTGCTTTGGATATTGTGGCTTTGTATGGCATTTGTTTCTAGTTTGGGTTTGAAATTTTGATTTTGTTTGTTTGTTTGTTTGTTTGTTTTTAACAGATTCTAATTACGTAGCCCAGGCTTGCCTGAAACTCACCATCCTCCTGCCCCAACCTCAACAGTGCTGGGATTGCAGGAATGCACCACCACACCTGTTCCCTCTTTGTTTTGAGATGCATACCAAAGTGACTGACTGTTTGACTTGTGTTTCAGCCAGAGAACCACCAGGACCAAAGTGACTCACGGTGGAGACAGAAACATAAAACATGGGACAACATGAAGGTCCCAGTGTTCTGTGCCTGCAGTCCCCCAAAGGAAAGAAACAGGCGGTGGTCTAAAGAACGATGTGTAAATGAGCCCTGGTGTTCTGAAAGGTGAAATCCAGAATGAGAAGCCAAGGTCATGTCTGAGACAAGGAGGGAAAGCTTGGCTCCTCAGCTGGAGGTGGAGCTAGGGCCCCAGGCGGTCCTCCTGGCTTTAGGTCAGCAGTGGGAGGAGAATAGACCCTTTTGGACCCCCAAACTTCCAGGTTTTGATAGCCAAAGAGCAACAAAGGCTTCTGGCCAGAAGAGGAGCAAGAGAAGGATGAAGGCTTCTGCAGAAGCCATGTGGGAAATGTCAGAGCAAGAGGCCTGGCAGTCGCAGTACAGCCACGGTTCAGTAGGGAAAGCACTTGGCAAGCCAACGTGAGGACCTGAATTCAGATGCCCAGAACCTATGTAAAGCCACACACAACGGCACACATCTGTAATCTGAGGGATCCTGTGACAAGATGTGAGGAGGGCCAAAGAACCCCAGAACGCCACAGTCAGCTCGGCATACACCAGGACAAGCAGGCAGCTGTCTCAAATAAACTAGAAAACAAAGACCAAAGCTTACAGGTTGTCTTCAGACTCACACAACGTGAGCGTGCACACACACCATAACACACACACACACACACACACACACAGTGGCATGCCCTCGCTTGCACTCACACACAGGAACACATACAAATACACATGCAGATTTTAAGTTTAAAAATAAACCAGTTAAGGAACTATCACCTCAGCATCAATCCATTACCCGAGTCTCTACACCAAACCAGAACAGGACCGACTTAAATAGCCAGATCTTATCCCCGAAGGCAGTGCCCTGCAGCAAAGTTCCTGTTAGAATATCCTGCTCCCAGATATTCTCCCCCCTCCTAGTGGGGGGTTTATTTGGGGTTGATGAGTGGGCAGCCCCTACCTTAGGAGGGACACAGGACCACCTCTCCATCTGACAGTTTAGGACAGCACCTGCATGTCTGGCAAGCCTCTCTGAATTAGTGAAAAATCTTATGCTGTGTCACGTTCCCAAGCCATGACACACACAGGCGTCTTATGACTTTAGCCAATGACTTGGATCCTTGACTGCACATAGACCTTCATTTATCTCCCCATCTTCACAGAAACTTACAACTATTTTCCCTGCACAGACCATGCTTCTGGAAAACTTCCTGACTGACAGATGCTTTCCCAAGGGCAGTAGACAAAGCTAGCAAAGTTTCATTTGAGTGGGGGCCCTGTGCAGAGGTGCATGCAAAAGTGGCCACTTCCCAACTACAGTGATTTTTATATACTGAATTAGGGACAATGCTGGTCTAATAATGTTGACCTTTCCACTCAAGATGACAGTACATCCCGCACACACACTCGAGTTTTTTTTTAACCTTTATCTGTATTGGGGGGAGGGCTGCAGGTGTTTTTGTGTGAGCACACTTGGGTTCTTTTGATATATTTTGGAGATCAGTCCTCTGTCAGATGTGGGGTTGGTGAAGATCTTTTCCCATTCTGTAAGCTGCTGTTTTGTTTTATTGACCATGTCCTTTGCCTTACAGAAACTTCTTAGTTTGAGGAGGTCCCATTTATTAACTGCTGCTCTCAGTGTCTGGGCTACTGGTGTTATATTTAGGAAGTGATCTCCTGTGTCCATGTGTTCTAGGCTACTTCCCACTGTCTCTTCTATCAGGTTCAGTGTGGTTGGATTTTTGTTCAGGTCTTTGATCCATTTGTACTTAAGTTTTGTGCATGGGGATAGATATGGGTCAGAGGCCACCTCCCTTACTTCCACCTTGTTTAGGACAAGACCTGTTTGCTGCTGTCTGCCTTCACCAAGCCACCTGGTCTGCACATCTCTGAAGTTTCCCTCATCCCCACCTCCCATCTTTCTTTGCTATAAAAGCACTGGGTTGGGGTTGAAGAGATGGTTCAATAGTTAAGAACATCAGGGGCTTTTCTAGAGGACCAGAATTCAGTTTCTAGCACCCACATGGCATCTCATAACTGTCCATAACTCCAGATCTAGGGGATCTGACCCTCTGACCTCCAAAAGCAGCAGGTAAGCATGTTGTGTGCAGACATCCATGCAGACAACACATACACAAAATAACATTTTTTAGTTTTGTAAAAGAACTGGGTGCACAGAGACATGCTCCTGGCATCTGGATGTAGGTGGGTTGGGGGATCTGAATTAAGTAAGGTGTGCCATATTGCAAGACAAACCTGTTAGCCACTAGGGTCATCAATTCAGACTTTTAAGTAAATGTGTTTTAGTATCCTAAAATGTAGGTGCATTTGCTTGCCAGGGTGCTTTGGGAAAGCAAAGTGAATGGCTTACACCACAGAAACCCATTGTCTCGCCATCCTGGAGACCGGATTCCAGGGTCAAGGTGTGGGCAGGGTTAATTCCTCGCAAGGCTGGGAGGAAGCGTCTACAACCTGTGACAGCCTCTTGGGGTTTACCATAATCTTTATTGTCCTTGGCTTGGAGACGCATTGTCCAGTCCCCGCCTCTGTCTTCACACGACATTATCCCTGTCAGATGACTGTGCCCAGATTCCCCTCTTTTTATGAGGTGATCAGCCTTGCTGGATTAGAGCCCACTCCTGTGGGGCTTCATCTTAACTCTTCATTCTGAGATACTGATGGGCACATCTGTACTGGGACCACAAAGGGCACAATATGTTTTAACATCACTTAAGACAGTACACGCTTTCAATGATGCTATGATGGAACTCCTCACATACATTTCCTTGCGGCTGGCACTTGGTTTTTGTTTTGTCTCCTGTTTTGTTTTGAAACAGAGTCTCTTAGAACCTAGGCTGGCCCCAAATTCTCTGCCTAGTCCAAACGACCTTGAACTTCTTGTGATCCTCCTGCTCCTTTCCCCAGTGCAAACTCTCCTGTCCAACATGTTTTTGTAGACTAATGAGTAAAACCCTTTCTCAAGAACAGTGCACGGATGTGGAGATCAGATCCTGCTCTTCCTTTGTGCTCCGCGTGGATTTTGAGTCTACTTCACTTCATTCGTGTAGTTTGGTTTTGTTTTTTGTTTTTCTCTGAGGGGGAAAAAAAAATCAATTCTGCCTGTGTTTCCAAATGTATGGGTAGGAAATTGATGGATCTCCCAATTGAAACCCTGACATCTCTGTCTCTTGGCCTCTCTTTGTGTCAAGTTCTCAACATGTGTGGGGCGGGTCAAGGGAGGGAAGAGTTACTCCCAAAATACTGGACCTGGATTTCATGGTTCCTAATTGGTGTATCTAACCTCTACTACATATTTTTTTTATGATCTCCTATGTTCTTTTCTCCTTCTTTTTCTTTGCCTTTTATTGGTCTCATCTTCTTCCTGAGTTCAGGGGTGAAGCACTTGGCTTACATCTTTTCAATCATACATGTTTCCCATTAATACTTTTAAGTTAACCCTTCCTTTATCAGCATATACAAAGGTCTCCTGAGAGTCACCCCAGCTTCTGTGGTTTACTCTAACATGCAGTTCTGACTTTAATGTTCCTCCAAACATGTTAGCTTTGATTTTTTTCCCCTCTGTTATCCAAAAGTCAGTTTGAATCTTGTATATGTCAAACCTTTGCAAGGGTGACTGAGCCAGGACTGCAGCTCCTCTTGCTTCCAGCTTATATGCAGTCAGTCCACTTGGAAGCCAGTTCTTTTAAAAAAAAAATAATAATTTATTTATTTTTATTTCATGCACATTAATTTTTTGCCTGCCCTGCACATATGTGTATGTGAAGGTGTGGGAAACCATGAAATGGGAGTGACTAGCAATTATGAGCTGCCATGTGGATGCTGGAAACTAAATCTGGGTCCTCTGGAAGAGCAGTCACTGTGCCGTCTCTCCAGTCCAGAAACCAGTTTTTAAAGCAGAGACTCTCAGGAACCCAAGTCAGGATCCACCAGGAAGGTCTGATCTGCTGTCACTTTGGATGCCCAACTCAAAAGCCTAGGCAGGGCCAATGTGGAGCCCCAAACCTAGACAACCACTCAGGTAGAAAAGCCGATAGGTTGGCACTGTGGCGGGCACAGAATGCACTGAGAGCAGAAAGATGGTCAGGAGAGGAGTAGACGGGGGATGGCCAAGGAAGGACAGCACATACGTGTACTTCATATCCTCCAGATGGCTGAGCGACAGCCATGCGTGGCTTCCTCTGCCCCTGCATTTCCCTCTGATCCAGACAGCATCAGTGCTATCTCTATATGGTTTTGGGCTAGCTGGAGCCATAGCCCTTCCCAGGCCACTGTCAAAACTCTGCTACTCAAAGTGAGCTACAGACACGCAGTCTGGGGCTTGCTTAAAAGCTAAACGGACCTTTTATAGGGGGTACAATCAACCTCCTCTCCCTTCCAGCAGCCTTGGCATCGTCGCACCTTCTAACACAGTGTTTATGGCTCTCTCCCCAAGCTTTCGCTCTGCGATCATGGCGGTCTCTGCAGTCAGCTTGTCTCCGAGTCTCCTCTGGAAAGGGTTCCCGGGTGGCTATCGTGTGTCTTATTCCCAGATCACGAGATGCGTCTGGAAGCTGCTCAGGTCATGACCTTTAGGGCCCATTCCCTCACCTTCCCCAGTTTGCCCCAGCCAGCCCATCTGTCTCACAAGCCCATCAGCCCATCAAATTTTATAACCTCTTCTTCCCTCACCAGGCTAGGCAGCCAGCCAGGCCAGGAGTCGAAGGAGCTGCCTATCTGTCTGCAGTAAAGATGGCACCATTAGCATTCTGTTAGCGTCTCTCCGTGGGATTGCTTCCATCAGCTGCGTTTAGGGCTGCAGACTTAGCAGAGAAGCTGACACAAGACGCTAGGCCCCACATCACCCTTAGACTGGAGCTGACCAAGGAAACTTGAGACTCCTTTGTGGGCAGGAGGTAGGCCTGTGACTCTGACTGTCAAGGAGCAAGTTCCAAGAATTTCACAAACCATGTCTAGTGGTACCTGGGCCCCTTTCATGTGGGGAAAACCTGACAACTGCCCAAGCCAGTTTCTGCCCAGGTTGCTCTGCACATCTTTCAAGAAAGGCCAGAGGCCTCGGGCCTCCCTCTCCTGTCAGGCTGCCAGTAGCATGTTCGCCTTAGTAATTAGGTGCTGACAGTGTAGAAGTCAGCGGCCCCAACTCCCTCAGCTGCGATTTTAAAGTGTCTGCCCCGTGCTTTTCAGGTGACTGATCCAAGAGACCTGGCCAGAGATGAACCGGCTGGCCTTTCCCAAGCTGTGGGCACGTTGATAGCAGGGAAGGAACGGGCCACAGTCAGGTCTCTGCTGCTCTCCCATGAGCAAAGATACTAAAAGACGCTGGAGAGAGCTGATGAGTGACACCAGGCCTCCATTCTACCAGCCCGCCACTTGCCTAGGTGCCTGTCCGTTACCCCTAATGACGTGGGTTGTGTTCTCTGTCGTCCAGGGGTTGCCAGAAAGTAGAGCCATGGCGGTACCTGAGATAGAATGAGGGGGTGTGATCAACCACCCCGTTTTCTTTCTTTCTTGATGGGCTACCCTGGGGAAGGTGCCAATCCCAAGTTCTCTGGTGCCCGTGTTTTGCAACCTAGCCTGCCAGCTAGTAATTTGCTCACAAGCCAAAGGCTACTGGCCACAGCACGTGAGGAGGGGCAGGTAGTGGAACAGTCTTCAACTCAAAGCTAAGACGAAGTCCCCACAGTAGCAGCACACATCATACTTCAGCCAGGCTCGGCCATTCATGTCTGCTCCCATTCTGGCCTCATAAGCCACCTGTCCCATCACTGACAGTGGGAGAGATTTCTCTGAGGCCCACTCAGCACAGTCTTACCCCCTTTAGAATCTGCGCACTCACTTCCAGTAGTGAGGCCAGAGTTGGTGTGCATAGCACAAGATATCACTGTGGACAAAACTCAGCACAGCGGTCTGTGTGAGATTTGAGGGCACATGGCCTTGGGGATAGTCTCAGGACCCCTTCCCTCCATGGGACATGTTACCTAACACCTCTGGATGTAAAGGGGATGAAAGTCACTCTGATGACATCCCTGAGCAGCATCCCCATGTCCTGGAGCCCCTGAAGACAGCTGTCTATGGCACTGCACTGAAGGCCACTGGGAATGTGGCAAGTCTCTGACATGGGGCAACCAGAACAAGTTATCAAGTCCTCCCTCTCTGTTTCAGACGTAAAAACAGTTTGTCACTGGGCTCAGAGATTTACATCACTTTAGATAAATGCAAGTGTGCGTGCTTGCATGTGCATGTATGTGTATGTATGTCTGTGTGTGCATATACATATGTGTGTACTTATGAATGTTTAATGTGTGTACAAGTGAAGTCATTATGCAACCCATAAAGACCCTGGGATGACCAGAGCATCCAATGAGCTCTGCAGAGTGCAGACCTCTTTGAGAGATTCAGCATGCACCTCCCAAGTGTACCAAAGTTCACTGACAGTCTTTGGGAAGCTCATGGGTATCTACTGTCCCTCAGCTGTCGTAGAAGCCTAGAGTAGAAAAAAAATGTATATCGAGGAGATCTGTGGTTATTGCATTTTTCTA
Source organism: Arvicola amphibius (assembly GCF_903992535.2). NCBI lineage: Eukaryota > Metazoa > Chordata > Mammalia > Rodentia > Cricetidae > Arvicola > Arvicola amphibius. The sequence continues at coordinate 148,374,708 of NC_052052.2, read as the reverse complement.
ATGGAGTAGATCTCACTCAGCTTCACAGAAAACCCGCGACATCTTTAAGGAAACTGTATCAGCAAAAATCCCACCAACCTAACCTCAAAGCCACAGAGACAGAGTCCTCTGAGCTTCCCATTTCCCCACAAAGGCCACGCCGCCTCTCTGCTGGATCCTGAGCAAGTCAAAGGAAGAAACTTGGTCTCTCTTCTCTCTCTCTCTCCTCTCTCTCTCTCTCTCTCTCTCTCTCTCTCTCTCTCTCTCTCTCTCTCTCTCTCCCTTCCCCCCTTCTCCTACCCTCCCCTTGCCTGAGTCTCATGTATACCAGGCCTCCAATTCATTGTGTAGCTGAGGGTGACCTTGAATTTCTGATCCTCCTGCCTCCACCTCTGAGCGCTGGAACTGTAGCAGGATACCATCGCTGTACTAGGCATGGAAGTCAGGGCTTCCTGCACACGAGGCAAGCATCCTACCACAAGGGCCACAGTTCCATCCAGGAGCTTGCCTCTCGGTGCCCCAATCTGCATATTGAGAACAGCTCTATGGGGTGCATCCATCAGTCCAAGGAGACACAGGGTGGGTGAGTGAGGTGGCCTAGGAGGTGGAGGTGCTCATGCAGTCTCATGACCTGAGTTCAATCTCTGGATCCCACAGGGTAGCAGGAGAGAAATGATCCTCTAGGATTGTCCTCTGATCTCCACACTCACACCATTGCACACTTGTGCCTACACACACATACACACACACACACACACACACACACACACCACATGTTATTATGGGGACACCAAGACCCCCACAGCCTGGGAGGAACTGCATCTGCCATGAGGGGTCAGAGTTCAACAGATTGAATTCTTCACGCCTAAAATTCATAGTGACCCCCCAGCTCCTATGAAAGGGCTCCCAAAAGCAGAGCCTTGGAGACTACTAGGGTGTTTTCATGGAAGAAGTCTCAAAGAACCTCACGTCCGTCCTCACTGCCACAAGAGGTTCTACGGACCAAAAAATGGGTCCTCCCCAGACACCACATCTGTCAACCCCTTGCTCTTGCTATCTAGTCTCCAAAACTTAGGAACTGATGCCTGTTGCTTGAGCAGCTTGCACTGAGCTACAGAGCCTGCAGGGTTCGCTTTGCTTATCTGTTTGATTGGATTGAGGACTGTCTTCGAGATCTGGGAGGCTCACCTCTGTCTAGCCATGATGATTAGGCCAGGAGAGCTCTGGCCCCATGAGTGGATTAATCCCTCAACAGAGTCCTGCCTTTACCGGGAGACTGTGGAAGGCAGGATGTGGGACCGGGCTGGAGGAAGTCAATCAGTGGGGTGTGTCCCTGGGGGCTGTATCCTGTGTTGGCTTCTTTCTCTATGTCCCTGGCCTCTACTTTCTGTCTATTGAGAGGTAAAGGATGGTTCTCCACACACCTCTGCCCCCACGATGTTCTGATGCAGTACATAGGGCTAAGCAACAGTGGGCAGAACCCTCTGAAACCGTGAGCTAAAGTCAGCCGCTGCTCCCTCGCACCATGTTTCCATCACAGCAATGCTAAAAGTAAGCCCCACCAAGCCTTAAAAGGACTACAACCTGACCCAACAGCTCCAAGGACCACAGGCAGAGGCCTAGCTGACCTACACACATGCATGTGTCCGGATTCCTGACCATAGAGACCTAGTGATAAGAAGTGTTTCTATTTTTAGCCCTAGGATTAGGGTGGTTAAGCAACCATGGAAGATGGAAAAAAAAACCCTCCCCAAAGGAACTGAGTTTTCTGAGAGTCAAGAATGCAGGGTCACCTGCGGCCCTTAGGAACCAGCATCACTAAGCATGCTTATTTAAATTCAGGCATGATGGTGCATGCCTCTCATCCTGGCACTTGGGAAGTAGATGCAGGAAGGTCAGAAGTTCAGGGTCAATTTTGGTTACATAATAATAAGCTCAATGCCCGTCTGGAATATATGAAAGCCTGTCTCAAACAACAACCAGATGATATAAAATAAATAACATAACATAAAATAAAAGAGTTCAAAGGCTGAGTCAGTACTTCCCAGTCAGAACTTACCGGGTGAGGTCAAAAGGTGATGAGCAGTGACCTCTGATGTGACATCTTGGACTCATGTATGCCTTTAATACAGTGGCCTCTAGACCCATGACCATCTGTCTGGTCTCTAAAAGCCCTTTACATGTGTCTACTAACAGAGAGAACTACCCTGCCTATGCTCACCCCTTGGGCTGTCTAAGCCTTGAGGGCTGAGGCTCCCCAAGCAGGAGTGTGCAAGTGTCTACTCAAGGTTCTTGACAGGAGACGCCTACTGACCCTCTACACTCTACTGACAGCCACAGACCATGCCTCCAGCCCATCTGCAGTGCTGAGAGGTGGACGAGCAGGCGTGCTGTGGCAAACGCATGCTCAGGTCTCTTAGAACCTGGAGCCACAGGGCAGTGACAGACTCGGGCCCCAGACCACACCTGGCAGAGCTGCCCTGGCAATGCATCCCAGCTGCAGAAGTGCAGGGACACTTCCGAAGGAGTCTGTCCCTCACAGGACTTCAGAAGCAAATCCGAATGCTTGAAACGAGTCCCCAAGAAGCCAGGCAAAAAGCAGGTGGCTGTGGGTAAGGGACACAGATGGAGAGGCCACCCTAACCGGGGCCACCCAGGGATCCATGGCACTGTGCCCAGGGCTGAACCATTTGTTTTCCGTGAGTCCTGGATACCAGAGCTAAGCCTATGACTTCTGCAAGTGTTCCTACTGTGCTGACAGAAAAAGGAGCAGGGGTCCAGGGGCGCGTGACACTAGATGTGAGGTTGTGTGTGTGTGTGTGTGTGTGTGTGTGTCTGAGGATGTATGTATTCATATGCTGTGCATGTGCAATGGGTTGAGTGTAGGAGCATGCATATACATGTACATGTGGACGTGGTTTGTGTATGTATTCCTGTATGTGTATAGCGTATACATGTGGTCTGTGTGTATTGTACACACGTGTGTGTGTATGCATGTTCATGGGAGTGTGACTGGGTGGGTATGAGTACGTAGATACATTGGCATGTGGGGGTATGGATTTGGGTGTGATGGTCACATATGGGTGTAAGTGTAAATGTGAGTGCATACAAGTTACATTTCTCACACTGTGCCAATATACCCTGACAAGGGCAGGTCAAGGGTCAAAGGATTTGCTGCTTCTGCTTCCAGTTCCAAGGGTGACGCCCCCTCACAGCAGAAAGACATGACAGCAGGGGCATGAGTCCCGCCTGGCGGTCAGAAAGCAGTCAGGTCACTTTTCATCTGCACACAGGAAGTAGAGGTCAGGAGAGCAGGAAGTAGAGTCGGACTATAACACTACAAAGCCTGTGCCCAGAGACATGCTTCCTCCAGCTCTTTAGCTGTGTGACATTCCAAAGAGCTTCACCAATTGGGAACCATGTGCTAAAGTACGTGAGCTTGGAGGACTCGTTCAAAGTGCAACAGGGCAGTTTGGGTGTGCATTTATATGTACGTACATGGGCTGCATTTGGTTTATGTGTGAGTGTGTGTGTGTGTGTGTGTGTGATGTGGATGTTTGCGTATATGTATGGATGTGGATTTGGGTGTATAGGTTGATGTCAATATGCATGTGTTGTGTGTGTGCAGACACACACACATGCACACACAAGTTTCTTTTAGTCTCCCCCTTCAGGCTCTAATGATCATCGAATGCCAGAAGCCACTGGCTATGAATGTATTCAATGAGGACTCTCCGAACGGTACCCTCCATTCAAAGAGTAGCCTCAGGCGCAGAGTGGGTAATCTCAGGCCATGGGGACCACTGTGCTAGCTTTGGTGTGACATGCCTTGGCTGAGATCCCCAGGTTGCCACTGCCTTCAGCCCCCTATTCCTGTCCCATTCTGGGACTAGAATCAACCTGCTGCAGAGGGAGGCTGGATCTGCAAGCTCCCGGGGTTTGGAGGAGCCTGCATCTTGCAGAGACAAAGGTTTCCCAGAAAGGTGACTCTCTTCCTCCCTGTCCCCTCAGGCATGTCCCGTGCACCCGTTCCATGGCATTGTGCTGGTGCCAGTCAGGCAGACTCCCGGAGGCAGAGCTGAAGTGGATTCCGGTTGGTCCCGAAGGGCAGACCCCGGCTCCAAGGCGGCACTTGCCCGGGAAGGGAGGAGGAGATGCAGTCAGGATGCAAGTTCAGACAAGGCTCTGGCCTCAGCTGATCCCCTGCTTTCATGGAGCCCTGAGGTGTCCTCTGAGAAAGGCACAGCCCTCAGAGTCTATGCCCAGATTCGCTCATTCACGTGCCCTGTCTCAGGGGTGGTCGCAGCAGCAGAAGTCAAACAGCTGCCAAGAGACCTTTTCCCGACAGTGTCTTTCCTGAGGCCTACTAGGACAATCCTTGTCTTCTACTCCCTGCAAAGGCTCCTGCCTGGGAAGGCCGTAAGTGGAGCTCAAGAGGGGCCTGACTACTGAGTCCTAGGAGTCCTATCAGGGCACAAGGATGCTGGTCTGGATCTGGAGGGCTCGTTCACAGGCCACAGGAGAAGGCCCAGCACATTGAGTTCCAGGGTGGGTCAGAGGGACAAAGACAGCTGCTGGGTCTCCTCCCGCTGTAAGTGTGAGACAATGTCACCTTATGGGAGGGGTGCTTTTGTTACAGCAGCTTTGCCCGCACCCTGACTCACCTATTCAGGGAAGTTAGTTAGCAGGGCATGAGGGCTGTAAAGAAACAGACTAGAAAAAGATTTTCCAAATCCCCTCTGTCAGAGACTGAATTGCTTCCCTATGAAAAGTGTGTTGGAATCAGAACCTGTGGCTGGGACCTGCTTTGGGAGTAGGGCCTTTGTATGTGGACAGCTTAGAATAAGGACTTCAGAGGGACCGCTAACCTGATAGGACAGCTGCGCTTATTGAAAGCAAACCCCTGGGCCTGGGAGAAAACTCAGCCAGTAAAATGCTTATCATAGAAGCCTGAGGACCAAAACCCACATTAAAATGCCAGGTAGAGCTGTGTGCACTTGTAAAGCCCGTGCTGGGGAGGTGCAATCCCTAGAACTGATGGCCAGCCCTGGCTAAATCAGTAAGTTGCAGACCAGAGAGAGACCCTGTCTCCAAAACTGAACACGTCCAAGATTTTCTCTGAACTCTGAATATGCCTCCCTTTTCACACACATGTGCACTCATGTACACAATACCTAAACACATACCTGACTCGTGCCAACATGAGTACAGGAGGAAAGTGTCACCAACCACCTTCCCCACCAAGCTGCGGTCACTGTTACAGGCCCATGCCTCCAGAAAGGGGTGTACAGAAATACCCACCTTCACACACACACACACACACACACACACACACACACACACACACACACACACATACACACACACATGCACACACATACACACGCACACACATACACACACACACACCCCACACACATACACACACAAACACCCGACTTCCCAAAGTTTCCCTCCAACACTCTCGGCCTTGACTTCTCGGCCCGGAGCCTGGGGTAGGAAGCACAGTCCATAGCACGCTGGCCTGAGATTAGCAAGACACTATTTTGTAAGTAATGTTTTATGTCCACCAGGGGCCTCTTTTCTTAGAAACAGGAAGAGATTGTTTGCCAAGAAAAAATAAACTTGGCAGCGTGCACAATAGCTTTTCACACCAATCTCTCGTCAACCTTTGCTGTCTTCTTAGTCACAGGCCAGAGTTTCTTTTCACGCTTTTCTCTTGACTGACTGTTGAGTCCGTATTAGACCCACCTGCCCACAGGACCACCAGCAGACTAGACTCTGTGACTTGACTCCTTCATCCCTCCTTCTCAACCCTTCCTGCTGTGAGTTCATGTCAGGAGCAGCGGTAGAGATCAGCGCCGCTGCCAGCCACCAGGCCGGAAATTACCGTGGCTTGGTGACAGCATGCTAGGCTGTGGAAACGTGAAATGTGGAGCATGGGCGTGCAGGTCATACACTGCATCCCCGGCAACCGGGGTGAGCTCGGTGAGCTTCACTTGCTGTGTTTTGAGTGGGAATGTTGACAGCCAGCTGGGTGAGGTTATAAGAATTTATGGCTCTGGGCTGGGTGATGCTCGGAAAAGCACTTGCCTTAAAAGTCTAAGGATTAGACTACAATCCCCACAACCTATAAGAGGGGAAAAAGTCAAACATGGAGCTGAACAGACACTTGGCAGTTAACAGTTTACACTGCTCGTGTAGAGGATCTAGGTTGGGTTCCTAGCATCCACCTCCAGTGGCAAACAAATGCCTATAACTCCAGTTCCAGAGGATCTGAGTTCCTCTTCTGACCCTCAGAGGCAGTTTCCCTCAAACATACACATATCTCCAACACACAGGTACACACACACACACATACACACACGTACAAACACACATGTGCGTGCACACACACGCACATGCACGCACACAGTAAAATCTGGCAAAGTCAGATGTCTTCGTGCAGGGTGGCACTTTGCTGTTGTAATCCCAGCACTGGGAAGGCAGAGGCAGGAGGACCCCTGGAATTCTCTAGTCTGCTTGGGGAGTTCCAGGCTACTGAGACACCCTGTCTCAAAAAGATGACCAAGGTGGGTAAGAATGAAGAACAACAGTCAAAATTGTCCTCCAGTCTCCTAATCATAAGTACATACATGCACCTGCACACACAGGAACAGACAGACAGACACACACACACACACACACACACGTGTGCGCGCATGCGTGTGCACACACACACAAACACTCGAAGGATTTAATGAGCCAAGGTCCATATACAACTGGTATAACATGACAAGAGAGTATGCTCAATCAAGGATATGTGTCATTGCTTCCAAAAACCACATGGAAATTCCCCAACAAGGGCACCGAGGGCAGCACACGGTTTAGTGAAATCCTAGAATCTAATGCTGTTTCCAGCATGAGCCAGGAATGTAATTCAATACTCATTCAATGAAGAATGTGAATGAGGGTGAAGGGCCAGCTTGACTCTGGGTAATTAGCAGTAACCTTGGCTATTTGTTCTTTTCTCTCTGCTAAAATGTTATGGCTGGGACTGGAGAGGTAGCTCAATGGTTAAGAGCACTGACTGTTCTTCCAGGGGACCTGGGTTCTATTCCCAGCATCCACATAACAACTGTCTGTGACTGACTCTGACTCCATAAAGTCTGATATCCTCCTCTGGCCTGTGAAGGCACCAGGTAAACACTCATGGTAAACATACATACATACATACAGGCAAAACACCTATACATAAAACACTTATACATAAAATCAAATTACTTTAAAGTTTTAAATGTTATTGATTGACAATCAATCTAACAGAATTTTATCCTGTGTCAAATGCATCAGAGAGGGCTCATTTGCTTTTTCCACGTTAGTATGGGAGTCCCAGGTACAGGGAGCTGGCTGTGAGTACATCAGCTGAGGCATTTGCTGCTACAGTGAGGCAGAAGGCACAGAGATGAAGGCAGTGTTACAGGGGAAATTGTTGGGACTAATGGAGTCCTGGCCTTCAGCTGCTCTTCCCTGCTGGAGCCTTCTAATTGAAGTTACTAAAAGCTGTGCTTTGCCTAGAGGATCAGAGGATGGGATTTTCACCTGTTGGCCATTGACTACAGGGTATTTAAGCCTCCATGGTGCTATTAAAGAGAGCTTTTGTACCAGTGATTGGAGGTCCGTATGTCGGTCTGTCTCTGCGTGTGTTTCCTCAACCTCCAGCCCCTTGCCCAAAGCTTGCAAACTGGATTCTAGCGCAATAGAGAGCAGACGGGGGGGGGGGGGGAGGGGGGGAGGGGGAGGTGGTAGCAGAAAATGCGTGATATGTCTTGTAGAAGTGGTGTGGCACAGCCATGCAGCGCAACACCGCCCACACAGCCATGCAGCGCAACACCTCCCACACAGCCATGCAGCGCAACACCTCCCACACAGCCATGCAGCGCAACACCTCCCACACAGCCATGCAGCGCAACACCTCCCACACAGCCATGCAGCGCAACACCGCCCACACAGCCATGCATAACAACACCTCCCACACAGCCATGCAGCGCAACACCTCCCACACAGCCATGCAGCGCAACACCGCCCACACAGCCATGCATAACAACACCTCCCACACAGCCATGCAGCGCAACACCTCCCACACAGCCATGCAGCGCAACACCGCCCACACAGCCATGCATAACAACACCTCCCACACAGCCATGCAGCACAACACCTCCCACACAGCTATACATTGCAACACTTCCTGCAACTGGATTGGCCTCAGTGATTTGCCCAAAAGCTCCGGCTCCACCATGGCTAGGTCGTAAGCGGTGTCTCAGCTCCCTGTGAGCTCTGGGAGTGGGCCCTCTTGGGACCAGCTGCAGCACTGAGATATTGAAGCAGTATGGAAAAGGCACGTGAGGAGCTTCGAGCTTGGAGGCTGCTGAAACCGAAAGTCAACAGCCATTGCTGGGTGCATGCGCGATCCACTTTCCTAGCTATCAAATTCCAGCTTGAGGGTCATCTAGGGACCCCAAGTGTGGACCACCAGGTGACAGCACACAGCACATAGGAGATAATTAAAGACTGAATTTTTAAGTGTTTACTTTTGTTTGTTTTATTGTATTCAGAGTGCCTGAGTGCATGTGTATACATCCGTGCATGCATGTTTGCCCAGGCACATACATGTGGGAACCAGAGCAGGACATCAGGTATCTTCCCTATTGTTCTTGAGCCCCCGTCTCCCACTGAACTGGTAGCTTGCTGTTTTGGCTAGGCTTATTGGTCAGAAAGTGCTCAGGATTGACCTTCCTCCACCCCTTAATGCTGGCACTCCAGGCATACATGCCCAGGCCTGACTTTTACAGAGGTGGGGATTCGAACTCAGGTCCCATGCTTATAGAATAAGCACTCTCGCCTGCTAAGACACGGCAGCCCAATGCTTTGTTGCTTCAGACCGCTAAGTTCTGGAGTGTTTACCAGACCAGTGATAAAGGCCTCGGTGGGAGGGAGGGGCAGTGGGAAACAGGATGTGGTGCGGTGGGAGAGGGGCTGTGTCTCCAGCGGGGTGACCAGTGAATCAAGCGGCAGGAGCTGAGGAACCAGACACCCAGAGTCCAGGACACAATACTTGTAGCAAGGAACTTATGGGGCATGCCCTGGTCATGAGGACCAGCCAGGGAGGGTGGATGAGGACACTCTGAGAGGACAAAAGAGAAGCCATCCCAGAGCGCTGACCACGCAAATGTGGCAGGCATTCTAAGCACAATGATGAGTCTGCCAAAAGTCTCAAACAGGAAATGCCAAATGCCATGGCCTGACATTTTGTCCTCTCCGTGGCCTTTTAAAGGGGTCCTGTCACAGGGACCAGCAAGGAGGTAGGGGCAGGGAGGCCCACACAGGTGCAGTGGAGGGGGCCCCAAGGTCCCTTTCCTCCTCAGTCACAAGATTCCCCTGAAATGACTGCTCAGGAACTGAAGTATCTTGGGGAGAGCAGAAGCACTGTTGGGGTGGGATTCTCGGGGTTCTCAGGGGACATCTCACTCCGAAGAGCTGAGCCCACCACACCTTCCACGGGGGCCTGTGGCAGGCACTTCCCTAGGAGGAAAAACAGAAGCGGTCTCCCACCGAGGGCACAAGGTCATGATGCCCTGGCTTTGAATCAAAGCATTAACTAGGGGCACTCTTGAAGAGAGGTGCAGATTGCGTGGTAATACTGTCCTCTGCACATGCCTGAGCACCGAACACCATGGACGCTGACTTCTGCTGCCCAGTTCCTTGAGGAGGTGGCTGTATCTTTAATCTCAGAGTTTGTCTTCTTGCAGGAAGTGCCTGGCAGGGCTCCCACTCCTCTCCTGCCTCAGGAAGAAGTGTACCTTTCCTGAGCCCCTGTCTGGAGGCAGAGGTTGCACAACGTGGGGCTTACCGCAGGCAGGACGTGCATTTTCTCTGCCCTCTTCCTTCTGCAGCCAACACCATTCGCCACACACAAAAGCCAAAACCAGAACCTGCTGCTTCTCAAGGAGAAGTTTAAAGGCCCTGTTGCGGAGATGAGAGAGCCCAGCTCTTAGGGGAGGCGGCACTTCAGACCTGGCTGGGTGTGATCTGGCAATGGCAAATCTGGGTGTTGGCCTGCTTCATGAGCTAGGGGAACAAGAATAAAGTTTTCCTTTCACGCTAGAGAGAGTTAAAAAGATGGTGATGTTTGCTCTGAGGTTTAGAACTAGTGTGGTCCAACCCAAATAAGAGAATTAAAGGGGATCCTGTGACCAGCTCTACCCCCTGGCTTGTCCCATTTGGAGCATGGGCTACCTTATTCCCAAACTAGTCAAAGTCCCCCCAGCAATACTCATCTCTGTATGTGTGTGTGGTGGGGGCGTGTCTGTGTGCAGTGTATGTGCTTGTGAGTGTAGGTTTTGTGCAAGTGGGCATTTGAGTGTTTGCATGTGTACGCATGCATGTAGAGATCAGAGGTTGATAAGGTATCACCGGCCTATCACTGGCCATTCTCCACTTCGAATTTTAATTCAGTTTTCAGTTGTTATTGTATGTGTGCGGTATGTACGCATGTGCACACCTATGTGTAGAGGTCAGAGGACAACCTTTAGGGAGTCGGTTTTCTCTCTCCGCCTTGATGTGCCTTCCAGGGATGGGACTCAGCTCCTCAGGCCTGGCCAGCAGGCACTTTACCCGCCAAGCCACCTCACTAGCCCCGCCATATAAACTTTTGAGACACTATCTCTCATGTAACCTGAAGGTCACTGAAGTAGCTAGGGTTGGCTGGCCAATGGACTTCGGGAATCTGCCTGTCTCTGTCCTGGTTGTACCTCAGTGTTGGAATTACAGCAATGCTTTACCATGCTTTCCCATGCTACCTTTGGATATGGATTTGGGGGATGCAAGCCCAGGTCCTCCTGCTCATATGGCAGGCCCCTTAGATACTGAGCCATCTCTCCTGTCTCCCACCCCCTACCCTTACCTAGCAGAAATTTTTACGTGTGGAAAAAAAGCATTTCACCCAACACCATCCACCTGCAAATTATAGGATGCAGAAGACACCTTCCCAAAGTGGAAACTCTGGCCAAATGTGTCAACGCCATGGATGTTACCAAGGTTAAAGGCAAAGCCTTTCCAGAAATCTGCCTCAGGAGTAGACAACAATCGTGAGTCAGCTGATTGCTTTCCACATGCTCTTTGGGAGCAGATAAAGCCAGTAGCTCTCCAGACTACGTTAAACAATAATGAGAGGCAGCATAAGAGCTTGCGACCAAAACGTTCAAGGATGCTGTTGTCTGAAAGAGAGCCCTTTCTGTCCTCTCTCTCTCTCTCTCTCTCTCTCTCTCTCTCTCTCTCTCTCTCTCTCACACACACACACACACACACACACACACACACACACACACCTTTACCAATTGCTCAGCTTACATATTTTCATGTGGAAAACTGACCTTTGAGGAACTGGGTAGCTAGGCCAGTAAAGAGCTGGCCACACAGGCATGAGGACTTACTTAATTTGGTCTCCAGAATCCATGTGAAAAGTTGGGTGCGGTGGAGCAAATTTAGAATCCTGGTGCTGGGGGAGGGACACGGAGACAGGTAGATTCCTGAACTCACAGGCCAGACAAACTCAGCAAACTGGTGAGTTCCAGGTCCCAGTGAAAGACCCTGTCTCGGCACAAAATAAGGCAGAGGGATCCTGAGGAGCAATGCCTGTGCCCTCTACAAGCAGACACATGTATGTGCACATCCACACACACACACACACTCATGCACAAGTACACAGGTTTTATGATTACCATGAATGTTTTCTCGACTCACTAAAGGGTATAGTTTTACATTTCAGTAAAATGGAGCCCAGAATCAAGATCTTTGAGATAATAGGAAGTCTAGAGGGATAGAAAGGAGGGAAAGAGTGGAAGGGGGAACAGGGAAGGAAGGAAAGAAAGAAGAAAGGAGGGAGGGGCCATAGACACTGAACTCCAGCCAGGTTCTTCTATCACACGAGTGTTCTATAGTCCCTGTGGGGCAGGTTTGCTTTCTGCTAGGTAAGGTCTCATGAGATACAGCTGTCTCCAGCCTGCATGAGGGCCTTCACCAGAAATCCAGCACAGCATGCTGGAGGCCCCTTGACCTCAGACTTTCAGCCTTCAGAACCAGGAGGCACACTGTTCAATTGCTTATCAGCCCCTAGGCTGTGATGCTTTGCTCTAACAGCCTGAAGGGACAGAGACGACCCTGGGGCTCATTACCAAGATGACAGTCTCCAGAAGAGAAGTCACAGGAGACAACATGACTCAAGAAGGTGAAAGTTCTCTAGGTGTCCTGAGTGAGTGGCAGCACACCAACTTAATTAAACTGTTAGGACTCTAAGGTGGGCCTGGAAGGATGCTCAGTGCAAGCTTGTGGACCTGACAGAATCCCCAGAACCCACGTAAAAAGCCAGGCATGGCAACGTCCATTTTAATTCCAGTTCTGGGAGACAGAGGCAGGAAGATCTCTGGAGCTCACTGACCAGCCTGTCTAATTGAACCAGTGAGCTCCAGCTTCAATGAGAATCCCTGTCTCAAAAAATTACAGCAAAAGTGATTGATTATAATGTCAATCTTTCCCTTCCACAAATTGGAACACATGCACACATCCACATGAGCACATACACACATATACCATTCATGTACACACACACACATACACATGCAGCTCTAAGATGCTGTAATTCAAAGAAAGCAGGGAGACAAGACCGTGGTAAAACATATAGAACATTGCAAGCTGCAAAATAATACAGAATCGTATCAATTTATGATGTAATTTCTTTTTTATCTGTATGTTTCTACAGATGATACATACTTATGATCCAGACACAAAAACACATAAGGGCATACAGACCATGGCAGAATTTCCCCTGTTGCTATGGAGACCACCTGCATCCACAGACAATGAACATCTGGATTGATTCCTTTGGCAGTGTGATAGCCCATTATAGAAGATACCAAGCACCGACAGATAGCTTCCTACTAGTGTACATTAATATCTCCAAAACTTTCTACCTGGATGACCTCATCTTGCCCAAGTCTCTGCATAGTAAGCAGAGATGGGATTACAATGGTTTTGATAGAAACTGCCCAGGTGCCCTTCTCAGACCTTAGAATGTTTTTTGCTTTGGATTATTTACAGCATGGGGACTCAAACTCAAGAGATCTTGCAAGCTGGGGAGGTGCTCTGCCACTGGGTCGTACCCCTATTTTAAACTCTCTTGCAGTTTAATTTTTCCGGATGTTTGCTGAAGTTTTGATTGAGCTGTGTTCTGTGTGCCGAGGCATGGAGTGCTTCCATTGTGTAGCCTTTGTGCTTTTTCTAGAATTTCCTAACCACCTGACTTGGACCCGAGTGGAGTCATCCCCCGTCCCCGGCACACTCTAAGACCGGTTGTGCCTGTGAGGACCCCAAGCAGCAGTGGATGGGCTTGGGGACTCCAGACTCTCCCAGTGTTGGCCCCCGTCAGCTCTACTTCACATTAATCTGTGGACCTGGTGTGAGCTGCAGGACGCGGGTCCTTTTCTGAACAATCCCTATTTCCCCGGGCTATTTTTGTCTTTTCCTACTAATGTGTAACGTAAGAGCTCTCTGCGTGTTCTGGGAAAGAGAACTTCTGTCACACTCGCATCTTGCAAATGCCTCCTGCTCCGAGGCTGCCCTTTCACGCTCCTAATGGCACCTGGGCAACAGGAATGCCTGCCTCAGCGGAGCCCTCCTGAGGAACCCTTCCCTGTTCACATCTTCTACATCCTGGTGAAGAAATGCTTGTGCCCTCCACGGCAAGGGACGACCTGTTCTCTCTCAAGTTTTATTAGTTTTGTCTTTTGAAGTGGCTAGAGCCACTATTCTTGGGCACTTTGTTCTGAATTTAAAGGAAGGTAGAGGCATCAAAATACATTATTTCCCCCTTTGGATATTTATTTAAATAATGCCACTTATAAGATAAAAATAATTTTTCTCTGTGGTACAACAATCTGTGTGCATGCGTGTGTGTGCGTACATGTGTGCACATGCATGAGTGTACCTGTGTGTATTCCTGTGTGTGTGCTCATGTGTGTATGCATGGGTGTGCATCTGTGTGTATGTGCGTGTGTGTGTGTTCATGAGTATATGCATGGGTGCATGCCTACATGTGTGTGTGTTGCATAGGTGTGTGTACTCAGGTATGTTTGCCCATACAAGAATGGGTGAGCTTGCCCATGTGTGCACATGTGGAGTACAAAGATCAAAATCTATGAATCTTCCTCCACCACCCTCCATTCTGTTTTTGAGACAGGGTCTGTCCCCTGGATCTCCCTGTCTCTGCCCCCAGACACCAGGCTGAGGTGCAGACACACACCTGGCTTTTTTTTTCAAATTTGTTTAATTGCTGTTCACATGTGTGTGTGTTTGTGTCTGTGCACATGAGTGCAAATGCCTACAGAGGCCAAAGGCATCTTCAGATGCCCCTGGAGAGGGAGTTACAGACAGTGCTGGGCACAGAATTGGGATTTTCTATAAGAGTGGTATACACGCATTCTTAACCACTGCACGGGCCCTCCAGGCCACCCCTGGTTTGTTGTTGTTGTTGGTGGTGGTGATGGGGGTGGGGGTGGGGGTGGCGGCAGAGATCTGAATTCAGGTCGTCATGCTTGCATAGCAAACACCTAACCAATTCAGCCATCCTCCAGTCGCAGATATCATCTTATAATAAATACCATGGCCTGGGTATGGAATCAATGTTTGTGGAACACTTCAGAGCCAAGTTACAAGATGGAGGGATCTTCCTGACAGGAGCACACCTGAACCTCAAGTCTCTTTCCCACACAGACTACCTCAGTGTGGAGGATTTCTCTACCACGAATTAGCATCATCCTCTCCAGTGTATTCACCAAAGGGTGGTTGGAACTACCCACGTTAACACTGTGGGTGGCTCAGATCCCACTTCCCCTCCCACTAGGTGCCACAGGCAGTCATTACTGTAATTGTGTACCCTTCTTACTGTGAGGCCCCCAGTACCAGATCCAAGAAGCCTGGGCACACCCACTTGGTGTTCCAGGAAGTACCACACAGCACCCATGACACGCTCTCATGGGCCACACACATACCACTGCTTCTCAGGCATCCCCTAGGTCAAGGGGGAATCACCCTGCAGCCGGCCTCAGAGTCAAGGCAGGGGAGTCAGCCAGAAAGGAGACCGATTCGGGCTCACACTGAAGCACTAAAGACCATGTCCTTTGAGCCTTCCCTGATGGGGAACCAGATGGACCTCCACGTGGGCTATTCCAGATGGGTGGCCTCTGCCACAGGGCATTGCTACCAGGGCTAGACACCCACATCAAGTACCTGGGCAGCTGCCATCAAGCGAGGCCAGTAGGGCCCAGTTTTCTACCAGCCTGCCAGCTCCATACAGCTCCTCCCCTGGACTCTCCCCAGGTCTTCAAGGCTCAGGCAAACTGAATTTTTCTAAGAAAGGCTCAGCTAACCTCATCAGGGGAAATTACAGCCCTGTCCCCAGGGGCATCACCTTTAAAGGGCTTTGCGTTCCTGCCACACCCCCACGGTGCTTTGCAGGATGCTCCCCACTTCCTGTCTTCTTAGCATCGCACTGTCTTCCACCCCCACTTCGGCGCTGGCTCCACCAACCTCGGAAAGAAAGCCGGGCAGCAACAAGTGCTGGGGGCTTGGAGCGGGACCTTCCTGGCCTGCAAGCTTCTGGGTATAAGATAAACAATGGTGGACAGAGTTTGGAGCACCCTGGAAACCCAACTGAAAGTTGTTGAAGAGCCGCTCATTAGCCAGGGCCCAAGGCCAAGGGACTGTGGAATGTTCAGCCCTGATGCCTTTGGTGTCATTAATGAGACTTGCATTAATGAGGTTCCGTGTGGTCTGTTTGGGAAGCTTAGATCCCAGGGCAGTTGTGTTAGGAAGTAGGAGGACCTTTGAGCAGCAGAGCCCTGGCAAGTGACTGCTGGATCGTGGAAGTGGATACTGCAAGTAATATCGGTGTCAGGAGTGAGGGGCAGAGAGAGAAAGACGGCTTTCCAGAGCACTTGAACCTGGCTCTGGCCTCCCGTCTTAGGATGTGATCTCTTGGGGCTGGGGAGATGGCTCAGCAGTTAAGAGCACTGGCTGCTCTTCCAAAGGACCCAGGTTCAATACCCAGTACCCACATGATGGCTCACAACTGTCTTTAACTCCAGTTCCAGGGGTGCTCTCTTGCCAGGCATGGTGGCAGAAGTCTTTAATCCCAGCACTCAGGAGGCAGAGGCAGGCAGATCCCTGAGTTTGAGGTCTACGTGGTGAGTTCTAGGACAGCCAAGGCTACACAGAGAAACCCTGTCCCACCCCACCCCTCAAATGTGATATCTTCTTTTCAAATGCCCTCCTGCTGTGATGTCCTACTGAAAACTGAATCGTTGGCGCTACCCCATTTTAGACTTCGGGCTTCAAAACTAGTTTAAATAGAGCTTTTTTCTTTAACCGGTGCCCGCCTCAAGCATTTCATCTCAGTAACGAAGAGCTAGCATAGCTTTCAAAGGGCTGGGAAAGCCTCCTGACTGCACACTGTGAGCGAGCGAGGCACAGCCTGACCCTTGGCACTGGCAGGTTGTTCCTGAAGGTTACATTTTCAGCTTGTTTCTGATGCTTTATTATTATTACACATACTCATTTATTCTGTGTGTACACTCGTGCACAAGTGTGAGGGTGCAGGTGCCAAAGCACACTTATGAAGGTCAAAGGGCAGTTTGCAGAAATCCCTTCTCTCCGTCTACTGTGTGGGTCCCGTGGATCAAACTGAGGACATGGCAGCTAAAGCCTTTACCTGCTGAGCCATCTTCTTCGTCTTCATTTTTGCTTGTTTGCTTTGCTTTGCTGTTACGACAGCCCAGGCTGAAACTCACTCTGTAGCTGAGGACCATGGCCTTAAACTTCTGACCTTCCTGCCTCCACCTCCCCCGTGGGGGGCTGATAGGCGAGTAGTAACACCCCAAGTGTTTAAAGGTCATTTTCCTAACCAAAGATACCAATCCTGGGTTTCCCAACCAGAGACATAGTAAATTTCAATTTCTTCTTTTTTTCTACGAATGACACTTTATTCAGTCATTTTCTTTACAACTGAAATTCTGGGAATTCAAAATTAATATCCTTGCCCATGTGCTTCTTATACACACTGGAAAAAAGTTTCCACCTTGTGCTCCGCGTTGTTCTGCTGTGCTTTGTCTAAATGAACCTTTATGAGCCGGCTGCCGTCCCGTTTCACACGGATCCTCTTGCCCACAATCTCACGCGGGAAGACAAAGTCCTCAAGGATGGCGTCGTGCACTGTGGTGAGCGTGCGGCTTCTGGGGCGCTTCTGCTTATTTTTTCGTACGGCTTTTCCGAGTTGGCTTGGGCAGGATCCTCCTCTGAGCAATGAAGACTACGTGTTTCCCGCTGAACTTTTTCTCCAATTCACAAACCAGCCGGACTTGGATTTTTTGGAAGGATTTCAGCTGAGGAACTGGTACAAAAATTATGATGGCTTTCCGGCCACCACCAACTTCAATTTCCTTGGCCGCGGTGATGTTGAGCTCCCGCAGCTGCGCCTTGAGATCCGAGTTCATCTCCAGCTCAGCAGCGCCTGAGAGATTCCGGACTCGAACTCGTCCGGCTTCTCGCCATTGAGCTTGACGATCTTGGCGCTCGAGCTGAACATGGCTCGCCCTCACGGAGTGCCGGCTTGGAAAGAGGCCCAGCTCTCGCGAGAACTGCTCATATCCGGGTGGAGGCCGAAAAGAGCAGTAAATTTAAATTTCAAGCCCCAATGAAGCCAAGTATAATGGCACACAGCGTTAGGCAGTCCCAACACTCAGGAGGGAGAGGAAGATGGATCTCAGTGAGTTCGAAGCCAGCCAGGGATACACATTGCGATCCTTATAAAAGAAAAAAAACTTTTTTCTGTATCTTATTCAAATGTTGCAGGCAGTAGTGTCATATTGTGACTGTGCTGTGGAGCCAGGCAGGGATTTCTTCTTTCTTTCTTTTCTTTTTTTTCTAACAATAAGGGACTAGTACTAAATACTTTCAATTTCATTTCATAAGACAGAGAAGAAAGAACACAGGCAAAACTCTCCCTGCAAGGCAATACCTTCAGGCACCGTGTACATAAGTCACCAGCCACACTGGTGGGCGAGGGATAGGGGCACTGGTGGCCTTCACTGATTAAGAAGGCAGATAGAGAGGCATAGGAGCAAACATGCAGGAGGTACAATAGAAAGTGAAGACCCCTGAGCGCTACCGAAAGAGGCGGTGGTGAGTGTGAGCAGAGCCGGAGAGGGGAGAGCAGGCACCACCTCCTGGAGCAGAGCCATGGAGAGAGGAGCCCTGTCAGGATGATACTGGGGGGAAGGGAAGCCAGTCTTGGATCAGGACAGAGCTGAGGTCATAAAAGAGCAAGACAACTTGGTGTATGTTTATGTATGTATGTGCACATATAATATATATGTCAGAAATGGATAAAAATTTACACAATGGAATATGCCAACAATGAGAATAATCATTAACCTCAGCAATAATTTCTGTGAGCCACAGACTTGAAAATTACAGCGGCTAATTTTTCTTTTATGTTTTTCTATGCTTCCCAGGTTTTCTATCAATGCTTCTTTTCATTTTTATTTCTCTTCCCCAATAGCTAAGAACACAAAAGAGCTCAGGATGAGAAGGGAGGCATCTCGCCCCCATCATTTCCTCCTCCTAGAAGAGAATGCTGCAATTCCTGGAACCCGTGACTTTCCGTGCCTCTGACTTGCACACCTCAGCTCACAGACCGAGGGCTGTGACACCCTGACTTCCACACTGAAGAGCGAAGGTTTCCCCGACTTACTCTTCCTCCCTTCTCGAGCCTGGCATTTAGTTCTGGGCTCAGCGAGAGGTCGTGTCCCAAAAGAGAAGACAAACAAACAAACAAATCAGAGAACCTCTCTGAGCCACAGAGGGTGTCGACCTCTGGTTTCCACGTACCCTCACACCTGCACAAATGTGCTCATACACGTGTCCCACACATGATTTCTGTTTCTTTTTTTCCTTAGCTTCTAAAGCCATTCTTGATGCCAGACTTGACAGCAGTGGTTCTCAACCTTCCTAATGCTGCTAACACAATTCCTCATGTTGTGCTGATCCCCAACCACAAAATGATTTTGTTGTTCCTTCACATCCTTAATTTTGCTACTAACATGCCCATCTCATGGCACTGGGCCGTATCCTGTCTACCTCCACAGACTTTGGCACCACCCAGGGGTGTAGATGCTGGGAAGTGGCCCCTACTGAGGCTTCAGGTGGGGGACACTGAGCTGATCCTGGTAGAGATGTCAGAGATGGACTTGGGAAGGAGACCAGGTTATAGTGGGAAGGAGAAAAGCCATTCTTGTGGCTGGTGTGCATCTTGGAAAACAAAACCTCTGTCCTGTTTCCTGCAGATCAAGAGCTGGATCACTATACTGCATATATAGTTCAGCCTCCTTGGTGCCTGGAGTCTGTTCCTGTTCCTGGACTCGGTGCAAGGCTGACCTGTAGGATAACCCTCAAGGGAGGCAGAACTGAGTGACCCAGTATACCTCTTGCCAACACAGAGACTCGGAGGAAATCTCCAGGTTCCTCCATGCAGAGTCTCTCCATGAGCTGACACAGCTGAAGGAACCAGGGCAGATGAGGCTAAACCGCAGAGGGAAACCTCCCACTGACGGAAAGGGCCTGCCTTGGAAAGTCGGGTCAGAGAACGAAGCTTCAGGTGCATGGAAGAAGAAAAACGAATACACCCTATGGTGTCTGTATTTCAGATGTGGAAAATGTTTTAGCCCCATGACCCACAGGAATATGTAGCTAGTACTAGGAAAGTGTGGCCAGACCCTCTGCAACCCCTTACCCTGAGAGCCCCACCCCCTCTCCAGTGCCCCACCCCCTCACCCTGAGAGCCCCACTCCCTCTACAGCCTGCAGCTGTGGACTTCAGCCCCACAGACCTGAGGTCGAGAAGCAGGTGCTGATCCGAAGCTCAGATGGTGCTCGCAGAACAAAATGTCAGCGTTTTGCCTGTGTGGAGGCCCCCAGGGCACGTGGATCTGGCCTCCATCAACAAGCACAGAAAATCTGCCCCTGGCACTCTCGGGACAGCACTGTGTTCCTGCCAAAAGCATAACCAGGGCTCCCGAGATCCAGAAGGGACGTACTGCCCAGGCAGATTCTGTCTCCCCGCTTTCCTGGGCTCCCTCCAGCTGCCAAGAGATACACTGTGCCCAGAGAAGTAAAGATGTTGCCCCAAGTTCTGACTATGCAATGACACTGTTAAAATAATAATAAAAAAAACCAGCAACAGCAAAGCACAGCCTTTCTTTTCCAAAGCAAACTCCTGGAAATACAGAAGGCTGCGCTTTTTTTCCAGTGCCATCGGGAACATGGGCTCAGGCACTTCACCGTCCCCACCAACAATGCCAGGAAGTCAACTGGCCTGTCCTAAAGATGGGCACTGCCTTCTTCTACAAATTAAGAACTGATGCCCTTCTGAGAGCCAGTGTTGCTCCCCATCGGGTTCCTGGGGTACCCTGCCATTTCTCCCCTCCGCTCGTCTGCTAGTCTGCCAATGTCCCCGGCTTCGTTTTAACTTCTTGTGAGAGTGTGCCAAGGCACCTGCAAGCCCTTTGAAAGTAGAGAGGAAGTGTAAAAAAAAAAACAAGCAAGAAGGCGCTGGTAAGTAAGGAGGCACGGGGCTTGGCACTCGCATCAGCAAGCTGAAGGGGCCTTGAGCTCTGGGAGCTGGAATTGTCTGCTCGAGGAGCAACAGGCCAACCGTGACCACAGGTCAGACAGAAGCACGAAGCTTCTCCAAGGAGAGGGAATGATAACTGAGGGCATCAGGTGAGTCGAACACTGGTCACAGAGGACTAAGTCACCCCAAAACTTAAGTGTCTCCAAACAGCCTCATTCATTTTAACATCATTCGCCTTTGCAGGGAGGCTCAGGTGAGCTGTGGTCCCCGGCTCTGCGCCGTGTGACCAATAGCAGCTGGAGCTACAGAGGACTGGACAAGTGTCTCCTCAGGTAGTGCAAGCCCCGGCCGTGTTGCTCTCTCCCCACAGATGAACTTTCACTTCTCACAGAATGGCAACCACCATATGGCAGCCATGGTATCCTCACTAAATGGAATCCACTGGCCCTAGGACACATTGCATGCGAGTTTGGGAGATCAGCGAGTACATGTCAGCTGTCAATGAAGATCCTGCAGGAGTCAGGAACCTCACTTCTAGGACATATCATGTGTGTACCAGTACTGAGAGTGGCCTAGACATTCAAGGGGAGGAGATAGCCTTCCCAGCTCAGGGGGAGGGGTGCCAGGGAACCGCTCCAGCGAGTGGGCATGGCCCAACCAGACCTGGTAGAGATAGAGGCACACGGTGGGGCTAAACTCGTCTGCTGTGACCCAGGGAAGTTATGAGGACGAGAAGGGAAAGTATCAGCTCTCCAGCAGAGCGTGCCTACATCGAGAGTCAGCTCCAGAGCGAAGCACACCCTGCTAGGGAGATACTGTCTTGTTCGGCTTGTGCCACACAGATCCTCTCAAGCACTGCCAGTCCTGAGCCATTGGCCAAGCATATGCCAGGCTACTGGTGAGAAGCATTTCGGCCCCAAGAAAGGAGCTCTACTTGTGCCCTAACCTGCCAGGAGCACACTGGGTTCTGTTTCCCCAAGAACAATGGGGACACTGCGGTGTAATTAGCCTCTGCCTAGGAGGCTTAGAGGGTACAATATGTGCTTTCCTGATTGGAAAACTGAAAACAGGTTTTACAGTGCAGGAGCTGGATTCCTGCTGGAGCTCATTCTGGTACGAATATGGCTGTAGCCCTTAAGTCCCGCCTGGGTTTCAAGGATGGGGATGTTTCTTAGAGGATGAAGGCAAGTGGGTAACTTGGGGTGACGTCTGAGCCTCTGAGAAGACAACCTCTGAGAGAGAGTAGCTGGCAAGCTGCTGACAGCCCTGTGTCGTGTGGTATCACCAAGGCTTCTGCTCCCAGCCTCAGCCATGCTGGAGCTCCCATGCCCTCATCTCCATCTTGTCCTGCATCTAGAAGCAGCCAGTGCTGGTCACACGGACAGGCAACCCCTCACTCTCTCGCCCCTCCACGCTGTGGGAAGCCTGTCTTCCCACACACCCAAAACCTGTTACTGCCCTGCCCTGCCCTGAGTGAGAACCCCAGCTTTTCCAGCTCAGGATCCCCACAGAATCAAAAGTGGCATCCACAGCAACGCCACCAACAGAACTGACCTGCCCACACACCTTTCCTGAGGCCCTGCTGTGTCCCTTTCAGAAATGAGACCAATGTTAGAGGCCACACACAGCTGGTAAGTCAAGAGCACTCTCAGAGTGTGAGAGGCGGCTTGGAGAATGAGGGCTCTGTTTCTTTCACTCCGGCTTCACTGCCTTTTGCTTCCTCAGTTCCCTGGACCTGGGTGTTTACATATATCAATCAATCCCATACCCAAAACAAACACTGGCGGAAGACTGTCTTGCACAGCCTTGATTTCCGGCACCCTTATTCTTCACAAGGACAAGCACTGGTGTTATTGGGAGTCACACATGGTTCTAGGCAGCTACGTTGGACTGAAATAGGGAGTGATGCTGTCCCCGTTCCCCAGCTTCAGACAAGAACACTGACACTCAGAGGCTAAGGGAGTGCTGCCCCTGTTCCCCTGGCCCTGTCTGACTTTGATGGAGAACCATTTCTGAAGTCTGTTTCCTATGGGCTCTGCTTGTTCGACATTTGTTGTTGTTGTTGTTGTTGTTGCTGCTGCTGCTGCTGCCGCCGCTGCTGCCCGCCGCCGCCATAGATATTAGTACATGATAAGCAAGTGCCCCTACTGCTGTTCTATGTCCCCCAATCCCTTTTATCTCTTGTTTCAAGTCGGACTCTCCCTAAGATATTTGGGATGGTCTTGAACTCACCCTGGAACTCAGCTTGGCCTGGAATGTGAAGTCCTACATTCTCTGGAATTCCCTGGAATTCCCTGGAAAGCTGGGATGTCGAGCCTGCCCCACAAGACCCTACTTATTCTGTCTTTTGTTTTTAGAAAGAATCTCATTGTGTTGCCCAGGCTGGTCCTTAACTCCTGGGCCTAGTGATCTTGCCTCAGTCCTTGCAAGTGCCACTAAACCTAGCTTAGATTTTAATTTTATATTTAAAAACTCTAGGGCTATTACCACCCGCTTGGGCTTCAAGCTTACACCAATATTTTACAGGGCATAGTAGCTTGGATGTAGAGGGATGAGGGAAGAGAGTCGCCGTCCACAGGACACCCCTGAACTCCACAAAAGCAGTAGCAGCTGCAGCAGCGTGCAACGGGAGGGCGGTGGGCAGCTTCCTTGGCGTCCCCCTCTAGGCCACATCTGCACTGGTAGCAGATGCTCCCTCCCACCCAGGCTCATGTGACTAGAGCTGCCTGCATTGGCTGGGGGTGGGCAAGCCTGGGGTCAGCTTTCTCACCTGCCTCCCAAGACGCCAGAGGCCAGAGCCTCACAGACAGGCTCCTGCCCCTGTTGTCCCCAGCAGCTGGGCCTTTGTGCAGAGGCCTCCAGTGCCCTGTGATCCAAAAAAAAAAAAAAAACCTGACCCCTTGCCCCTCTCTCCAGCCCATGAGGCAGATGGAGGAGCTAAGTGATCAGGAGCTTCACCAGGCCGCAGCCTCAATCACAGAAGCCACCAAATCTAAGGTAGCACATGAAAGACATTGTCTCTGCCAACTCGCGCTCTCTCTCTCTTTCTCTCTCTCTCTCTCTCTCTCTCGTTTTTTCCTTTAAAAATCATTGTATACAAGAAATATATTTTCAATAAAAGAAAAAATTAATCTATAGGGATTGACAAGATGGCTCAGCAGGTGAAGGTACTTATTGCCAGGTCTGACAACCTGGGTTCAACCCTCAGAATTCACATTATTAAAGGGGAGATTTGGCCCCCAACACACACAACTTGTCCTCTGACCTCCTCCCGCACATCCACACCCAAATAAATTAATGGATAAATAAACAAACAAATTTTAAAGTATCTTGATGTAAGTTGATACGGAAAAGCTACTGTTTCCAATGTGCAGCGTGACGGTGCAGGTTGACCCCATCAAGCTGTCTGGGCTCCTATACTTATTTTTTGTACAGCAACACTTAGAATCTGACATGAGGAAATGGCTCAGGCCTTAACATGCTTACTGCACAAGACTGAAGACCTGGGTTCAGAGTCCCAGACCCTATGCAAAAACCCAGACATGGGGTCACACCTGTAATCCCAGCTCAGCAAAGGTGGAGACAGGAGGATCTCTGTGACTTGTTGGCCAGTCAACCTAGCTGAAGCAGTAAGAGCCTGGCGAGTCCCTGTCCCAACAAATAAGATGGAGAGAGAGAAATAGAGAGAAATAGGGCGGTGGTGGCGCACGCCTTTAATCCCAGCACTTGGGAAGCAGAGGCAGATGGATCTCTGTGAGTTCAAGGCCAGCAAGGTAGAGAAAAATAGAGGAAGACACCCAGTGTCGAGGACACAAGCAGAAGCATGATCAATCAACGAAACACTTAACACCCACTCTCTGAGCGATTTTCAAAGATTCGATGTTTTGTCAGTAGTTATAGTCACCAAGATCATCCACAGAACTCTTGAATTCACTGCTGTGGCCTAACCAAACTTCATGCCGGTTAACCAGCATCCCATTTGTTTGCTGTCTTCTGGGCACCATCACATGGCGCTGTTAGTATTCCTTCACCTTTTCTACATTTATGCATGAGGGGCTCCCTGGAGTGTCTGCCCTTCCTTGCCGGGTTTATCCCGTTAAACAACATCTTCCAAGACAGCAAGTAAGTCTCCACAGCTCCCAGCAATGGGGGTACCCTCCCACTGAAGAAGAGGTTCTAGAGAGGCCAAGGATGGGCGAAATGCCCATTCAGTCCTGACTAGGTCACCAGAAGCTGAGTGCGGTGGTTGGAATTGTCAGCGTGGCACCACCTTGCATCATCAGGAAAGATAGTCTCAAGAAGGAACTGTGCAGACAAGGGCAGTCTGCAGACATAGCTGTGAGGGATTGTCTTAGCTGGACAGAGCTGGGGTAGAAAGAGCCACCCGGAACACAGGTATTTCCACTTCACGGGCTGGGTTCTGGAATGAGTGGAAAGGAGAGAGGTCTGAGCTCTGGCAAGCATGTGTGCGTCCATTCTCTCTGCTCCTGACTCCGGATATGCTGAGACTCGCCACTTCAAATCTCTGCCGCCTTGACAATGACAGGCTATAACCAGGAACTGTGAGCTCAAAAGTCAAACTTTCCTCTTGTAAGTTGCTTTTGTCAAGGTATTCCGTCTCGCAATAGAGAAGAAACGAGGTCCCGACTATTTGAAGATACTCACAAGAGTTGAAATGACCTTGTTAAGAACAGCAGTGACTGACCAGGCATGGTGGAGCACGCCTTTAGTCCCAGCACTAGGGAGGCAGAGGCAGGTGAATACTTGTGAGATCAAGGCCAGTCTGGTGTCTATAGTGAGTTTCAGGTCATTCAGGACTGTGTTTCCCTTCTCCCTGCACATTTGTCCTCCGCACTCAAGTGGGGTGGACCAGCAGGACATGCTGTCAAGTGCAATGGTTGGGTTTCTCCAGCTTTCCTGTTGTCCACAGTGCCTCTTCAGACAGAAAATCCCAAAGGGGCAACTGGAAGTGCACAAGGTTGCTCACAGCCACACCTCCATCACACTCAGGTACACAGAGCAAACTTTAAGGAGTTACCGCACCAGGGACAGAGGGGTTCCCCCAGCAGGACAGAGGTGTTCATTTCTAAGTCATGTGCTGCAAAACAGTGGCTTGTCACTTGCTCTGTTTCCCCTGGCGCCCCATACAGCTGGCAGTAGGTTTTATGAGCCCCAGGACAACCTGCCCAGCAAGCAGATGGCACACCTGTCTCTCCAAATCCCAGGGAAAGGAAAAAGTTTTAGTGCCCAAGATGGCCTTCGTCCTGCAGCTCATGACCAAACCAGGGAGTGCGGTTGCAGTTTTCTGTCTCCACTGCAGCACCAGTCCTAGGGGTCTGGACTGCAGATGGTGGGAGCCTGGTCTATGCCATCACGGTCCCTGTTGTAAGAAGACACAGGCTTCTTGGCTGTAACATCTGGTGCCTAGGTGTTCCCATAACGCCATCTCTGGATGGAGGCTGTGTAGTGTGTATGCAGGCCTCTGCCTTTATCAGTTGCAAAGCTTGGACCTTAAAATTATTCCAACCTTCTGACCTCAGGGTGGCCACACTGTGTCCTGAAGTCAGGCTGATGGGTCCAGAATTGCACCTGACTCTGGCCCTCAGGGCATCCTGGACCCAAGGTACTAAACAGGTGGCCAAGCTCACACCCTTCTTAAAAACACAAACAAGGTCCCTGAGTACAAACTCCCAGGAGGCCCTTCTCAGCCCCAGGTGCACATTCAAACTCCTAAGGATTTTGTACATAGTGGTGATGTCCAGGGTCCTCTCAAACCCCCATCACCAAGGATTCAGGTTGGTGTTTTGTTGGTGGGGCCTGTACATACCTTAAAACCAGGTAGCAAAATGACCCACAGGTGGAAGGAAAGTCTGAGACCTCTGGGGACAAGCAGCTGCTTAGCACAATCATATAAGACTGAGAGGAGCTGGACCAGTGACTCAGGAAAGTGGATGCCATGCAAGCACAAGGGCCTGAGTCTGACCCCCCAAAACTCATATCAAATTGACATGCATTGGTGGCCCAGGCCTAGGAAGGCAGGCATATGACTACCTGGGGCTCACTGGTCAACCAGACTATCTAATGTCAGGCCAATAAGACACATAATCTCAAACCACCAAATGGATGATTCCTAAGAAATGGCACTGGAGGTGGCCTGCACAAACACACACACACACACACACACACACACACACACACAGAGAGAGAGAGAGAGAGAGAGAGAGAGAGAGAGAGAGAAGGACCCAGCCTTCCTGGCAGCTATCAAAATCTCCCCCACTTCTCCCTACCACCAGCTCCGCTATGGTCCCCTTGAGCTGTGGAAACAGAGTGACTTTTCTCACAGAGACACTTGCAGGTTTTCACACAGACCCTTTAGGAGGAAGCCCATCTGGGTGTTTCCCAAAGCGTCACTGCTTCCCCTCCACATACTCCTCTTTAGGGACATGACCAGGAGAACCGGGAACCATGAGGCTGGCAGAGCCCCCTGAGGCCCACAGGACTCATGAGATCACTCTACTAGGAGGGCCAGACTGGCCATTCCCAGGCTCTGTGTCTTGACGGGTCTTTTCCCTTTTAGCACGTATGTTGTTTTGTTTTTTGTTTTGTTTGTTTGTTTGTTTGTTTTTCGAGACAGGGCTTCTCTGTGTAGCTTTGTAGCTTATCCTGGCACTCGCTCTGTAGACCAGAATGACCTCAGACTCACAGAGATCCACTTGCCTCTGCCTCCTGAGTGGTGGGATTAAAGGCGTCCACCACTGCAGCCCGGTAGCATGTGTGTTTTAACACAGATGCAGTCTTAGAAAAATATTGCAAGTATAGCACAAAGAATTACTCTCTGCCCTTTACTCCGGTTTCCCAAATGTTAGCATCTCGCCCCTTTGGCCTTCTCTCTCCCTTCCTCTTTCACAAACCCAGACTGAAAATATTGAGAGGGAAGAGCTGGGGAGATGACTCCACAGTTAAACGCACTTGCTACTCTTGCAGAGGACCCAACTTCAGTTCCAGCACCCACATCTGATGGGTCACCATCACCTATAACTCTAGCTCCAGGGGTTCTAATGCCCACTTTTAGTCTCTACAAGCACCTGCACATACATGCACAAACACACGCAGAGACATATAATTAAATGAAACAAAATACAGGGTGGGAGGCGTTGTACTGAACACATACAATCTTGGTTTGTCATTATGCCTAGACAATACCGTACAATAATTTCCATAATGTTTGCCCTGTATTTGGTACTGTACATGACCTAGAGATAGTTTAAAGTCTGTGGGAAAGGCTGAAGCTATCAGTCAGCCAGTAGAGCTCTTGCCCAGCATGCACAAGGTCCCAGCACCACACAAAAATATAGTTAATTGGTTGATTTTTTAAAAAAAAATATATATATATGAGAAGATGCACAGGGACAGACAGGCAGATACTACTTCTATAAAAGTGGACTTGGGTATGTGAGGGGACCCTAGGATGATCTCTCATTGACACTGGGTATGACACTTGGGTATGCGAGGGGACCCTAGGATGATCTCCCATTGGTACTGACAGGTGTAGAGGAGACTGCTCTTTCATTTCTTGGCTGCCCAGAATCACACAGAAACTATATTAATTACAACACTGTTTGGCCAAGGACTCAGGCATATTTCTAGCTGGCTCTTACTTCTTGAATTAACCCATTTTTATTAATCTGTATATCACCATGAGGCTGTAGCCCACCGGTAAAGGTTTTGGCGTCTTTCTCCTTCAGCAGCTACTTGGTGTCTCATTAACTCCTCTCTCTCTCTCTCTCTCTCTCTCTCTCTCTCTCTCTCTCTCTCTCTCTCCCTCTCCCTCTCCCTCTCCCTCTTCCTCTCCCTCTTTCTCTCCTTCTCCTTCTCTCTCTATATATAGATATATATTCTAGCCTGGCTATATTCTGCTAACTCATTGGCCAAAGTAGCTTTTTTTTTCCCTGAGGCAGGGTTTCTCTGTAGCTTTGGAGCCTATCCTGGAACTAGCTCTTGTAGAGCAGGCTGGCCTCGAACTCACAGAGATCTGCCTGCCTCTGCCTCCCAAGTGCTAGGATTAAAGGCGTGTGCCATCACTGCCTAAGCAGCTTTATTCATTAACCAATAAAAGTAACACATATACAGAAGGACATCCCAGATTAGAGAGGAATGGCCACATAGTGACATAGTGAGATGTGTCTTTTTTTCTCTGAGCTGTCTGAAGGCACTTAGTTGCACACACTGTGTTCCCTTTCTCCTTAGTTCTTGCAAGCATTTACTGAGACATCAGGAGACTTCTCTTCTAGTGAGACACCCACAGTCACAGAGACCTGTGACAGCTGCCATGTGCCATACCACCTCCAGCCTGCCGGCCTTGCTCAGGGTCACCAGATGCTCCTGTCTTCCAAGATCCTGGCATCTTGGGGAGCAAAAGCTGAGCGAGTTTGGCATCGGTGTCATGGAGGTCAGTGTTGCTTGTGCCTTCAAGCAGGTTGCTCTCAGAAGTGAGGCTTGGGGCACACATGCAAACACAAGCTTCCCATGCACCCTGCAAGGCGCTTCTGCCTACATGCAGGGCTGTGACTCTGAAGAAAGACCTGGTACACTCGGTGGAGAAAGACCCTTGACCTCATTCTCCAAATGACGCATAATCAGGGCCGCCTCTCCAACAGGTCAATCCCAGCTCTCCGAAGTGGTTTGGGGGGGTGGGGGGGAGAGTCTGCCATTCAGACAGAGCTCTGTGCCGGGTGAAACTGCAGGGGATGCTCCAGGGCTGGCTGCCTCCTGCTGGCAAGCACCTGGTCTCTTCATGGCTATGAAGTACATTTGCTTGAGCCCAGGGCATCAGTTAATATCCACACTGGGGCCATGCTGGAAGTCAGGGGCAACCACCTCTGTGCTGAGTGTTGCAGGGAGCGTGGCTCCTGCACCCCAGTGTGGCCATGATTGTTATGTAAACACAGAACCCAGCTCCAGGGTGGCTTGCCCATCTGCTCCTCCACACACTCTTTCTGTCCTAATCATTTTCCACCCTCTTAGGTGAAAACTTGGAAAACGGACAGAGCTCTCAATCTCCTTTTCATTTCTAAAAGGGACCATTTCAGCTAAGCCTGCCTCCCTATTCTTCTCCAGGGTTTGTGTTTGTGAAAAGACCCGTCTCAAATTTCTGCAGCAGGAGCAGCTGCTCGAGGCCCCTTTTCACTGGGCCTGTCTCCCCCCAACCTCACCCCGCCTGCTCCCCTCCTTTTGTCTCTGTCAAAGCCAGCTCCTCACCCCCATCCTGACCCCTAGCCAACTCAGAGCCTTCTCCTTTGTCAGCCTCCCAGACGAGTTTCACCCTAAATCAAGCATTGTTTGGGCTCCTGGGGCCAGCACGTGCCCACACCCCCTAATCTTTTAATTTCACCCCAGGAGAAAGCAGCTGTTACTGATATACGCAGCACACAGCTGTTGGCCGGGCCTGCTGCCGGCTCCAGGAACAATGAAGAAGAAAGGAGTTCAGGCTGTAAGGACACTGGCATCCCCCCTCCCTTCTTCCTCCTCCTTCCCCTCCTCCTTCCCCTCCTCCTCCTCCTTCCTCCTCCTCATCATCTCCTTCTGGCAACAGTTGGCAGACCATGCTAAGAAATGCTGTCCTCCGAGAAGAGCCACGGTGCCCCTCCCAAAAGTGGGGTTTTGTGTGCACCATTTTACACCGCTGAACCCTCCTTGTTTACACGAGGACTCATTTCAGACACAATCTCTCAGTTTCAAAGATCCCTGGCATGTGGCATAATCCCTTTGCTACGGCAGCGTCCATTTGATAAATTACAGGGTGAGTCCCACATGAGCAGAGGAGACCCCACACTGGCTCTGGGCACCAGGGCGTGCCAAGGCTATAGGGCTCCTTTGGGAATTGAAGGCTTCCTAGATGTCTGCAGAAAGTCTGAAGTCATGTAAGAGTTCAGCAGGGTGTGAAGAACCAGAGCTCAAGAGGATGCCCTAGAAATACACATTAGCCAGGCCAGGGCCAAGGTTGGCCTAGCTTGGGGAAAAGGAGTCTGAAGCATGACAGAGCTGAGTGTTCCTGCCAAGCACGAGTAGCTCGATTGCACTTTTCACCCCACCTGGGCCTCTCACCTCCACTCCATCAATCCTGGCACAAAGATTTAAGAGACCAACACTACCCCAAGTAGCATGTGTCTTCCCCCAGAGAGGCAAGTCACCTTCTCGTGGCCAAGACATCTTCCACTTTGGAACCTGTGGCCAGAACTGCTTCCCAGCACACCGCTCTTGGTTGGCTTGCAAAAGCAGGGAAGGTTCACTGTCTGCATGGATCAATTACAACCACTGAGCTAGGGAAATACAGCCGGAGCGACATGGTGAACTGT
The DNA here is from genome assembly GCF_903992535.2 of Arvicola amphibius. Lineage (NCBI taxonomy): Eukaryota > Metazoa > Chordata > Mammalia > Rodentia > Cricetidae > Arvicola > Arvicola amphibius. The sequence continues at coordinate 148,343,656 of NC_052052.2, read as the reverse complement.
AGTTCTGACTGCAATGAATTTAACCAGCCTTGGGTGGCTACCATATTAGATTTAATATTGATTTAACTATTCCCGAAACAACCAGCACTTCTAAAGTCTTAAGGCTCCCAGAGTGGCTCCGATTGGCAGCCAAGTTGGGATATCCTGCTGAGATATCCTGTCCTACCTCTGCACTTGGAAGGCTCTGGGCTAGCCAACTCCTATTTCTTAAAAACGGAAGATTTTATTTGCAACAGTGTTTCATGTAGCCCCTGCTGCCCCAGACTCATCCCATAGCCTAGGATAATCTTGACCTTCTCATCTTTCTGCACACACATTGGGATTAAAGCAGGCACCACCGCAGCCAGGGTATATGGTGCCTGGGACAGAACCAGAGCTTTATGAGAGCTCTGCCCACTGAGTCACGTCTTCCATTTCAGAAGACTTTTCAAAACAGTTCTCCAGCGAGAGGATTTCTGAAAGCCAGGCTGCACTCAGACCTGAGGCCCCGCCTCGACATCTGTCCCTCCCTTCTGCCTGTCACTGCCGGGGCTCAGGGCTGTCACTGCCCAGGGGTGTTCCCTGGAACCACAGGTTGGTAGGGGCTTCTTTCTGCACACTTTATCTCACCTGGTGAGCAATTGAAAGATTCTGGCAGAAACCCGATGCTCGCCCGAGCATATGGCGAGGCACACACACCTGCCCAGTGGAGCACCTGCTGGGCCTCCAGAGGATGTGGGGCTGGTGCCCCAGGCCACAGGCAAAGCGTCCGATTCATTTGCATGCTGGACGCCTGCCACGTGCCTGGACTTTGGGCAGATCTGACACGGCATGTCATTGCTTTGAAGATCTGCAAATCTGGAGAAAGCTGTAACCCAGACAACAAAGCCGCAGCCAGTCTGGGACGTATGATGCCCTACTCACTCCCCTCCCAACTCCCCCAATCCCACTCCCCTCCTCCTGCCCCCAAACCCCCCGCCCTGCAAAGAGAGCAGGCAGATGAAAACCCTGGAGACCCACTGCCAGCAGATTGTACCATACGAGTCAGGACCCTGCGGAGGCCAGAGCTCAGCTATCCAGACACCTAAACAAGCTAGAGTGACCCAGAGAAGCTGGGCCCAGGGACAGCTTTATGTGAACCCAGATCCCATCATTTCTGCTCTTAGGGATCTTTTTGGATAAACAATCGCTGTTTGCTTCTTTCGTGAACAAAAGGAGATGAATGGACCACCTTGTGATCAGATTTCTCTTCCTAACGCTGGTGATTGCACTTCACGGCTGAGCCCTCAAACTCACCCCGGAAGACGTAAATCCTCTTTCTTACCAGCTGTACATTCTGCCCTTGCAACAGAAGACGATGGGGGAATGAGGGCAGGGCAGGCCGGGTGGTGTGCATGGATTTCTGGCCTGCTGGTTTTGGTCCTCGACTCTGGAAAGGGTGGAAAGTCAGTGGCGCCCATTTGGCACTGTCCCCTCTACTGCCCTTGGGGATGGTGATCGTATAATCACAGTGAACGGCCAGCCTGTGTAATGGCCTATAGCCAGCCAGCAGCCTTCAACCACCTCTGGCACCTCGACTGTCTGTCCAGGCACGGAGCAAGCTGTGCAATGCATGGAGATAGGTCTCAGAAAGGGACATAAGATAAACCACGTGGCAGCGCAGCTAGGACCCTGTAGCAGGGTTACCCCACACAATCCTGTGACACTTGAGGCCTGGCTAAGGGTCACAACTGAAGGCAGGTGGCCTGGGCACACTGAAGCCTGCATTCCTGTTCCCGTCTACCCACAGTTAGCTCCTCTCCCCACCCTGATCCTGTGCCCACCCTCACCCTTCACGTTTGAGGAGACGCGGCTCCCCCCCAGCAGCAGCGGGCTGGGGAAGGTAACAGGCAGACACATTTTAAGGCCATTAGCAAAGAACAATGGGGCTGAAAGGGTAAAATCCCGGGGACAGGAGAATGAGAGTCAGCCTGTGCCAGCAGGGCCTGGTTCATTACTCAGACGACAGATGGAAGGTGGCCTGGTTGCCAGGCAGAATTCAAGCTACCCAGCTCTTCCAGTGGGGGAGGCAGGAGCTGAAGGCCAAGTGTGCCTTCTGAGCAGTTCAACCCTGTCCCCTAAGGCTCTCCAGGCAATGAGCTTCCTAGAGCCCTTGACAGGACTGAAGACCTGTGTGTTCTCAGTTGCTGCCTTAAAAGGCCCTGATTGTGTCCTCAGCACCACCCATGTGACCTACAAACCTTGCCCAACTAAGCACCGAGGCCACAGGAACAGGACCTGGGACTCCTGGAGGAGCATAAGCTTCATGATTGGGTCCTCTTGCTGTCTCTGCCCGACCAGTCCTGGGCTCGGCAGAACAATCCTGAATGGACGTGAAAGATAAACTTGCATCAGTACCTTGGGAAAGGCTGGCCGAGAGGGTTACCCACAGGAGCAGGCAGCACAGTGGGGCAGTACCCCTTGGGCTGTGAACACTGAGGGTTTTCACTCTGCTAAATGTACCCACTCAGGTTTGCACACTGGGAGGGACAGGCACACTGAGGTGTGGATCTCCAGGGGAACACACAGCATGCTTACAGCCCCAGGTACTTCCACCCCTGGATGCCACAGAGCACTGGTCACCCTCTGAGCACGAGCACCCTCTTGCCCACACTGGCAAAAGGCAGCCCTGGCTCATGAGCTATCGATAAAATAGCCCAAGCCAAAGAATGGACAAGTCCCATCTCGCTCTCCTCCTGCCTGGAGATCACCACTGTGTTTTCAGAGTCTCCTGCTGCCAGATGGTCCCAGCAGAATCTGGTACTTTTCTGAACTGGAATGTCCCAGTTGGCACAGCTGAGTGTCCAAGTCTGCAGGATCCTCATCAGCCAAGTCTGTGCCTGGGGGACCTCAATACACAGAGACTGTTCCTCCCTTCCCCTTCTGTGCACGGCTGTCTCACCGTCTCCTGCCTTCTATGTGCTTGAAAACCAGTGTTTGAAGAGAGCACTTCTGTGAATGTTCAGAATTAGCCAACTGGGCAACCATCAGGGCTGCAGATGGGGTACAGGTGCTTTATATTGCTCTCCTAGTTAGCGTGAATGATCAATTAGACACAACCTGGAGTCATGGAAACACCTCAGCCGAGGAATTGCCTAGATCAGATTGGCCTAGATCAGATTGGCCTATGAGCATATCTCTGGGGGACAGTCTAAATTGCTAACTGACATGGGAGCAGCTCATCCACTGCAGGCAGCGCCATCCCCAGGCAAGTGATCCCAAGCTGATTAAGAAATTAGCTAAGCTTGAACCCAAGAGCAAACCAGCAAGAAGAACCAGTGCACAGGCCTCTGAAGATCCAGTGCACAGGTCTCCACAGCCTCTGCTTCAGGTTCCTGCCTTGGGTTCCTGCGCTGGTCTTCCTCAGTGACAAGCTATGAACTGGAAGTGTTTTGCCGAAGAAATCTTTTCTCCCCTAACTTGCCTTTAGTCAGAGTTTATTAACACAGCAACAGAAAGGAAACCAGAACATGGCATGTGAGGAGGCTTCTGTGAAGGGCGGCATGGCATGACGTCACCTTCCCAGAGCAAGGAAAACAGCCATGGTTTTATCCAGGAGGCTCTTTGACTCCATCACTCCAGTCAAGCTTGCGCCATGCACATGCAACAGTGCATGCCTAAGTGTTGAGTCAAAACACTGGGATCAGCCTGCTTAGTCCTCCTGTTTCTTAGACCCCTGCGGCAGAGTGTCGGGAGCTGTCTTCCAGAGCCATGCTGTGCATACAGCAACCCAAATCACACAGACATGGCCCACACTTGTCACTCTCAAATTCCACCCAGAATTTTTTTTCTAGGCATCTCCTCTTTAACCCTAAATATTAAAAGTGACATAAATTATTTCAAGAAATGTAATAGTATACAAATAACATACTTGTATGTATATATGTATTATGTATGTGGTATGTGTGTATTCTCATTTGTGGGCACACCTCTGCATGCATGTATGTATACACACACGTGTGTCCTCATGTGTGGAGGACTGAGGTTGACCCCAGGACTCTTCCTTGATTGTTCTAAACTTTATTCATTGAGGCAGGGTTTTGTCGTTCTTCTGTTTGTTTATTTTGCTCTTTATTATATTTTATGTTCGTTGGTCTTTTGCTTGCATGTATGTCTATGTGAGGGTGTCAGAAGCCTGGGAACTGGAGTTATAGACAAGTGTGAGCTGCCACGGGGTGCTGCTAATTGAACCCAGGTCCTCTGGAAAAACAACCACTGCTCTGAACCACTCACTGCACCATCTCTCCAGCTCCTAGTCAGGGTTTTCCATTTGAACCCAGAGCTTGTTAACACAGCTTAGTCGAGATCTCCTGGGAGGCCATTTCCATCTTCTGAGAGCTAGAGTTACAGGGAAACCATCTCTCTCACCCCAGTATTTACGTGTGTGCTAGGGACCCGACCTCCAGTCTTCACACATGTACAGAAGGCAGTTTCCCTGCTAAGCCATCTCTCCAGCTCCAAATAACACACCTTGCTATTTGAGCGTGGAGGTCTCTTTCCATTTGGTTTGCTGGGGCTGTTGCAGCTCAGGGCTGTACGTCAAAGGTTTAAGCCATAGGAGGTCATTCAGGAGGCTGACACCAGGGACTGGAAGGTTGCCATAAAGGAGACTATGCTGTAGGCTCCCTCTCTTCAGTGTGTCTCAGTTCACAGAGCTCTGCTTCATGTTCACAGAACATTCTCAGACTCTGTAAGGACAGAGTCAGTCTGACATGATTAGAACCCACTGTAAGGGCATCGTTTCAGTTTGGCTTTATCTCTAATGACTTTGATTCCAAATAAATGCCTTAGGAATGACATCATCAGCACCACCATTATCACCATCATTCTTATCACTATCACTACCACTACTACCACCGGTGTGAGTACCACCGTGACCACCATCAGCATCACCACTAATACCACCACTGCCAGTATGACCACCACTGCTATTGGCATTGGCACTGTCACTGGAATCACCATCACTACCAAGATCACCATCGTTATGATGCTCATCCTCATCCCCAGAACACCACCATCAGCATCAGCACCACAACCACCCTCATCAATAGCTTCACCACCATCAGCAGTACCACACACTCCTATCACCATCGTTACATCACCGTTGCCTAAGCCACCACCATCAACATCATCACAGGATCCCTACCTGTACCATAATCATCAGTGCTATGACCACTAGCCTCACCGGTGGTTCCCACCACAATCACCACCATCTTCATTATCATCACCTTCACCGACACCGCCATCACATTCCCACAGCTATTAAGGTTACCATCACCACCATCTTGATCAACAACTCCACTGTCATCCTTTCGGGCCAGTTACCATCTCAAGCACTTTATCTGAAGTTGCTTATTTGATCCCCCTGATAGCCCTCTGGTGTGCCCATTACAACGACCTGTTTTACAGATGACAACCCTGAAGCCCAAAATTCATCCTACAGCATCAAGCTTTGGGGACCAACATCCTTAAGGAATATTCAGATGGCCTATTTGCAGTAGCAAAACCTTGGATATGACAAGTACTTCCTGAGAGCAGCGTAAAAGGATTAATCAGTTGGTACATGTCTCATCATGTGGGTCTCAACAGCAGAAAAAAAATGAAGCCTCAGAATATATGCAATGTGAATTGATTTATAAAACACTGGGCTTGGCTTGTGGCTCAGTAGTTAAAGCAGTTGGGCCAACATACACACAAAAAGTGCAAAACCAGTAAAGTTTATCAGTCAGTTACTTTAGTGACTAATACAGTGTAAGACTCCAGGCAAGGTGACCGAGAACACAGAATTCAGGCCATAACGGCCAAGATTCTAGAAGGAGGAAGTATAGAGTGGAGCTATCGAGGTTCCTGGGTAGCGTTGAAGCTGCTGCCCTGGGCGTCTTGGCTCATTAAGGCTATCCCACATGAACATATAAGTTAGAGTTTCTCGTGCTAGGAAGATGCCTCAGTGTGCCAGGCACTTGCTGTGCAAGAGTGAAGACCCACCCAAAGCCAGCACCTTAGCACATGTCTGCAAACTCAGTGTTCCTAGGTAAGACGGGAAGCAAGGACAGGAGAGTCTATGGACACTTACAGGACAGCTTGCTTGGTGTATGTAGCAGCGAGCATCAAGGGGTTCTGTCTCAAACAAGGGCGGAAGGCAAAGACTAACCCGTGAGATTGTCCTCTGACCTCCACATGCACACTATGACAGGTGTGCACCACACAGAGAGAGAGAGAGACAGAGACAGAGAGACAGAGAGAGACAAACAGAGACAGAGAGACAAACAAATAGACAGAGCACTCTGAAATTACAGGTTCTCTCCTGTGAATACCGTGCCCTTTAGCTTTGTCTGTTCCTTTTACTCTCTAAGGAGCATATCTGCTTTATGGCTGCAGTTTTGTGTATGAATCTCTGACCACGTCTAAAGGAAGTTATTGATAAGATCTGTGGGTGTCTCTATACCTCCGAGTTGATGCTGACCCCAGCATCACAGCAACCTTGTTCATGTGGGTAGGGTTAAGGTGCATATTAAGCACAAATCTTGGTTCATAGAAAATGCCACATTTTCATTATTTTTGTTTAAATCCACATTTTTTTGGCTTTTTGGTTTTTGGTTTTGGTTTTTTTTTTTCTCCACGACAGGTTTTCTTTGTAGCTTTAGAGCCTGTCCTGAAACTAGTCCTTGTAGACCAGGTTGGTCTCAAACTCTCAGCGATCTGCCTGAGTGCTGGGATTAAAGGCTTGAGCCACCACCGCCTGGCATGTTTAAATTCACTTAATGCTAACTCCGGGCCCTGACTATCCTCTCAACAGACAGGGCAATCAACCTCAGAGGTATCGGAGTCTTTTAGCAGCTCAAATCTGGTAGCCTTCCCAGTGTGTACTATGGACTTCCTACAGCTCCCAACAACCAGAAAACAAGGTCGGGGTCTCCCAGTGGACCAGGACACATGGAATTCCTCCCTGCAGACCTTCTGTCTCCCTGGGCCCTGTCCCGAAGGCATGGCTTCCCTCTCACTTTCTCTAGAAAGTCACTCCATTCTGGGGCTCCAGATTATCTACGTGGCACCAAGATCAGGAATGGCAACCCATCTCTACCTTTATTCCTCACCTGAAGTCCCTTCGAGATCCCAAGCCCTCCCCCGGACCCCTCTCTTGTCTTCCTTGTGTTAGTTACTGAGAGAATAAAGCCAGGATGAACTGGGATGACAGAGAAGAATGCTGACAGCCTGCTGGATAAAAGCACAGGTCTTCAGTTCATGGCTTGCAGTGTAGTTCCTATTTCAGGGCACAGAGTCTATCTGCTTAAAAACCAAATGAGGGTAGCAGGATGCCTTCCCAGGGCCATGTAGTGGTTGGCTCAGTCCTTGGCCCTACTTTGATCCTATGGTCTAGAGAATCAGTTCACCCTGTCTCTCTCTGTCTTGGGTTCACACAAATGCACGCATTGTGCACACTCACACACATCCCTATCCATGCATGTGTGTGTGTATATATATATATATACATGAACTAACATGTGTACACTGACTGCTTGCACAGTCACATGCACACACTTGTTACATACTCACATGTACACACATGTACATACATTTCCATAAGCATTCTCATATGTGCCTAACCACCAGTGCACACATAAAAATTACATGCCAGAAAAGCCCCAAGCTTAATTCTCCACCCTAATATGTCAAATGGGTTTGTTTATCTTGCAGTTCTGTGGGTCCCAACCAGTCATTCCAAACCCAGAAAGCCCTGGGAACAAGTCAGTTTCGTAACAGGTTGGGAGGCAGGAGTTCAACCTGAATGCACGTGAGACATTCTCTGCCTGACTTAGTTTTGCTATAAAACATTAATACCTTTGCCTGCCAGCTGCAACCCACACACAGCGGGGTTGGGTGGAGCATGTGATACACACACTGTCCCAAACACTGGCTGGCTCAAAACCCATCTGACGCCAGGGTTACAGGTGAAGGTTTGGTTTCATCCATATTTAGCATGAACAGTGGATACCAGGCCATTCCCAAGGAAGCCTGGGAGTCAGAACAGCCCACTACCCAGGCTCCACCACCAAGTTATCTGTTCACTTGGGTGGGGGGACATTGCAAAGACCAAACAAGTCACATCCAATCAGACTCAGATGGGACTTCAACTTAGGAAGTTTCTAGACAATGAATTGAACCGTCACCCTCCTAGACCCCAATCCTAAAACTCCCTCAGACTGACTGTCTCTACTAAGGACTTCTACGGATGGTCTGTCCTCTTCCTATCCTTGGCAGGAAGTGCACATGTATACAATCCAAGTACAGAGGTACACATACACACATACATACATACACACACACACACACACACACACACACACACACATAGCCCTCTCTCTTAGAGACTTTCCCAGAGAACCTGTCTACAGAATTCCATAGCAGCCAGCTGCCATTAGCCTTCATGTTGCCCCAGTCTAGAACCTGAACACAGAGTGACCGCTATCTCCGAAGTCTGGAGTACCTCCACCACTGGTCTCCACCCCACCAGAACTCAGTTCCGGGATTTGCTCCCCGGATGGCTTTGTACCTCCTTCTGCAGAACTGTTCTCAAAGGTAATTTCAGAGTCAACAAAGAAACCCCGCTCCGCACACACCTGTTGAGAGCAAACTGAAGCTGTTGCCGAAGTTAAAAGATGGCTTAAGATCAGTGGAACTTCAAAGCCCTCCGCCTCTCAAAGAGGGATCCCAAACCCCAAGGCCACCTCATGGAAAGCTGACAGCTATGGGGCAGGGGTGGGGCTCCTCTGTGAGGAGGGAACTGGGTGGAGGAAGGCAATTCAAGGAAGTGTAAAAGTGCTTTGAACTTGGAAAAAGGGTGACTTGGAAATTTGCCCTTCTGATAGTCAAGTCCACAGCTGAGAGCTGACACCTGCTTGGTACACAGAGTTTTCCTGTCAAGAGGGAGTCTGGGGATTCCCCCTGCTTCCACCCCCCCCCCCCCATTGCACTGAGATGAGCTAAGGACCCAGGAACCCCGAGACCACAGGTCTTCCACCCTGCTCAGCAGAGTCCATCCTTCCCATCCTGCCCCTTTACCGCCTGTGTCAACACACATTTCCCAACAATGTTATAGAGTCCCGAAAGCAAATATCCTACTACCTCCGGGAACTCTGACGGGAGCAGGCACATCAGCCAAGACCCCATGACTTCTATCAATGCCGTAATAAACCTTATGCGCATATCCCAGATGGTGAGCCACAGGGCCAGAGATCTCTCTTCTGGGTTCAGTGGAGCGAGCACCTACAGACAGGACAAAGTGAAGCGTGCATGAGGGGCCAGATGCAAGGTTCTACTGACTCAGTGGCAAAAGGCTATGCTGTAGGCCCCCTACCACCAGGAATTCGTACGTGAATGTTGGACTCAATAATCCCTTTTCATCCATAAATGAAATTCTTGGATAATATTATATACATATAAACAATATAACAGATAGTTGAATGATGGATGGACCACTGATGGTGATGGATGAGTGGACAGGTGATGATAACAATGAATGGATATACAGAGGATGATAATAGAGGCATGGCTGGATGATGGATGGATGGATGCTAACAGATGGATGGATGATGAACTGGGAGATATGTGGGTAGATGGATGTGTTTATAACTTATAAATAACTTCTTTGGGGTAAATGTTTAGGAACAATTACCTTGGAGGGCATACCAAATCCTTAAATGCTGGCATTATGTGTAACTTCCAAAGATACATTGGCAGTAGGCATTGCTTTGGTACTTCAAGGGCTCTAGGTAGCATTCACCAGTGCTAAAAATCTTTTATGTGTGAAAGCTCAAAACCATACAAAGTCTAGAGCACTCCCTGATAGACATCATAGTTACATGCCTAGGAAACTTATTGTAGCACCATGAAAAATGTGTGCTGTTGCTAGATCAGAGATGGGAGCAGGGTTGTCTTTCAGTGCAGACCCTTCCTCCAAGTGGTTGGTTGATGTTAGATCCACAGTGTCATAAGATTGTGCGGCACTCTCCCTGGGAATATCTCAAGCACCCTTAGCCCCGCACACAGAAGGCCAACAGCCCCTTGGGCATTCTTTCCACTTTTAAAACTTCCCTGAACAATTCGTAGCAGGCCCTGGTGAGACTAGTCCTCTCAGAGCTACCCCTGGAGGCAGAATCCAGTCTCCCTGTGGGTGGACTGGACTTCAGCCTCCTCCTCCAGAAGCTCAGTAGCCACCCGCATTCCATCACATTCTGAGACTTGATATTAGAAAAGACTAAGCCACTGAGACAAGCCACCTATAGACCCTCTGAGTTCCTTCTGCCAACCACTGGACAGGTATGCTGCAGTTACACTATGACTATATTGCAGCATCAACCCCAGGTACGTCCAAATAGGATGAGGGTTGAGACTAGGGCTAGGGCTGCGTGGTGAGTAGATGGTTAGAAGGATGTGGGGGTGAGTGGATGGAAAGAGGTAGATGGGTGGGTGGGTGGGTGGAAGGACAGAGAGGTGTGTGTATGTGTGTGTGTGTGTGTGTGTGTGTGTGTGTGTGTCTGTGTGTGTAACTAGATGGTGGGTGAATGCAGTGTTGTTTTAGGGACTGGGGTCCCCTTGGCAAACCTCAATACATTGAAAAGTCCCTTATATTTGTTGGTGGCCCCTGAGCTATTGTTAAATGGCCATGTTTTTCAGAATAGATAGTAATATAGCATAAACACGATGTCAGGGCTGGGCCAGGAAGTCCCCTCCCTCCCCTCCCAGTCCCAAGCATACTCTCTGACCTCAACATCCACCATGAGTCATCCCTTTCCATCTGATTCCAGAACCAGGGCTCAAGCAGACAGCAGGCAGAGATGGAGGGGCTCTGCCTGTGACACAGACAGGTCTGACTTTGTGTCTCCCTACTACACTGCTTAGTTTTAAATACAACTTACAAGAGCCCACTGTGGCAGGCCAAGTTCTGGCACAAAGCACCCCAGCACCCCAGCACAGACAAGATTGGAATTCTCCAGTCAGGTACCACAAACTCAAGCAAGTCTTAAATGAGCAGACTTAAAACAATTTTTGAGAGAGAGAGAGAGAGAGAGAGAGAGAGAGAGAGAGAGAGAGAGAGAGAGATTTTCTCTACTGAGTTTGGGTGGTGGGCATGGCTGGTTTGGCTGAAGAAGGAGAAGAAGAAAGTGTTGTTTGCTTAAAGGAGAGTAAGTTTATGGCAGTCAATTTACTTTTGCTTCATACCTCTTCATATTCCACCCTTCTCTGTCTAGAAAAGCAACTTCCTCATCTTAGCCAGTTGGAACACCGCCGTTTGGTAGAATTTGGTTTGCTCAATTCTAAGAAAAAGTCTACTGAGATCTTGAATATGCTTGTAGTTTGGTCTCTTGACAGCAGTGACAGAGCTTGGAGGAATTTGCTTGCCTCTGCAAGTCTTACTGTCTGTCCTTACATAGAAACCGGAAGAGGGACATCAGCCAGCTCACATACAGGCTGTGAAAGGACTGAGCAGACAGGCTGGAGAGCACAGGTCACCATGAATATGGGACAAATGGGAGTCAATGTCAGCTCCCATGTTACAAGTGAAAGCATGAGACAAGTCAGGTGAGCAAGCCCACAGCAAGGCTGTGAGTGACCTAGAGTCAGAGCAAAGCCAGGCATCCCCCACTCACGCCTCACATCTGCTTGGACTGGATTTGCAAAGGTCACCCACATGCCATAGCCAATATGGGCCTAGGTCTGTTTTCTGTTGCCATCACCAAATACCCAAGGCTGGGTGACCCATAAAGACCCATGAGTCTGCTTGCCTGTAGTTCTGGAGGTTGGATGTCAAGAATATGTGGTACTGGCATCTGGTGAGGCCTTCCTGCTGCAGAGGGTATTGCTCAGTAAAGCAGAACAGGGACCAAGTTCAAGTCCCTCTTCCTCTTCTGATGAAGCCCTAGCTGACCCCATGACCCCACTGACTCTAGTCACCTCCAAAGTCCCACTTCCAAGCACCATGAACTTATGAATGTGATCATTGCTCCAACATGGAAACTTTTAGGGTACATAATTAAGCCACCTCAGCCTTGCTTGGGTGAAGAGAAATCAACCTTGTGACATACAGGTACAGTGAGAGCCACGACCTTCCCCTGACCTCCTTTCCTTGACCTTTCTGGATAGATATCTGCCCAATCATCCTCAGGGTCAGACTCCAAACACACAGGGTCCTCTTCCCCAAAGAGCTGTCAGACCAGCTCTGTAGGCTCTCCTCTTCTCCCTTCCTTTGTTAGTGTGTGTGTGCATGTGAGTTCAGGTGCACAGGTGTGTGCCTGTATGAATGCTTATGCACATGTGCATATGTGCATGTAGATGCCAGAGGTCAACATCAGGTAATAGCTCTCAGGCATTGCTCACCTTCTTCTCATGTATGTGCACGTGTGTGTGCGTGTGTGTGTGTGTGTGTGTGTGTGTACATGCTATAGCATGATTGTGACAGAGGACAATTTGTAGGAGTTGATTCTCTCTTTCCACCAGATGGATCTCGTCAGGTTTAGTGGCAAGAGCCTTTACCCACTGAGCCACCACACTAGCGCCCACCCATGTTTGGAGACAGGGTAGCTCACTGACCTGCTGCATCACGGACCTCCCTGTCTCCAGTGCTAGAATTGCAAACCCTCTATCACAGCCAGCTGTTTTTCTTTTTTATGTAAATTCTGGGGATTGCATTCAGATCTTCCTCCTTGTCGCTGATTGAGTTGTCCCCCAACCCCAAGTCTCCTTGCCTTTGTGGTCCAATAATTAGCATCTTGGTTCTAGTGCCCCTCAAGTACGAGAATCCCTTATAGACAGGTCTTTTGCCCTGTTGGGAATAGCCCACCCTACAGTGGCCTCATCCTCAGACCACAGCCATTCCTCCGTGTGCAAATCCCACTGAGAAAGATAGCAGTCACTTGGGAGCACAAATCAATGCCCAGGGCCAGTCTCCTTGGGACTGTGGACAGGTGCCACCTTTGAAAGCAAGGTTGCTAAGTGTGAATCCCGTCCCTGTTCAGGTGAGGGTGCTAGAGATGCCTGGAGCTCTACCAAAGGTATTGAGGCTGGTCACACCAAAGGGAGCTGCTCCATGGGACTTCTTCTTGGATGTCATCTCTAAATTAACAGGCTTTGGAGGATCTTCCCTTACAGCTTTTTCAAAGCAAGTTAAGAACTGTTTGAAGAAATTGCTTTGGAGTTATTTGCTGGTCTGGTATCAGGCCCTGGACAAAGCTTGCCAACTCCTCAGCCTGAATGTGATGTCTGCTGATCACAACCTCCATCCACATACAAACTCTCCTCCCTGGACCTCCTTAGCATAGATGAGACCACAAGTAATACAGATACATCCATGGGAAGGGGCTGCTGACAATGCCTGTGGGGTTTGAAGAGTCACCGTGGTTTAGATGCTGCAGGCCAGCTAAGCCCTGGGGAGCCAGGATGAGACCACTCCCCAATCTCACTGCAGGAAATGGGGAGTGGCACGGGAGGCAGCCTCCCTGGGCCAGCCCCAGTTGGTTCTTAGAGCTGCTCTGGCTCCAGTCCTCTGGGTTCAAGAGTGACCAAACAGGTTCTCCAGGTAGCAGGACCAGTGCGTGCAGGGCAGGGAACACCCTGTTCTGAGCTCTGTCCCAAAGGACTGATTGTGAGTGCACAATCTGGGTCTAATGTGTGGGTGGCACATCCTTCGTGCGTCCCCAACCGTGACCTGGAGCGTGCCAGGAGAGGAAAGTCACCCTCTCTAGGGGTTAAACTAGGCTAAGATACCCAAGCCAGAGAAGAAAAGCTCAGAGCAGAGGATCTTCTCTGCATCCATTTTGGAAGGGTGTCTCCAATAGAACTCTCAAGCTCCTCGTCTTGGGAGGGTCTGAAGAGACAGATGGGGAATGTAGCCCTATTGGGAACCCCAATCATTGCCTTGCCTCATATTTGTTCAGTTAAGGCAACTTGGGGGCAAGGGAGGCAGTCAGTGCAGATTCCCAAGCCCAAATCCTCCTGAATCTTTGCTAGGGAGCTCTCTAGAGCCACATCTAGAAACAGTGAGCCCTACCCCAGGAACTCAGACACTCCTCTCAGGGCTGAGAGAATAAAGCCGAAGTCTTGAGACACTGAAGTCAGCAGGTTAGAATTTAGCTTGGTCTTGACCGCTCAGAGTCTGAGTCCTGGAGGACATTCAGAGATGGTGCAGGGGTTTTGTTTGCTTGCTTGCTTACTTGCCAGAAGCTCCAGCTTCCTCCCAAGGCTGGCCATCAGCACTGGTTAGCTTCATACACTCCCATCCCATCCCCCATCCTACACCCTCACCCCCACCCCCACCCCCACCCCGGCCATCAACATTCTGGATTTCCAAGCCTAGTTAACAGCTCCCCTCCCCCGCAGCAAGGCACTCATTCCAGTAAAGTTGGCTCAACTTAAGGCTGATTCCTGTATTTCGAAATCAACCATCAACCAAATGCCACTCCACACCTGGTAGCCGGCTCTGGCGCAAGCACTCTGCTCTTTCTGCCTACAGCCCAGCTTTGCACCCAAGGGTGCCAGAAAGCAAGAAGCAGGTGCAGAAGGGAGAGCTCACTCTTTTCACAGTTCAGTCCCATGTCAAGGACTGTGGGAGGTCCCTGGGCCACTGCTCCTGTCCCCCCAACAGCTGCTTCATCTACCCTCCTTGCCTGTAAGGAATGAGGAGTGGTTAGAATAGACTGTGCCCCGAGTTCTCATGCTTGAGCCTCACTCAGAGCGATCATAGTTCTCAGAAGCGCCTGTAACAAAAGCAGATTCGTCCCAGTCAGAGGGCAAGACCCAGAGAGGCTACCTGCTTCGCCCAAGGTCTCACAGCAGGCAGCAGAGATGGCTGCCAAGCAAGGTGATTCCCCTACTCTGCCGTCTTTGAACGCTAGGTGAAATGCTGTTGCTTTGGAAATTGACAACCTTTTAGGGCCATATGCCACCTGTGGGTAGGAGATCCACCCGGGTATTCACTCAGAACCACACACAGAGCTCAAATGGACACCCACATAGGAGGTGTACTCCACCCTGTATACTACCCCTCTTCCTCAGCATCCTGGCAGGAAGCTCTCTGCCCTTGCCCTTTCTCCCAGCTTTGCTCCAATGAGCCAGTCACAACCTAGGAAGGGAGAGGGGAAGTGGTGTTAGAAACCTGTCCCCCATCCCCCACAAGCCCCTTGAGGTATCCATATGGCTCAGGGACACACCTGGAAGGGGAAGGAGTTTCAGAGGCTGCTTGTGACCTGAGAGGAGAGGACAGGTGTCCATATCAGGTCCAGGGATCCTTAGGCCTATTTCTGGGTGCAATGTTGGAAGGACTCAGTCCTAGGTCTTTGGTCTTGACATCCCAACTAGTCTTGGACCAGCTCAAAAGGCTACTCCAAATCCCGTGCAGGGCTGGGGGCTGGGATGTGGCCCTTTGGTGGAGTGCTCGCCTGGCATGCACAAAGCCCTGGATTAAATTCCCAGCATGACATAATAACTGGCCATAGTGGTACATGCCTGTCATTCCAGCATTTAGGAGCTGAGACAAGAAGATCTGAAGTTGGAGGCCAAAGCATCAGGAGGAATCTGAGATCAGCAGCCACCCAGCTAAAACACATGGCAGGGCAGGAGACCCTAAAATAGAGTAGGGCATCCTTTACTCCAGACACATGCTCCCATGCAGCCCTGGAAGATAGAAAAACAGGGTGGTGACAATAGGGACATTACAATAATCGCTGCACAGGAGCCCAGACAGCACCTCTCTGACAGCCCCTAGACCCCAAGAGGGCGGCTTCCAGATGGCCAGTGTCAGCTGCCTCTGTTTTCCCTAAGGGTCTTCAGCAAAGCGACAGATGACAGGACTGTGTTGTGCAATGTGCTGGGCTGGTGGCCTCTGGGGGCTGCAGTATGCTTGGCCCGAACAGCATGTGCAGGTCTGTGCATAGTCAAGCGCCCTGAGCCCCGCAAGAGGCACTGACTGCCTCGGGCTGTGTTTCACAACGATCTCCTTGTGTTTCCAATTAGCAGAAGAGGTGGTCTCCTCCCGGCAGGGCTGGCGGCCAGAGGGGCTGTTTCCCCTCTAGTTCTCCATAGTATTTGTGCTCTGCTTGTCCTGAGAAGAGGCC
This sequence comes from Arvicola amphibius, assembly GCF_903992535.2. NCBI lineage: Eukaryota > Metazoa > Chordata > Mammalia > Rodentia > Cricetidae > Arvicola > Arvicola amphibius. The sequence goes on along the minus strand of NC_052052.2, from coordinate 148,327,532 downwards.
ACTGCCCAGACAGTTGGTTTGCTAACTCATTCCTGGCTGCTTTCCTGAATCTCGGTCACTCGGGCTCTGGCTCAACTCACCCTTGGCAGAAACCCAGTGACACTCAAAGTTTTTCCTGGATCCAGGCAGGAACCTCAGCATTTGCTGACCTTCAGATATGTATGTGCCATTATGAGAGTCCTTTACCGGCGACAAATGTCAGGTTTAACATAACAGAATGGGAAGTAAGGATCCTGGTGGCGAGATTACATTGCGTTCTGCCTCACAGAGTGGGGGTGGAGCCTGTTGCAGACCCACATAAACCAAGGGGAGCCTCACTGGGTCCCCTAGACAGCCATGGCCAGGGGGACAGAAGTCCGCAGAAGGAGAGCCTCTGTGGAAACGTCCCTCCAGGGACTTTATCTGTGTACGCGCCTTCTCCCCACCCCCTGGGTGTGTCCCAAGTCCCCGTGTGTCAGTCTCTATCTGTGGAGCACTGAGCACAAAGCCTCTGGCATGCATGGGAGAGCATATGGTGTCCACACCACAGCAGCTGCTGGCAGATGACAAAAGGCACGTAAGATCTTTTCTCTGCACTCCTGATGTCCAAGACGGAGCCATCAGACAGGGCTCTGATGCCTCCAGGGCCCCTTGTCTTTGTCCCTGGGTGCTGCACAGCAGACACAGGAAGGGGACAGTCCCCACCTCTGAGAGGTTTTTCCATGGGACAAGCTCAAGCTGTGTCCTTTAGTTCAGACATCATCACTAAATGCTAAAGGGCACCTGAAAAAAATAAACAGCCCGGTGGGCCAGGTCTCTCCTCTGCAGTGTTGCTGGGGTAAGCCTCTGATCCACAGCCCCTCCTTTCCTCCTCTAGATGGTGATAGTAGAAGGGACAGACTCTGGTGAACCTGAGAGTTCTCTTCCTAGGTTGGACAATGTTGTGTGGACACTTAAGACATCCTGACTGGTGTGCCGCTGTGACTCGTGATTTCACCCAGTTGTTAACCAGAAGGACCTTCCCAAAGTCCATCCAACGCATGGACCTAGCACAGAGGGCTCACACATGCCTTGGAGCAGCGTAGCACACTAAAGTTCCCACACCCACTGTGGCTCCTGTATGTGCGTGTGTGCGTGTGTGCATGCGTGCATGCGTGGGTGTGTATGGAAACTAGAGTTCAACCTCAGGTGTCACCATTCCTCAAGTACCATCTGTGTTTTGGGGGAGAGACAGGATCTCTCATGACCCGGAGCTCACCAAGTAGGTGAGTTGCTGGCCACCAAGCACCAGCAACCTCCCTGTCTCTGCCTCCCCAGCTCAGCCCTAGAAGCATGCACCACCACCATGCCCAGTTTTATATGTAGATGCTTAGAATTGAATTCAGGTCTCCATGCCTCCCAGACAAGCCCTGTATTGATTCTGACATCTCCCCAGCCTCCTTCTATGGTTTTAATCACTTCTAGTTAGCCACATGGGTGAAAAACAAAGATGAGTACAATCCAATAAAGCATTTCTGAAAGACCACATTCACCTATATTTTATTACAGCATATTATTCCAAAGTTCTGATCTACGTTATTATTATTACTTTATTACAACATGTGCCTAATGTACTAAACTTTACCATGGGTCTGTTTAGTCTGTAGTTTTGGGCATTCAATAGGGTCTTGAAACACATCTCCACTGACGAAGGGCAATACTGTAATATACGTTTTCCCCCCAATGGCACCTACAGCCGTCAACCTTGAGACATCTCCCCTCACCTTCCTCACAGCCACCTGGAGGACAGCTTGTCTATCCCTCTGCTGACTCAGGAGAGTGTGGAGGATGTGGGAGGGGGCAGGGAAGAGAACGGCTCTACAGTTACCTGCCGGCTCACTCCCCGTGCTCCAGGTCCAGAGGGCTTGAATGGGGCAGAGGATTTGAAGCGCGATTTGGTCAGTAAAGCAGCTGCCATGCAAGTCTGAGGACCTAAGTCCAGATCTCCGGAACCCCTGTCAAAGCTGGGTGTGGTGGTAGATGCTTGTAACCCCAGGACTAGAGGGGAGGCAGACACGGATTCCTGGAGCTCAACTAACCGACATGATGAGCTACAGGGCAGCGAGAGAACCTGTCTCTAATTAACTAACTAACTAACTAATTAATTAATTAATTAAAAGATGAAGAGAATCGAAGAAGACACTCAGCATTGCCCTCTGCCCTCTACACACACATCTGCTCACACACCCACACTAACAAGAGTACACACCACAGACACACACAATATACACACTCCCCAAAAAGAAAGAAAGAGAGAGATAGAGGATGACAGATGGTAGGGATGAGGACCTAGGACTGAGCTAAGCGACTTCCTGAGCACCCCATCTGTCAACATGGAGATAGGATGCAGGAGTTCCTGCCCTCAGGAAGTGATCACCCATAGCCATTGAATCTGTGGAAAGCCCCTCAGCTGAGCCTCGTGAGGCCTCATATGGCCTCTGATGTCTCCATCAGCATGAGGACAGTCTGGAGCCTTACTCTGCTGTCTCCTGAGCAGCCCCATCGCACACCCCTGCACCTGCACACCCCTGCATGCCATTTTCCTGAAGGCTGATGTAGAAGACCTTGAGCTGGGGCCCCATGGCTTCCACTTTCATCCTGGGGTGGCTGCCTTCAATATAAGTGAAACCCAGCCCTGCTCTGTAGTGTAGCCACTATGTAGAGCCACAGGGGAGAATCACACCAGAGAAAGGGGAGCCCCAGGACAGGCAATACAACTTCACTGTCTGGAAGGGGAACCCCAGGACAGGCAGTGTGGCTTCTCTTGGTGGGCATCTGGAGAGGTTGAGACCACTAAACAGGAGTCGAGTATTTCTGCCTGGGAGCTGAACTCTGATTGCAGAGAACCAGGAAAAGGGAAGCCTTCTCTTGGCAGACAGAAGCTGGATCTGGAGACCAGCTGGGAGAGGACAAAAGGCCAGGGTGACCCTGTCTGCAGACAACACAGAGCCTAATCAGGTCAGTGTGCTGCTCCCGGAGCGGCCAGCCCTGGGTGATGCTACACATTCAGGGCAAAAGAGCAGAGCCTCCTTCCTTCTGCAGGAGGTAGACAAGCTGTTCTGCTCTCACTCCAGGGGCCCCCGGAAATCCATGAACACATGGTGTGGGTGCCCATGTGTTCACCCAAGAACATCTTGCTGGACCTTTCGAGAGACCCTGTCCTAGGTCCCCCTCACCACCGCATGCCCTGTCCTCTGAGCTATGATTGGGCCACTCTGCGCACAGCAAGCGGTGGTGGAACTGGAATTTTTTTCAGGACTGCATGAGGCTCTGGAATTTGAAGAAGAAAACGAGGCAGCTACCACGGGGTCAGGCAGTGCTTGCAGCCTGTAGCTCTGAGTGCAGTCCTTGAACTACCTGATAAGGAAGGGCCATGGGCAGCTTGACCTCCTGCTCCAACCCTGCTTGAGGCCACTGGTCACTCACCCTTCCAAATTCCCACCTGTCCTGGGCCTGGGCCTGGGCTTGGGCCAGGAAGCATGCCTCTCCTGCCTTCCTGAAATTACTTCACAGCTGGATTCTCGTCAAGGCCTTGCTACAAGCCAGGCTTCAGGGTGAAGGCAGAAGCGCTGGGGCCCCAGCTCCAGAGCTCAAGGTCTCCCACACCAACCTTCAGGGAAATAGCTTGCTATAGCCTGGGCAGAGACTCCAGCAGCTTGGGACACCACAGAGGGATACAAGTAGAGCGGACTGTGAGGAAAAGGTAATGTTGGTCAGTCACGGAAATCTACAACCAGTACGAGTGAGAAGTCAGGCGGGGCTCCCTGGGGACACGGCAGAAAGTCCAGTTGTCCCTCCTCAGCAAGGACTGGAGCCCAGGGTGGGGGTTGTCATGGGGGGTCAGAGCGTGCAGATTGGGGGAAAGAAAGACACGTGGGCATATGCCACAGAGTCAGGCAGTAGATTGGAGGCCAGGAACACCAAGGGAGCCCTGGACATCTGGAGAAAATCTTCGAGTTGGATGGGAGAGGAGGACATCTGGCGCTGTCTACAAGAGGAGGAGGTAAAAAAGAAGCCAGGCAGGAGTCTTCATGGATCATGCCAAGAAGGTAGGTGGCAGTCAGAGTCAGGTCCAGGAAGGAGCTAGAAAGTGCGTAGCCATAAAGGGTGATCAAAGGTGCATACATATGAGCCCCCAGAATCTGGTCACCTGGACATCAGCGGTAGTTTTCGCAGAAAGATAAAAGTCATTACAGAAATGCCATGTCCCCAAAGACATATATAAAAACAAGCACTAAGATTAAATCTCTATTAAATGCCACAGGAAGGTGTGGGGTATTCATGACCCTGGCAGATGTAACCTTGCTGAGCAGAGCTCAGAACGTGGAAGGCAGCAGGAGGAGACGCCAAAGCCAGTCACATTGAAAGCATGTGTAGGCTGTGAACAGGCAAGAGCTAGAAAACAAGGCAGAAAAACACGGGCAGATATTTAAACCTTCCACGACAAGACTAAGGGCTAACGACTGTGCTATATCAAAAGCCTTGTGCAATTAATAAGGAAAAGACGGCTCTGCTAAAATGTAGGCAAAGGAAAACCTTGCCAGACATTGCCTAACTTTGCAGCCATTGGGAAACCAAGGCTTTTCCAACCAAGACAAACTCCGGGGACAGTAAGAGTGTCCAGCTTCCCTGGCAGGTGACACAGAGACCCACCAGCTCTTTCTTGACGCCCAGTTCATCAGTTGGCATAACTCAAAGATCTGGGCCAGTCCATACCATGCTGCTGCCACCCCAAAGTCACAGGGTCCACAGTGCAGCTGCAAACTGGGGTCTCAGGGTAAACAGGAACTGGACCTTGATCTTGTTAGGTCCTTCGATTTTGAGTCTGTTTCTTGAAGCTATTAGCATGGATGTAGTGATTAATATATGCAAATGAGGGGCTGGAGATGTAGCTTAGGGGATATGCCTGTCTACTATCCACAGCCTTCTTAGATTTGATCACCTGTATTGACTAAGTAGAATGAGATTGCATACATCTGTGAGGCCAACACACAGCAGGCAGAAACAGCACAACCTTGACTACACAGTGAGCTTAAAGGTAGCTTGGGCTACATAATACATAAGGCCCTGTCCTAAAATGTACACACACACACACACACACACACACACACACACGCACGCACGCACGCACGCACCTACAAGGAACTAGCAACTCTTAAAAAAAATAGTAAATTGGCCAAAAGATGCAAGTTCATCCCACTTATATGAAGAAGATTAACATAAACTTAAGATACTATTTTTGGATGGGTCGTGGTGGTGCAGACCTTTAATCCCAACCCTTGGGAGGCAGAGGCAGATGGATCTCTGTGAGTTCAAGGCCAGTCTGGTCTACAAGAGCTAGTTCCAGGACAGGCTCCAAAGCTACAGAGAAAACCTGTCTTGAGAAACCAAAAAAAATAAAAAAAATTAAAAAGGAAGACAGAAAGAGAAAAGAAAAGAAACCATTTCTGACCCTGACATAGTGAGGCACGTCTCTGTGAGTTTGAGGCCAGTCTGGTCTACAAAGAGAGTTCCAGGACAGCTAAGACTGTTACACAGAGAAACCCTAACTCAGAAAAAACTGGAAGAAGTAGGGGTGGGTGGAGTAAAAAAAGGGAAAAAATACTGTTATGTTCTGTCTTTAATACTATTTAAATATTACAAGCATATTATGTTCCATGGATGGAATCATCAATTAGTAAACACTCTTAAAGAATAACTTGACAAAAAATTTTGCTAGAGAAAAATGCATACCTTTGAATTAACAGCTCTGCTCTAAGAATCTACTCTGGGGGCTGGAGAGATGGATCCGTGGTTAAAGTGCTTGCCACACAAGCTTAAGGACTAGATAGCAAATCTCCAGAACCCATGTAAATCCCAGGTACGAACAGAAGCCTGAATATAATTCCAGTCTCAAAAAGGAGAGATAGGGAATCCTCAGAGAAGGTGGGCTAACGAGACTTGACATATCATTGAGCTCTGGGTTTGACTGAGAAACCAACCCTACCTCAATAAGTTGGAAGAGTGATCGAGTATTCCTGACATCAACTTTTAGCTTCCACATGTATGCACCCACACATGCACCTGCATGCATACACACATGAAAATGAAAACAGAAGAAAACCTACTCTATAGACATATCCCTACTGGTTATATATGGACACACACATGCACGTTCCCACAGATGGATATTTGTGGAGAGCAAAACAGAAGTTCCAACAACCTAAATGGCAAGAGCAAGACCCTGTTTCAGTGATGAAAATATGTACCCATACCAAAGAACATGGCGAAAGTGGCAAAAATCAGTGCAGAGGATCTGCTTTTGTGAATACAGTTAGATGTCCACGATCCATCCCATGAGAAACCATGCAGCAGATATAATCTAATAATCTAAATGTTATAATCTAAACTGTGGACCATGGGGGCCGGGGAGATGGGCCACTGGTTAAAAACACACACTGATCTTGCAACGGCTCCAAGCGTGGTTTCCCAGCACTTGCATAAGCACCTGCTCACAACCACCTGTAACTCCACCTCCAGGGAGGGACCCTAATGCTCCCCCTTCTGACCTTCATGGGTACCTGACTCGTATTCACATACCTACATATAGACACACAGAGAAACACATAATTAAAAATAAATATAGCTAGGCAGTGGTGGTGCACCCCTTTAATCCCAGGACTCAGGAGGCAGATGCAGGATGATCTCTGTGAGTTGGAGGCCACGCTGGTCTACAGAGTGAGCCCCAGGACAGTCACAGCTGTTACACAGAAAAATCACTGTTTCAAAAAAACCATAAATTTATTTTTATATAAACCTATATGTGTGTGTAACCTTTATAATTAAAACATACATATATTTTAAATATATATTTAAAAATAAAATATGCCTCATAAGAATGGATTTTCTTAAACATACTACATGGATATGAAATTGCCCAGGTTCATCAGGATGAAGCCTCCTACACTACATCCATAGATATACGTGCATAATTGTAAACATATTTAAAGTGCCCCAAACACCCAAGGTACAGTGTTCAAAAAGAAATTGGGTGAATTGAGGTTTTTCCCACAAGTATATATTTTGTGTTATGTTACATGTGTGACATAAAGGAGAGGGATCATGAGCTGACTTGATTCTAGCAATGTCTATGTGGCGGTGAAGAGTGGGATGGAGAAAGAGAGGAAAGAGGATGCATGTCTCCGGGTCCCATGGAACCCCAAGACACTCAGTACAATCTCACTTGATGGATTTTTCTCTTCTGAAAGAGGTGGCTCCTTTCAATCATGAGGCAGCCCCTGGGCCCAAAGAAACACTGATATGTGCAACCTCATCTGGTCACAGACAAAAGCAGACGTAGGACCCTGAGAGCAGAATGTGACTAATGCTATACCCAATGGGCTTCAATCTCTTCCTGAAGATTACATGTTCATCTAAACCAGTAGTTCTCAGCCTTGTAGGTCTTGATCCCTTTGGGGATTGCATATCAGATATCCTGCATATCAGATATTTACATTATACTTCATAACAGTAGCAAAATTACAGTTATGAGGTAGCAATGAAATAATTTTATGGTTGGGGGGGTCACCACAGCATGAGGAACTGTATTTAAGGGTCACAGAATTAGGAGGATTGAACCACTGATCTAAACCAAAAAGTATGTGGGTCAGCCAAGATTTCCATCCGCAAACTTGCTTCTGTAGGTCACATCTGATGGATAGTTTGACTGGGTATAACATTCTGGGATGTAGCTGATGTCTGGCTTGCTGTGTAAGGCACCAGTGAATCTTTAACAATTCCCAGAGCCCCCACTGTGCTAAGCACTTGGTGGCTCTTTTGATTTGAAGATCCCTCTTCCTTTGACTTTGATAAGTGACTATGATCATTCTTTCTCTCTGGGATTCCTCTTCTGCTGTATGTGCTCCCTTTGATTTATCCTTTCATTTTCCTCTTGTGTTTCTATTTCTTTCTGTTTCTGTTTTTCTGGATGATTTCCCCCATATTATTATGCAAACTGCTATTATATTTCTTTTTGCCTCCTGCCACATAGTTTTCATCCCAAGAGTGCTTTCTTGTATTCTGAATGCCCTCTTCTGAGCATTCCAATATTATCTACTGGGTATGTTTTTGCTTTTATGTTGCATCTGAGCCGTCTTGGTCTTTCTGCCCTGTTCTTCTTTTCCTGAGTTCTTTTTTCTGTTTGTTGTTATTTCTGACAGAACCCTTCCTCCACTGCTCAAAGCTGACTACCATTTCCCTCCTTGCAAGGCCCCAGTGGCTGGTAGTAAACTCTGTATGGGAGACTGCTGGTCCTGCTGTGAATTCCATGAAGGATGCTCAGGTGCACACTTGGCCTCTTGGGTGACCCAGATAAATATTTATTCCACAAATTAATGAATTTCACCCAAGAAGAGTCATTCAGCTTTCTCCCTAAACAGCATGGGACAGGGACAGGTGGCTGCTTCTACGAAGATGTTTATTTAATGCACATGAACTGGGGACCCGTCCCACTACTGACTGGTTCTCCCATTCAGAGTCTGATCCTAGTCCTCTTCTCTCAGGGTCTTCAGAATCCATGTCCTGGAGGATCTGTGTGAGCACAGCTGCAAGTATATCATGTGACTCTGAGCTGCCCCAGGGTATCCCTCTGGAAGCAGGGTTCCTAGTCTCTCCTCAGCCCAACAGGTCTATGGTGGAAAACAAAGTAAAACCTAGCAAGTTACAGCAAAAGCAAGCCACATCTGACGTGAGGTAGGACAGGTACACAACAGTCACCTGGAGATGTGGCCGCTGCCACACTGTCAGGGAGCCACAGCCACAGGAAGAGTCCACATTTGAGCCTGGGACCCATGGTTCCTGCTGAACCACCCTTCGCCCCCTCCATGATTCTCCCCACACAGGTAAGCCCTACTCGGTCCTGCAGTGACCTGGATTACAGAGCAAGGAGCATGATAGATGATTCTTACATGCCTCTTGTTTAGCTTGCTGTGCACCAACAGGAAGTGGATCAACCATGAACTTCCTTTTTGTTATAACTTTGGTCATAGTAGATATTCATTCATGTGCATACGTTTTATATCATACATACCACACCACATGGACAAAGACCACACATACTGCATGTACATCTACCACATGCCATACAACATATACTATACACATGGATAACAGATACTATATTTCACACACATGTAAACATACATATGTTACCTGCCACATATAATACACATACCACCTATCATATTCATACATTATGTACATATCACATATATACCATATATGCCACACTTATACCAAATACCATAACCATACACATATAACATACACCTGACATGCATGCACCACACATACATGCATACATACATACACAATGCATACATACATGCATACGTACATACATAATACATGCATGCCATACATATCACACATTCCCACCACACACACTTACACTTCACACATGTGTGCACGCATTTCCCAGTACAACGGTCTCCACCTGCACACAGCTCTGTCTGGAGCCGAATGCCCTCCTTTGGTTTTTCTGACCTGTCTGCTCTCCTATTATCAGACCTCTTTGGCTCAGGCCTTTTGTCAGCCATGAACTATGTGACAATTGGGCACATAGACAATGTACCAATGGGCTGGCTTAACCAGAAAGCAGAGTGAAGCTTTCCATGTCCTTTTGAACATGTGAACCAGGAGCCTCAGAAAACCTAAGGCAATAACTTGGGACATGAGTATGTCCTGAGCCTCATCAAGAATAGAGCTGTAGCCGGGCGGTGGTGGCGCACGCCTTTAATCCCAGCACTTGGGAGGCAGAGGCAGGCGGATCTCTGTGAGTTCGAGACCAGCCTGGTCTACAAGAGCTAGTTCCAGGACAGGCTCCAAAGCTACAGAGAAACCCTGTCTAGAAAACCAAAAAAAAAAAAAAAAAAAAAAAAAAAAAAAAAAAAAAAAAAAAAAAAAGAATAGAGCTGTATTGCCTGTGGGTAGTGCGTAGAGTCACCTTTGGCTACTTCAGTGCATGTGGGATTAGAACAGTGTTCTAGTATACAGTGCTTACAGCTCACCCCTGCTTCCCATAGAAGCTTGGTCCACCCCATGGGTAGGCATCTTCAACAGAAAGTGGCTTCTCAATGGGCCACAGAAGGCTTCTGGGAAGCAGCAGGGTCTGGCTGGAAGGTGGGAGGACAGTTATGACCTTACAAGGTCAGGAATCAGCAGTGGTGAGGTCTCTGGCCTGCCACACAGCAGTGCCCACAGTCACCCAAGAACTTACCATTGGCTGACTGGCCGCCATGGTAAGTTCAAGCTAGGAAGTGGTGAACTCTCTCAGGTTTTATTACTTAGATCGGGACTTGTAGATTGAAAACAGCATTGCATGGTCTCAGACCACATCATAAACCTGGAGCCCTTCAGCTTCTGCTCAGCTTGGGGTGACTCAGCAGAGCTCATCATGACTCCTGGACAAAACAACCCTCCTCATGCCTCCTGACAGCATGCTGGCCTTGTTGGGAAAGAAAGCACCCCCATGTGATGCTCAGTACTTTAAGAGATATGGGGAAGTCTTGCTACAAGGCCCTATTAGGCTGGCTCACATACCCTTTACAGCCTCACAAGAAGCAAGAAAATAAAGAAAAGGCCAAGATGGGGACGAGGGTCCTAAGGGCTCTAGACTGCGGTGGCCACTCCCATCCTGTGTGTTTTCCTCTTGCCCTCCAAGGCCTAGATTCATGTCACCCTGGTGGAACTGTCCCACTAAGCTCTGTTTTGGTTTCTTTCAGGGACTGATGGCTGCACTCTGGGAGCCTGTCAGTTCTTACCATGAACATTTCTAATGCACAAGGAAGGGGAAAGAACCAGAAAACAAACCTTGTAGATGCCGCTGGCCACATCTGGCTGTTCAGTTACCCCAGGGTATGTACAGTGTTTGCCTCCAACACCAAAATCTGAGGAGTCTCAAGCCTTATTCACAGTGAGCCAGAGTTAGGTGTAACTAACACACATCTATCCTCTCAAATGCTTTCTTGTTCATAATACCTTATGGTAATGAATTATCAGCTTGACAGGATATAAAATCACGTAAAAGGACAAGCCTCCGAGCCTATGTGTGAGTGGTTCCCTCATGGCCACTTGGTGTGGGAAAACTAACCTTAACTGTGGGCAGCACTGTTCCAGGGGCTGGGATCCTAGACTGGATAAAAAGAAGAAAGTGAGCTGGAACCAGCCTTACCTCTGTCTCCTTCCTGACTGGTGGACACAGTGTAATTGGTGGCTTCAGCTCCTACCATATGACTTCCCCGTCATGATGGCCTGCTCCCTCAGTCTGAGCGAAAAGAAGCTTTTCCTTAAATTGCTTTTGCCACAGTAATGAGAAAAGTAACTAATACACAAATCTATTATTTTCTAGTTCCAGGGTAAGAGAGTCATTTAGATGCTGTCTTCATAAGAAAGAATCTGGGCTAACTAACAAAGCATAGCTGTCTCAAAGAGCGTGGAAGAGGTTGGAAGTCACACCGTGGATGATAGGACAGCTGCAAAGCATGGAGAGACAGAAGGGCTGCACAGCAAAGGGACAGAGAACACCCCAGTCCTGGCCACGGGGAAGTGAGGCAGAAGCGTCATTCAAAAGGTAAACCAGATAGCCATGAAGAGAGACTGATGGCTTTACACTCAGGACAAAGGCAGGTTCTCATGAGTCTCCAGCTGAAGCGGTGACTCCACCAGCACGCTGCAGGTTCTGGTGAGATGGTGAATCCACCAGCATCCTGCAGGTTCTGCTGAGACAGTGACTCCACCAGCACGCTGCGGGATCTGGTGAAATGGTGACTCCACCAGTTTAATGAGTCAGCATGGACAGGATGTCTACTTTATCACTCCTTGTGTCTCAGGGTGTGACCAGTGCCATCTTGAGAGAGTGCCTATTGCTTAAGACTGGGGCACCTTGGAGGCCTAAAAACAAGAAACAATCCCGGGGGGTGAGGGAGGGGAGAGACAAAAAACAATGCAAAGAATCAATGAAACAGGTAGCTGGTTCTTTGAGAAAGTAAACAAGATCTATAAAACCACCAAAATGAAGAAGAGGGGTTCAAATTAACAAAATTAGAAACGAAAAAAGGGACATTTCATTGAACACCAATGAAATCCAGAAAATTATTAGGGAACGCTTTGAAAACATATATTTCAAAAGAGTCAGGCAGTCTAGAAGAGATGAACAAACCTCTGGATATGTGTGATCTACCAAAATTAAATCAAGAGCATACCAACAACTTCAACGGGTCCATAAAAACAGCGAAACTGAAGCATAAAAAAAAAAAACCTCCCTGCAAAGAAAGCAGAAACCCGGGACAGATCCACCAAAGCTTCCATCAGAAATTCCGTCACTCCAGGCAACCAACATTTGCCTGATACCCAAAGCAGATGCGAACACTTACACAAGTGAACAAACACACATACATTAATACATGTACATACATACCCACATATGCATGCACACATTCGGGTACATATTTACATATGTCCACAGCACACACATACATACACACAAACATATGTACACAGCACACACATATATACATATAAACATATTTCTCTAATGAACACAAATATAAAACTTGTCAATAAATACCAGTAAACCAAATTCAACAACACATCAAAAAAGATAATAATAACCTCACGGCCAAGACAATTTTATTTCAAAGATACAAGGATGGTTCAAGATACACAAATCAATAAATGAAACCCAGCACATAAGTAGACATAAGGACCAAAATCACATGATCATCTCAGTAGACGCAGAAAAGGCCTTTGACAGTGCTTACTATCCTCTGAAGAAACTAGGGATGGAAGGAACATAACCTCAACATAATAAAGGGCATTTACTACACCCCTGGAGGCCCCATTCTAGTAAATGGAGAAAACAGTATCTCCTCTAAAGTAAGAAGGGAGACAAAGTGTCCGCTCTCTGGCCTCTTATGTAACAGTGCTTGAAGTCTTAACTACAGCTATAAAGAGAGAGAGCACAACGGAGGTTGAGCGAGCGTCACAAGCTTTAAACTCGGCAGCTCCCACAGCCCTCCCCTGTGGTCTCCTGGTTCCTTCACATCTGGGCCCATAGTCAGCCTTGTTTGCCATTGAGCCTGATCTTCTAAAAGCTGAGCTGGATAGTGAGGGTGCATGCCTTTAACCCCAGCGCTTGGCAGGCAGATCTCTGAGTTCGAGATCAACCTGGTCTACAGAGCGAGTTCCAGGACAGCCAGGGAACAGAGAGAAACCTTGTCTCAAAAAAAAAAAAAAGTGGACTCAAGACACTGGTCACACGGAGTCCTGAGTCCAGCGCCATCCGTTTTCTCTGAAGCATGCCAAAAGCCACCCACCCCATCCTTTCACAGTTCACCTTGGCTCTTCTTGCATCAGACAGGGGTACTGGGCTCCTAAGCATAGAGGACGCCGTAGACACTTCCTGATCTAGCCCAGGGCTTGGAGCACGTGGAACAGGGGCTCACTGTGAGGTTTATGACCCTAGACGGCCACGGCGTCCAACAATCATGCATAAGACCAGGCTTGGGTGAGCATAACAACCTTAACAAAAGTGATGCTTGCTACGGTGTGAATGCGTGACCCCCAAATTACATGCTGGGAATTCAGCACTGGATGGGACAATATTGAAAGGTGAGTCCTTCTACCTTCTGCCGTGGGCTGGAACCACATGAAGGCCCTCCTCACCAGCTCCCCAGCACCTAGAACAGTAAGTAAATAAATAAATTAGCCTCTATTCTTTATAAGCTGCTCTGCCCTGGGTATTCAGTTGCAATATCACAATGGACCAAGAATAAGGATGCTTTGTGGGTCTAGAGAAAGTGGTCTTTTTCCCTGCATCACCCTCCCTTTGAGACTTCACTGTCCTAGTCCTCCTCCGTGTTAGAGCTGCGGTCCAGATGCCCTACGGCCAGTGGGGCAGGGCCCAGTGGGGCAGGGCCACAGAGAGTTGGGTACCAATCAGAGGCTACTCTTTTCTGTGTCTTAAGCTTATGGAAGCCAGAGTGGAAAGAGACCCCGCAACTGAAAGACTCTCATAGCCTTGGAAGTGTGCTTTAAAACATGCCTAGGTGCCCCAGCCATGGTATCTCCTGTCCTGTGAGTTCTCAGGCCCTCTGTTCTGAGTCACCCTGTGTAAGTTACACCATCTCTATTTTTCCTCTGTTTACCTTGATTTTATGACTCCCAGGTCTAGGAAGGCGAAGGAGAGGAGGAGACATGTGGCAATACAACCTCCTCGCCACAGATATGACCACTGCCCCCGCCGTCCAAGGTCTGAGCAAAACAAGTCTCCCCCACAAGACCCCGCAAAGCAGTGCTACACAGCCAAACACACTTGTGTCTGGGAAAGGAATTCATCTTTCGCAGAAGACATTGGCAAACACAGCCATAAACTTGGAATCCACAGTTCGACATGTCGGAGGCTCAGAGGACAGCCTTAACTCCTGCGAGCCACTCTAAAACGTCATCTCTTGAACATCCAGAATTGAAATGTGGCCGGCGATGGCTGGGTGCCCATCCCATTATGTGCAGACTCAAACATCCATGGCATGGTGTTTTCGCAATAAAACCTTCAATTCAAACCCAGTCCACCGGATAGAAAAGCCTCCAAGATATCTCTTGGGGCTGAAAATAAATACACTGCACGCTTTTGAATGCCATCTATAAAGGGTATTGGGATAATTTCTTAAGAATCTGCTAATCTGTTGATTACATCTGGGAGCTTGTAGCTTCTAACTCTCGTAAGATAGATTGACCAGCACCCATGGCCAAGGCCAAAAACTAAGCATGTGTTTAGTTTTGAGCTTCTGCATGGCACAATCTCATTTGTGTACTTATTTACAAATGCTGGGCCCCTAGCAGTATACAATCTCAGCCCTTTCATCTTTTACCTTATGAAGAAAAAATCCACAGCTTTTGTGCTGCCCCTTAGCAGCGTATTTCTGTCATCCTCGTTTACACCCATGTAACCCCTAGCTGACGATGCGTCTGTGTCATCAGCTAGACTCTGCAAAGACCAGAGAAGCTACAAAGTGTCCCTGTCCCCAGAGCGTCCATAAGCATGAGAAGGGAAGGAGCTCAGTGCCTGTGGAAACAACCGTGGACTCTGAGTGACTCAGTAGGGTAGAAGCATGTCCCTCTTCTAATCCCTTGTCGACTGAATTAGGGGGCGCTGACTCCACACAGATATTCAGAGCTTTGGGGGCTGGCAGACATTTTTCTTCTTATTTGTTTTTGGTTCAATATTCCCAACTCATGACCCTTCTGCCTCAGCTTCCTCTGTGCTAGGATTACAGATGAGCGCCACAGCTGGCTTCCGTGCTCTTTCCGTTGGATCCACAGATACTGGGAGGTGAGAACACAAAGGGAGATAGCCAGATTTTGGGACCAGTCGCTTCCACCCACGGGCCAGATGTAGACCGCAGTCCAGAGCCACATCAACTAGCAGCTATAAGGAGGGCACAGTGCAGTTTACCCGATGCCCACGAAGGAAAAGCCAAAGAAAGAGCATGAAGTCACACCATGTGTGAGCACACTCCCACCAGGTGTGAACAACACCACTTACATCACATATGAACTCGGCACTCAGCTTGTGTGAGCACACACTCCTATCGCATGTGGACACACTCTCACCACGTAGGAACTCACACCACCCACATGTGACCTGATCATTCACACACTCATCATGTATGAGCACTTACCACATATAACCGAACACTCCCACTACTTGGGAGCACACAGTCACACACATGTAAACACGCCAGTCACAGCAGTCTAGCGACCCCGTTCCCTACATGGAAAGTCCTCTGTCCTCTGTGATGTTTCAGCTGCCACCCAGCTCTTCACAGCAAAGCCTTCTTGCTTCTCAGAATTGTGAACAAATTTAGCACGCACGCCTTTTAATTTCATCTTTCATCAAGACAGTACAAATTGCAGAGCAGGCAGATAAAATAATTTCTCCACAGTGTGAGCGGTGTGTCTCTGTGTGTGCGTGTGTGTGTGTATATGTGTGTGTGCGTATGTGTGTGTGTGTGTGTGTGTGTGTGCGTGCATTACTCTAATGGACCAAGCCACTCAGTAATTGAAGCCACACAAGGCAAGCATACAGTCTTCTCCAGACCAAATGTCAATATTTAAAATCATTGCCCAGATGTCTAGGCAAAACTGTAGCTCAAAGCCACTCACTCTGTTGCTCTCAGTGCCTTTCTGAAGGAAGGAAGATGAGCAGGGAGTTCAGGGTGGCAGGAGGCAGGTAGAGATCTGTGCAGCATCACCAGCAGTGGCAAAGACAAAATAAACACAACCAAAGCCTTCAGACACTGGTACAGAAATGGTCAGGGAGCCCAGTGGGTATCATCTTTGCACAGGGCTGAAACGGAGCAAAGAAGCATCAATAGGCTAGCAGGCTTCTGTCGACCTGGCATCCGTGATGGATATTTGATTCACTTGGTAGAACACAGGTCCCACCAGCAGGTTTCTCCCAGTCTGAGAGCTAAAGATCATCCAACACAGCCCGAAACTCCGGCTTGAAGGACAGTGGCTAAATACTGAACCATCCTGAGCCTAGACTGGAAGCAGAGAGCAGGAGGCTTCTCAGACAACATCTGGGGGTGGGAATTTAAGAGCTCATCTGACCTCTCCAGTCTGGGTCACCATGATGATAAGGCACAGTCACTGAGACAGCAGGCAGGTGCTGTCTATTGGCCATCTCCATAGCATGTCCAGGGCATCTTCTGGACCAAGGGAGAAGAAGGGGGCACAGAACAGGTAGGAACTGTAATTTTGTTGCCATCCGTCATAAGACCTAGTCACACAGCCCAGCCTTCTCACAGTACCCTATGAGCAGGCAAGAGACAGAGCTCTCCCCGACTCCACCACCCCCACTTTCTCTCCATAGAGGGGTGCCACAGCAGGAGGGAGGGAAAGCTGACAGAGGAGATGGGGAAACTTTGAAAATGCAGTTTTAGAAAACAGTGGCTCGGAAACATGACCCCATCCAGCTGAGCTCACACAGAAGGTGTGAGAAATGAGAGCTTTAGGGTCAGAGCCTGGGCCCTGGCAGACCTAACAAGTTAGTCCTGGCCTAGGCCTCAATAGGCCAGTTAAACAGGCAAGCAGAGTAAAAGGCAAGAAAGGAAATTCTCCCAGTGTGGCCACATGGGGAAGAACATGGAGGCCCATGACCCTGCCCCATGTCCAGCTTCTTCCGTATCCTGCCAGGTACTTAGGTTGAATAGAGGGGAAGAGATATGCAGAGCCAAACAGTCCTGGGCAAGGTGTGGTCCTACCCATCCTCACATCTACGCTCCAGTGTGACAAGTCATCAGAACTGTGTGAAACCTCTTTCTGAGCCCCAAGATCTACCTCTGAGCGATACCAGGCTTCAGCCTTTTCCTTCCTCCAGCCTGAGACTCCTGGGCAAATTCTAATTTCTGTGGGTACCATTGTTTCGAGAGTCTGACAGCTGAAGCGGGGGGGGGGGGGGCACAAGTGTCTCTTTAGGACAACTTCATCCCTCCAGTTCCACTGCAGAGCCCTTCCCCTGCGTCCCGGTAGACAGCACTCTGGCTTGAACGGGTGCTGCCAGGAACACTGCTGAGTTCTGAGCTTGGAAGCAGCCAAGGCCTGTCCTGTCCACCTGACCGGAAGTGAGACAAAGGCAAGCAATGCATTGCAGCAAAAACGCCTGTGTTGTCAATAACAACACAGTTATCTAAGAGTCTGCAAGCTCAGAGCCCACCACCTGCCCTCAGTCTGACCTCCAGCCCATGTCAAAGGTCGGATGCATGATGCCATGTGCCTGGAGAGCAAGAGGAAAGGATATACCTGAAGACTTTTGTGAAGTGAACATTTTCACAGGGCAACCATTGCCAGACAGCATCCTGTCAAGGGCCAGTGCGAGCAACTGGGATATCGCGACAGCTTAAATGGCACGGGGTCCAAGCCTTGCTTGTCTATGGCTTGAGACCTTGGTCCTTGGTCCCTCTCTCAGATCCTAAGTATATTCTGTGTTGGAGGTGTGGAGAAGAATGTTAGAGAAATAGCCCCAGAAAGAGAACTCGAGGCCTTAGGCCTCCTGGGCCCTGGGCCAATATGATCCAGAATCTGTAGTGGCTGGTGTTGGGTGCCACCTTGACATGGGCACACCATAGGGGATTATCTTGGTTAAGTTAGCAAGGGAAAAGACTGGGGTACTGTGGTGGCATTGGTGCCCTGGAAGCACCCTGGCCTGTCTAAAATGGAGGACGTGCACAGAACATCGGGAAGTGTTTGCTGCTCTCTGCTTCTGGGTTCCAGATGCACTGTGCCCAGCTCCCTCAGACTCCTGCTGTGACTCCCTCCACCCCACCCCCACCCTCGTCATGATGAACTGTAATCTGGAGCTATGAGCTGAGTCAATCCTTTCTCCCTTAAATGGCTTTTGTCAGGGCATTTTACCCCAACAACAGGGAAGGAAACTAAGACTCCAAGGAACACAGTCTCGAGACCCCTTCCCTTGGGCCACAGGAAGAAGTCAGTGCCACCTGTTGAGATCTCTTCTTCCCACCCCCACAGTCCTCTCTCCACCACATCGATGGGCTTTTGAAACTGGCATAGACTTGGGAAATGGCTTTAAATAGTCATACTTGGTCTGCAGAAGATTGCATGCTTGCCTTGAGTGTCGAGTGTCCTCAGGGGCAGAGTGACTGTCTCCTTTTCTGCCCGCGTGGGCAGAATAGGACCTAAGAGCTTTCCAGCATGACAGCAATTACATTCAGATCTGGACATCAAGATAAGCCCTGCCCTCTACCATCTGGACTGCAGCAATGCAGCCGAGTCCTGGCTTCCGGCTAGCCGGTGTGGACTGGCTGTCTATTCCGAAGCCTCCAGTGAGCCTTCCATGCCTGCCAGGAGCCTTGAGTAGTGCAAGGTGGTCTCCAGCTCATCAGCCTTGGGAATGTGGACCCTTTGCCAGCACCTCCCCAGAAAGGCTAATGTTCTGACAGTCACTCCCCTCGCTGTGATGGCACCTAGAGGGGCAATGACAAGCAGAGGGACCACAGGGTCCAAGATCAGGGACTGGAATCTGCCTCTATGTGAGCGTGGCATTATCTCCAGTGTCCGAGGAGCCTCATCTGTAGAGCATCTTCATGGTAAAGTCCAGACCAACATGACTAAGCACCTGTTGCACCTTCCCCGACTTGCTTTGGGGACCTCCTACTGAAGCTTCCTAGTCTGGGAATGTGGTTCGCTACACTTCTGTGAAGGAATGGGTCTGGCTCTCAAGGGTGCTATCTCAAAAGGCCAATCTTTACCCTCTCCCCCCAGATCCAGGATAGGTATGGAGAGAGCCAGGGTGGTAAGGACAACAGAGGAGGAAGAAAGAAAGACAGAGGGGTAAGACAGCAGCTGCTTTGAGAATGAAGTTTGGGGAGAAAGTATTTCAGGCAGGCAAAGGGAATGTCACAAACCTCCGGCCTCAAAGCCATTCACTTCCCTTCCCAGCCAAAGCTCCGACCAGGCCTACAAGGAGAGAACATTCGGTTCAAATACTGAGCTGCCGGCATGACCCTAAAAAAAGATGCCAGCTGTTGGCAACAGGACTATTCAGAAAGCAAGGCTGGCCTGGGACCGAAAAGGAGCCCTGTGCTACCGAGATGGAAACTGGTGGAAGCAAGGCCTGCTCCTGTGTGCCTAGGATTTTGAGACAATGGCCAATGTGACCCCAGGCAGCAAGCTGATAGAGGTAAGCCATGCCCTGGGAGCAGAGCGCTGCAGAAGGCAGGCATACAGAGAGCAGACTTTCCTGTGCCACTCCCAGAGAGTCTGTATTGAAAATCACATTTTCATTTTCCTGCATTTTGACTTTGCCTAGTCCCAGCAGGAGTCCTGGGGTCACATAGGTAGGTTAGTATCTTCTTCCTTCTTAGAGCAGGAGGCTCCAGCCTCCACACCTAAGAGACCGAAGAGACCAGTCCCTCTGCAGATCCCTTGGGTCACGTGGCTAGAGAGGAAGAGATTCTGAGTGGGAGGGAGAGTCTCAAGAGGAAGGAATTCCTCAGCAGCTGAAAATGGCCATGGAGTGGAGGAGACCTGGCTAAGAATAAGCTGAGCTGCCTGCAGTGTGGGTGTATACCTACTCATTGGCATGCAAAAGAGGAGGTTGTTGGAGGGTGAAGAGAAACTAGGAAACTGGGGCTCATGTCCTTGCTGTCTGTGCCCTGGCCATGCCCCCACCCCCACCCCAGGATGTCAGAGGACTGTCCCGGGATGAATGCCTGTGTGCATTTCCTCCAGACACTACTGTCTGTCAAAGCAACCTAAATCCCCAATGCTCTGGCCAAACCCAAGCCCCATGGAAGATGTCCCTGCTGTCACCTACTGATGCTGAAGCCTTGCTCAGGTGGTGTCAGCTGGTTATTTAGACATTTCCACCCCAACACGCTTGCCTGTTCACTCAAGGAAGTGCTGGCCCTGCTCTCCACCAGGTCTGAAGGGGAACACGACAAGGAGGAGGTCAGGGTCAGGAGAAAAAAAGGGTTGAGCCACGGAAACCCAACCCTTCAACACCCAGGCCCTTAGTAGATAGGCCAAGGCCAAACTCTCAGAGCACGGTCATGGAAACCCTTTCCCTGGGTTTGGGTCACCATAAATGTCCCATGACAGCACCTCTGCTGACTGCCACAAGGTCCAAAGCTCCAGGATGAGAACGCCAAAGTGGGCAGAAGAACTCCCTTCAGGTTTTAAAACCCAAACTGTTTTCCAATCTGTTCATAAGTGTCAAGGAAAAAGGTCATAAACTTCCTTTAATTTTGGGTATCTGATTCAAAGTAGGGATTTAGCACCTCTACCCACACAAGGCTGGGGAGATCGTCTGGCAGGCAGGACTATGAAGGAGTTCCATGGGTAAGCTATGAAGCATGCTGGAAGTGGAGCTGAATGACCCTCCAGTCTCACCTCAGAGGGTGACAGCTCTCCTCTGGGGCACTCTGTGCATCCCAAGTTCAGGGTAGTTATCCCTCCTCAAACCACAGGGGAAGGTGTGTGTAGGGTCTGCATGCCTTTGAGAAGGTTCTGGGATTATGATGGGCACCAGGATGCAGCTTTGAGTCCTTGCTCGGCACGATCATTTGGCCACACCCTTAGAGCTGCCATTCGTGGGGGCCTGGAGAAGTTCTAAAGGTTTACCTTACCTTGGCTGCTAATGCTGATGGCAGCTGTCAGTTCAAAGGAAAGCACCAGCTACTCCATGAGAACCAGGGAACCAGGGCAATCCTCCCCCTGGACCGGAAACTATTTCTTGAAGATGTAGGTCTGCCTGGCAAGGGCTCTGGTGACTGCCTTCCGCACACAGACCTCTCTTGCTATATATTCAGCCCACGGTTTCTGCAGGTCCACATCTATGACCTCAGCAGAAGGTGGGTTGAAATCACTGGGGGAAAAGAAGGGTTTATCAGTATTGACCATGCACAGATCTTTCCCCTTATTCTGCACTAGACTATATGACAGGATTGGTGTGTACTAGGCATTAGGTGTTCTATGTCATCTGGAGATGCACTGATTGGGTCTGAGCCCTCGTGACCCAATCTCATCTCAGAAGCCCATCAGATGACAATCAGCCTTTGACACATGGTTTGTGGGAATCGCGGATTCATCCAGGGATTCATAGGCATCATCCATGGTGGAGAGTTTAGGAGGCGTTAGGTCAGTGAGGGCCTGCCTTTGAAGAAAGTATCTTGTTCCTGACCCTTTCTTAGTGTGTCTCTCTCCCCGTTGACATGAGGTGAGTGACTGTGTTATGACATACTATGTCATGATGTTCTTCCTCCCCCACAGACAAAGCCCCAGCGACAGAAGCAGCCAAGCATAGAACAAGACGTCACACCAACAACACAGTCAGAATACAAGACCTCAGAATCAGCCAAAATAAGCCTGCCTTCCTAAACCCTCGCTCTTGGGCATTCGGCCGAGCAAAGAACCGCAGCACAACCCAGCCGCTGGTGAACCGGACAAAAACCAGATCATCCAAGGCCACTTGGATTGTCTCTCCCCAGTTGTTCAGCAACAACTGATTCCTCCTGCCCCTGCAGAGGACGCTGGGTGGCCCCTGCACCACTTCTCAGAGCTGCAGCTCTGGGGTTGTTTTCTAAAAAGACGGCTGTCTGTTGTCAATGAGGTGTCACCTGAAAGCTGACCACAGCCACTTTCCCACACTCCTCCTTCCCAGAACAAACAGTAACAAACGGGGAGGGGGAAGGGATCCTGTCCCAGGCTGTGGAGAGGAAGCCCTGGCCTCCTGAGCTCCATTACACGTGTTTCTCCTATTCAGAGCATGCCAATGAATAATGGAAAGAGAACAGGGTGGAGCCTTGAGGGAGGTAAGGTGGGGCCCAGGATTTCTCAGTGGATAATGGTGGGATTTGGGTCGTGCAGCTTTTACAGAACACTATGATGCTGGAAAGTCGGTTGCTATTTTGGGACGTGGCTTTGTGGCCTGGCCCTCACTGTGAAGAACTATTTATATGCCTTGTGAATATAATTCCAAAGCTTTGCCCAAGAACATTCTGGGCTTTGTTTCCCATTTGTTAGCATTTGATCAAAGGCTACTTCACCCTTGAGTTTGAAAACCCAGAGTGGAGATTCCGCTTTAGGTCCCATCTGGGCAAAGTTTGCCCATAGAGACAAATCTATTTGTTTTCTTGCTTTGATGCTGGTACACTTGGAATTTCTGGTGCTGATTTCACATGAAGGAAAAGATTTCAC
Source organism: Arvicola amphibius (assembly GCF_903992535.2). Classification (NCBI taxonomy): domain Eukaryota; kingdom Metazoa; phylum Chordata; class Mammalia; order Rodentia; family Cricetidae; genus Arvicola; species Arvicola amphibius. The sequence continues at coordinate 148,304,756 of NC_052052.2, read as the reverse complement.
CCATCTTTCCCTTCTGGAAATGGAGGCAAAAGACAAACAGAAAAGGCTTGACAATCTTCACTTGTCTTGGACAGCAAGACAGAATCCAAGAGGTTGCATAATGTAGCATTTTATTTTAGCTTAAAGATCGTGTGTGTGTGTGTGTGTGTGTGTGTGTGTGTGTGTGTGTGTGTGTGTGCTTATGGGAGGAATCACATGTATTTGAGGGTATGTATATGAGTGCACATGCGTGTGAGACCAGAAGCAAGTTCCAGCGTCATTCCTCAGGTGTCGTCTGCCTTCTTTACCAGAAGGATCTCTCACTGGCTGTAACCTTCCCTGCAGGGTAGGCTGGCTGTCAAGGGACTCTGCAGGAATCCACCTGTCTCCACCTGGGATTCCAAGCATGGGACATCATACCTGACTTCTTTGCATGAGTTCTGGAGAATGAACTCAGGTCTTTGTGCCTGTGTGATAAACACTTTAACAGCTGAGTTGTCTCCCCAGGCCTGGAACATGTTTTCTAAAATTCTTGGTACTAGCACTTAAAAGCAAAAAGAACATAAAAATAAATAAAAGAGATAGGTAGTGCACAGCTAAGAAATACTTGTCTGTTACCTGGGTCTCATGCTAGAGTTGACGGCGTCAGAGACAGTGTCTACACACCATGACTTTGTCCATGAGTACCATTGACCAGGACTAATTATGAAGGAAATGGGACAGAGGTGGTTGCTTGTGCCTATAAAAATCAATTTCCTGGGGCTGAAGAGATGGTTCAGCTGTTAAAAGCACTTGCTGCTCTTAACGAGAGCCTGGGTTCAATTTCCAACAACTATATGGAGTAGCTTACAACTACCTATGATATATGACACCCTCTTCTGGCCTCCCCCGGATCCCTGCACTCATGTGCACATACCCAAACACAAACACATACCCATATGTATATTTAAGAATAATAAAAGTCATACCCACTCTGGACTCTCCCAGATGTCCCTGACTCTGGCTATGCTCTCCCACATATCTATAATAAACTTTCTCCTCCACCACAAGATGATAATAACTATATTAATAATAACAATGAAAAAAAGCCATTATCCTAGTAACAAACTACCATTTGACGCTCAGGCAAACACCTTCTGCTCACAGAACATTGCTTGGAGCCCAGACCTCTCAATTCCAGGAACTGAGTGACCCCCAAGTGAATCTCAGGCCCTTTTCCAGACACAATTGGCATTTGCCATCATGTGAGTTAGCTGACGGAGAGAGATGGGAGGACCACAGTGGGTACCAACAACACTTCCCTGGGAGCCAACAACACTTCCGATGCTGAAAGGCCTTGGACAAGCTGCCTACAGTCCCATACCTCAGCAGCTCATCTATCAGGACCTCCAGGAAGCCATTTGGTGCATATCAGTAGGCATGAATTCCGAGGCGGTGGGAAGACAGAGGCTTCTCACCCTGGTTCGCACCAGGGTCCCAGCCATCAGTGGCACTTGCGCGATGTCAGCTTGATGGATTCAGTGCTCTGGGATTCCAGAAAAAGAGATAATTGAAAAAACAGAGCAGACAACACACAGAGACAGCACCAAGTCCAAATGCCAGGGCCTTCGGCAAGACACCAGGAATGTGTGCTTGCCGACATCGTCCCTACTGTTCGTCATTGCCTCCCTCAGCAAACAGATGTTTGTAGGTAATTATCCACCACGGGACAGCCTCAGAGCACAGCACCCACAAAAGACATGCAGCCATGACGGCTGGAGTAGCTGTCGATACCCACAGTTCATACCTTCCCCCTTTGACATTTATAGGTGGGAGAATTGAATCCAGGGCATAAACTGCATGCCCAGGTCACATCTGACTGGGACCTTCACACTAGAAGGACTATGTGGACAGTCAGCTTTGTCTGCAGTGAATACCTGGTACGGGTTACCTGCTGAGCCAACAGGGCTATGCTTAGCTCTCAGTTCAAAGTCAGGATTACTGGCCCCAAGCATGGAGGAGGATGGTGCATTATGGTTGGAGGCAGGAGGAGCAAATGGTTCCATTTAGAACTGGAGCAAAGATCAGATTCCCATCATTCCTTTGGGGAAAACACCCCAATGGCCTAAAGACCTCCCTATAGACCCATCCCTTCTCTCTCTCTCTCTCTCTCTCTCTCTCTCTCTCTCTCTCTCTCTCTCTCTCTCTCGTGTATCTTTCTTTATTCCTATGCCTCTTGAATGCTGGAATTAAAGGTACACACCACCATGTCCAGCTGTCCCTCCTCCTAGGTCCTCTGCATTTCCAACTGGCCACCATAAGAGCCTTTAAACACCGACACTACACACCCCAAGCAGAGCAGTGCTCCTCTTCCTGCCATGGAAATTTCCTACCATAGCAATTCCTCGCCTCTCAGCTTGAAATCTGGAAGGCCAAGACAAGGGGACAAGAAGTAAGAGACGCCATCACAGGCCATGGTATCCCATCTCTCTGCCTGTGGAACCTCAGGCAGAGAGCCTCGGTTTCTTCCTTTGCAGGGTAGGGCCATGAAGCATGAGTTGGGTGATGGGGGGGGGGTGTTCACACTTGTGAACAGTTCACACATGAAGCAACCACCCTCAGCAGCTAGTTTGCCTTCATCTGGAAACCTGATGGGATTGGACAGAAGTGGCCATGTCAGCAGGAAGACCCACAAAGAGACAAGAGTGGGACAAACCCCACGGCACAGCACAGCACGCTGGGGCTGCTGTTACAAGGACCCACAAACTAGACAGCAAGACCCTGAAAATGTGTTTCGAGAGACCTACGTCAGAAACCAAGGTGTCAGTGGTGCTATGGTGTCCGGAAGTCACCAGGTAGTACACACTCTAGCTTCCCCCTGGCCTGTGACTGGTGGCCAGTTGGTTGGCTGGCTCACAGATAGAAACCTTCAGTCTCTTCATGTCTTTACACATCCTTTCCTCCCTTTTCTTTTCCCAAGAGATCAGTATCCACTGCATCAGGCACCACCCTCGGGACCTCACCATGACTACACTCCCTAGGCTCCTACTTCCGTGTAAGGTCACATTCATAGACACTAGGGCTGAGATGCAAATGGGTCCAACCTGCGTCTGGGGCAACATGGGTCTGAGGGAGGCTATGAATGTGGCCCCAAACATTTGTAGACAGTGAGTTCATGCCATTGTATCAAAAGACTGGACAGCCCTGGACTAGGACATCCATGAATCTTTAGGGGAAGCACAGTTCAAACTGTAATAGGCAGCCCTGCTGGTGGTGACTTGTCATTGAGCTAACTGACTTCAAGGCCCTCTGGCTGCCATAGGGTTCACGGAGTCCCTCGAGAGGGTAAAAAATGCCTGAGATACAACAGTTTCTGCTGGGTACTTTCCCAGTGCTGTACGAAAACATCCAACGAAAGCAATTTAAAGATTGGTTTGGCTCACAGTCCAAGGGTACAGTCCATGACAGACGGGGAGCATGACAACAGAATCATGAGGCAGCTGGTCGCAGGGCATCCAGTCAGGAAGCAGAGAGAAAAATGCTACTACTCAGCGCTTTCCCCTTTTCCTTCTCTCTGGGATCCCAGGCCACGGGATGATGCAGTCAGCATTGGGGTGGGTCTCCCTCCCTCAGAGACACAGGTTTGTCTCCATGGTGACTCGAGATCCTGCTAAGGTGAAGTATTAACCACCACACAGTGTCGTTCGTTGCAAAGGGTCTCTCAGTCTTTCCCCATCACTCTAGGCTGAAGGGAGGCCATTCTAAGGCACCTTCATCTGTCAGGTGAAGGCCCTGGCCTGTTCCAAGCCCTCCCAGGGAACAGGTAAGCCATGGACACACAAAGGAGCCACTTCTCATGATTGTGACCTGAACTTCCTTTTCAGGTCAGGGGGCATCTCTGAGAAACCCACAATGGACAACAGACAAGGCTGCCTGCCTGAGGTCTTGACTGGGAGACAAGGGTCAAAACTTCAGGAGGGATCCACTGTGGCATTGATCTCCATCCGCCCCCCCCGCCCCCTCCCCCTCCCCCCATCCCCGGGTCCCCACTTCATCAGACAGAAACTCTGTGAAGACCTGGGAGCAAAGACCCTATGCAAGGGCTGGCCTGGCCTTTCCGTGCCATAGGTGCATCTGAACCCAGCACAACCAGCTAGAAGCAAGGGCTCTGTTCTCCTCAGCCCCCATGCCCTTCCAGGGTGTGATGCTCAGTCTTCACTATTGCCATGCTGAACTTAGAATCACCGTGGAGACAAACCTCTAGGCATGTACCTGAGAGACTTTCTTGATCTGTTTACTGAGATGGAAAGACTCATGCCCCTCCTTTTGAAACCATGTAATATTCCTCAGGTGCCTATCTGTCGTCTTCCCATACCCTCTTCTGCCCAGACCATCCAGTGACCTGGCCTAGCACCAACTGCGCACAAAACTGCAATGGAGCCGGGCGGTGGTGGCGCACGCCTTTAATCCCAGCACTCGGGAGGCAGAGGCAGATGGATCTCTGTGAGTTTGAGACCAGCCTGGTCTACAAGAGCTAGTTCCAGGACAGGCTCCAAAGCCACAGAGAAACTCTGTCTCGAAAAAAAAAAAAAAAAACTGCAATGGACACCCTGAGGATGCCTGAGATGGGGACCACTGAGGCAGAACAGCAAGGCATATCTGCTCTGATGAACACCCCGGGGACCATGTCTGCTGCTCTTCTGGTCCCACCCATAGTGTAGGGATAGGACAACTTGCTTGAACTGACCCCCTGAGATGGTCAGTCTTCAAACACTGTACCCTTCTGACATTTGGACACTCTTGGGAGTAACTTTCATCTCCATGTACCTGACTCCACCAACCTGCGCTCCATCTGATGTGACCTCTGCCCCTGTTTTCACAATCTTTGCCTCTGTTTCTTTCTGTTTTGCACTCATTTATTGCAAACAAGGATATCGATGTCCTAATCGGTTGTGGTTCACAGAAATGGCAGACCTTTCCCCCAGTTGTTCCTTGGCCATTTCACCTTGTGTCCTGATGCCTAGGTCTTTGCACAGGTCATTTGTCATTCCTTCCAGATGTGCTTTTCTACTTTCTGGTCTTGGCTAAAGGTCAGCTCACCCCAAGTCACATAGTCAAAGCCTAAGGTTTTGTACCTGCGGAAGTCGGAGCATCGCGAACGCTCTGCTTTTTGTCTGTGTTCCTGTGTCGAACCCAGCTTCCCTCCCATGCAAGGCAAGTGCCCTCTCAGGTAGGACCCCAGCTACCCAAGGCTTCCTGCCCTTCTGGAAGCAGCTGTCTCCTGGCAAGGCTTCAATCCCCATGGCACCTGGCTGCAGACCTGGCCTTTCCTCCTTCCTGTTCTGGATCCCCAGCTCCAGGAAGAATGCCATTTGAGTCCAAAGGTTCCTGGGAATGGCTCTCTTACTTTTGGCAGGTTGCTGAGTTTTCTGAAAAGAAATTGGCTGTGTTGGCCTGGGGTTGCACTGGTGGCCACAGGTATCTGTCTGTGTACCTTGCTGAGCAGAGTGTTCCCCAGTGTCTATAGAAAAAGCTGAGAAGTCTCTTGGGGGTCCTGAGATGCCCCCACCACTACATGTGTGTAGAAACCTTGGTGAGGTAAGATAAAGGATAAGTTATGGAGAGCAATGCTCCTAGCCAGAGCCAACAGCACATGCAAGCAGACCAAGGAGGTGTGTCTGCATAAAAAGGAGTGGCCAGACCCTGCTCCCACTGAACTCCTTGAATGACAGCTTCCAAGGCTTCTGGGAGTCTCCACTCAAGGCTGCACTAGGAGCTGCCTGAGGCCAATGGGCAAAGTAGGATTTGAGCCAACACTTGCTGTATGCCAAGTGGGACAGAGGACATCTAGCCAGGTCCAGGGGGAAGAGAGCTTGGCCTTGCCCTGGGGAAAGCCACATGATAAAGCGAGTACCTGCAGGGAGCTATATGCAGGAGGACAGGACCAACCGGAGGCTACTTCGATGGTGGGGTTTCCTGGGGCCCCACTGAGCCTGGTCCAACATCTGCCAGACCTAGAGAGCAATACAGAAGGCCAGCAATACAGTCATCCTGGAAGACTGGCCAGAAACATCAGGAGAATGCTACAGCTTACAACTATCTCCACACCCTGCACCCAGGGCAGGATGGTAATACAAAGGCCATCACCATTCTATGAGCAGCAACAGCAAGCGTGAGTCTGACACTGCTTAGGTGATTACAGAAACTTAAGCTGAAGTCTCCCCAGATACACAGTGCTACCAGCTGCATGTGAAACCCCGCCTGAGGTCCTCATGCATTTGGCTGACCCACATGGATGTCTAGACTGGTCTTTCTGAGCATGTTCACATGACTTTAGGCCTCCACAGAGTCTAACATGGACCAGGAGGATCTATAAGGAAAGTAAAAGCAAGTTCAGAGGAGGAGAAAATTGGATATTGTACTATGGGACTGTTCTGAGCCTTCACCTACCCAGTCCCCTGCATCTCTCCAGCCCCTGCCAGAGTCCACTCCAGTCTCTTGGGGTTCTTTGCTCTGGATAGTCTGATGCATTGACCTTTCCCCAGAAATAAGTCATGTGCCACTGAACTCCTAGAGAGGTCACAGGCTGGCAGTAACCTCTTCTCTAGGGCACAGAACGTTCTTCATCGTGAGGTCATCTGGGCACATGCTACCAACATCATGAATGGCTTTGCTGAAAGTTGTCTTTCTTCCAAATAGACCAGAATGCGCACTGGCAGATAAGCCCGGTGACCAGTGGAAAGGGTTACACCCAAGAGCTTAGGTCCTGCTGGAAGCTAAAACAGTATGCATCACTGACAACGTGAAGCAAGGTCAGTTTGGAGAAAGGACTCACTAGGGGATCCAGCCACCATGTAGAAGTGTGAAAATCATGGAGTCCAAAGGGGCGGGGCACCCACTCTGCTTCCATGCCTCCTCATGCAGCAGGCTAGTTACCCTTATCCATGTATCTGTGGTGACCACTTGGGCCTCTCAACTAAAATGAACATGAGTTAATCCCCCCTCTGGGCTGTAGCTGGGTGATGGTGGTGCACACCTTTAGTCCCAGCACTCAGGAGGCAGTGACAGGCAGATCTCCATGAGTTTGAAGACAGTCTGGCCTACAGCAAGTTCCAAGACAGCCAGGGCTGTTACACAGAGAAATCCTGTCTCAAAATAAATAGATAGATAAATAAACAAACAAACAAACTATGGACTGTGTTCAATTCAAATTTGACTCTATTCCTGAACCTAGAGGACTGTGACCAGTTGTCTTTCCCCAGTAATATCCATATCCAACCCCTGGTGTATGCAGCGCACAATGCCTGTCTGCGCTCTATGCGCTACCATACAGTTTGCGAGCTTCAGGTAAGGGGCTGGAGGTTGAAACACACAAACACACACAGAAACAGAGAAACAGAGACATGAACCTCTAGTCACTGGTAAGAAGCCCTTTATTCAATAGCACCATGGAGGCTTATATACCCAACAGTCAGGTGGGTCAACAGGTGAAAACCTTATCCTCTGATCCTCAAGGCCAAGGCAACACTTGTTCATGAAGCAGAGCTGGTAAACAACTTTGACACAGCCTTTAGTATCTCAAATCAGAAGGAAAGTAAAGATCTCTAGCAGGGAAGAACAGCTGGAGGCCAGGACTCTAAATGGTCCCAACAGGTATGCCCACACATTGGCCCTTAAGCATCCTGATCCCCCTACACTCCTAGACAATAGCTATCAATAGGCTTTCAGCTTTCCCAAGGACGTCTTCTGACCCACCCCCATTCCTGCACTGTCCAGCCCTGACACCTAGCTGTACAGAACCCTCCCCAGTGCCTGAGACAAAATCAGCCCCTGTGACTGTGAGTCCACACACCAAGAACAAACAGAACACCTTTCTGACCATTACAGAATGTTCCATGGAGACCCCCAGTGCTTCCTACAGCCCACTGGTTCCCCTGCTAAAGCCCTCAGCAGGTCCATATGCTCAAGGTTTGTGTCCAAGCATCTGTCCCCTTTCCTGCCCTCCCTGAGTACTGTGGCCTCCACAAGACGCACTGGGGAGGGCACAGGTAGATTTGTACTTTTCAGGCTGGAAAACTCATCCAGTGTCTGGAAGAAATGGGTGGGATTTCCTCACTGCTCATTAGAGTGTTCTTGTTTCTCATAAATATCAGGACATATCTTGCTCCTGTTGAGTCCAGGATGTGTCTGAGAGAAATATGTCACAGGCCTGTCCACAAGGATTTACAGCCCCTTAGGAAGAAATGTCAATGGAACCAGAAAGAACCAACACACAAAGCACACTCTCTACTCTAAGCACCAGGAACTCAGCGCAGAGTTAAGGCGTGGCGGCAGAGAATGACAGTCAAGACAGAAATGACTCTTCCTGCTAGGACAGGGGCAGATAGACTCTGAATTTCAGACGCACAGGTCCCAGAAACCATGCCCTTAGGTGCCTGACTCTGCATCCTGAGTAGAAAGCCCTGGGGAAAAACCCAGAGCTGGGACCCCCAGCTCTCCATGTCTTTTCTAGGTCAGGTCCTGCAGACAAAAAAGTCCTGCGTGACATTGTCACCTCTCCCAGCAGAGGTCCCAAACATGCTAACTACAGTCCTAGACCTAAGGACACCAGAAATATTTTATATTTTGGGTGGTGGGCAGGCCCTCAGAGTGGGGGAAGCGTGTAGTAGGCAGGGTGGACCATAACACACTTTGGACTAACAGTATCCAGCTGCATAACTAACCCAAGGGGAAAAGATGTCACCTCCAAGGAAAAAGGGTCCCATTGCCTCATGTGGGCAGCAGCCACCTCATCCATGGTGGGGGCACCTGGGCCCAGTCTCCTCCCAGGTGCCTAGTCATGCCAGAGTGTGGAAGGGTTCAGAGGGTAAAGAGCTCCACTCGGCTTTTTTGCACCTTGTCAAACATCTCAGCCCACAGCTGGAAAGACCCCACCTCACACCCTCATCCCAGAGCTGGCTGGAAAGAGCTGAAAGGCAGACAGGTGTCTGTCTTAGGTGCCAGGAAAGCAAGCAGGAGAAAGGGCTGCAAGCTGTGTTTACGAGGAGGCAGTAGAATAAGAGTAAACTACAACCAGGCGCGGAGATAAAAATAACAGCGTACAGGAGGTCCTGCCAAGAGGAGGCTATGCTCACAAGGTCTAATCGCTTGGGAGCCTGGGGCTGAGACCTAGGCTGAGGACACAGTGGTGCCCAGAGCCCTAGGCAGCCGTGGGGAGCTGGCTCCCACCTGGCTGAGTCTTTCTCGGCCTCGGATCAGGCTCCTTGGCTCCTGCAAAAGTTCAGCTGGGGCACAGGCCTCCTGCACACTGCAGCCAGCCTTGTAAACAGCTCCCGGGCCAGCTCCAAAGGACCACAAAGCAACATCTGGGAATGTTCCCAAGCTGGGAGTCATCCCCAGCTGTGCGACCTTGAGTCAGTCACCTTGCTCTGAGAGCCTCCTTGGGCAGCACTTCTCAGGGTGAAGGGGTGTGGACCGGCAGTGCTGGGGCCCTAAACACCGGCTCCCTGTGCTTGGAAGAAGACCGTTTACAAGGGAGCCTGGGTGTGCAGTTCAGGCAGTTAGTCTCCAGCTGCGCTGTTCCGAACATTGGCACTCTGGCCTGCTGACCAGACCAGTCAGGGTGTCTGGGTGGAGTGACAACACCACCAGCCGATGCCAAGCACGGCTTGGGTGCAAGGTGGGAAACTGAACCTGACGTTGTACCTTCTTGTTGCAGGGGACGGCTCCATCATGTCCAAGGATTTAGCAGAGGCGCCAGAGGCGCCTTGCTCTGCAGCTTGCAGCCCGGAGTCCTAGCAAACCCACTGGTAACTAACCAGAACAGGATTTCACTCACGAGTCTGCACCATCTGCTTTTAGCCAGAAAGCTAATGAGATGAGGCCCTGCAGCTGCCCCAGTTCTCTAAGCTAGTCTCTGACTCTCTCTGTCTCTCTCTGTCTCTCTGTCTCTCTCTGTCTCTCCGTCTCTGTCTCTCCGTCTCTGTCTCTCCGTCTCTGTCTCTGTCTCTGTCTCTCTGTCTCTCTCTCTCTGTGTGTGTGTGTGTGTGTGTGTGTGTGTCTGTCTGTCTCTCTCTCTCTCTCTCTCTCTCTCCTTGTATTTTTATTTTTGCCTCAGCACACATCAAGAAGCTTTAATCTCAGATGCGGCTCACTTTTGGCTGTCTGAAGCTGACACACCTGGGCTTTCACACCACTAACTTGTTTTAATTGCACTTTTATTATCTGGGGGGATAGGGGAGTGTGACAGGAACAGGGTAGACTAGCAACAGGGTGCAAGTGTAGAATTCAGAGGCCAGCTTGCAGGAGTCGGTTCTCTCCCTGCATCTCATGGGGCCCTGGTTTGAATTCAGATTCTCAGGCTTGGTGGCACACACTTTCATCTACTGAGCCATTCCATCCGTCTCCCTCCACCCAGTCTAGACAGCCCTTTGCCATGAGCTCGCTTGCTGGGGTTCCCGTTTGACCTTCCTCCCATGAATCTTACAGGACAGCTCGAAAATTTTATTTGAAAAGGTTTCATATGTTATGTTTAAAATGTTAAAATATTTTTTAAATGCATAGACACAGGTCCACGATGGCTTCCGGGTACCCATCTTCCCTTATTGCTGCTGGTGTGGTCCAATGGGAAAGATGGGCCAGATTCCTTGGGAGTCTGTCTACCTCCAGGGCCTGTAGGGAACCAAAACACGAATCCAGCCCCAGACACCAAGAGATGGGTCACAGCAGTCTGTGGATAAAGTTACAGCTACAGGGTCAGGCAGGTGGTAGAACCACGAAACAGTTCCACGCCCACGAGGGAGATGTGTCCTGCTTTCCGTGGCCATAACTGAAGGCCACAGACTGAGTGAGGAGTGAAGGAAAGAAGTTCAAGGGTGGATGTCTCTCAGCTGGTAGGATGCTTGCCTTGCATCCAGGAAGCCCTCCGTTTGGTCCTCAGCTCTGCATAAACCCGTTTTGCCAGTTCACCTGTAATTCCAGCCCTTAAGGGGTAGAGGCAGGCTACTAAGAAGCTCAAGGTCAGCCTTGGCTACTGTAGTGAGTTCAAGGCCAGCCTAGCGTACTGTGATCCGCTTCAAACGTTAAAAAATTAATTTAAAAAACTAAAGAAAAGAGGTCTGGTTTCCTGGGTGTTGGGATGCAGGAACCTCAGCGGCTGATGGTCTCGTTAGCAGATTCCCAAGGCAGCCAGTGCATCTCAGGGTGAAGGACAGGAAATAAGCATGTTTGTATCCCTTCTGGTCTCTCGCTGTCTTCTTGGGAAGCCGCCAGTATTCCGACACAGGGTTTCGCTCTAATGTCTTTATTTGATATTAATCACCTCCTAAAGACATACCTCCAAGCTCCCCAGTCTCCTTACTACTCCCCCACAACATGGACTTAACTCCAGCCTGAGTTTCAGGGGAACAATCCACACCCACGAAGGGCAGGAAACTGAGCAAACCGGGGAAGCCCTTGGTGTCACCCTGCAGGGCTTCTCCACGTGACCCCTTGTGAAGCCATTTGCATGCACTCACGGGTGCAGGAGAAGCTCCTGGGATAGCTCAGGACCCACCAGGTAGAAGGGCAGAGAGTGGAAGTCAGCATTCCAGCAGGTGTGGCTTAGAAGGCAGCCTCCAGCCAAAGAGGCCTCTCTCTGAGCCAGCTCCTGGCAGATGTCTTGCTGAGGGCTGACATTTGCTCTAGGCTGCCAGATCCAGGCTCCACAGCAAACAACACAAGCTTTGGGAGAACCTGAGAGCTGAAATTCGCACCGCCACCCCCCACCCGCCCTAATTGCTGACATATGCAAGACTTAGCGAAGGATGGAGCCACCAGGCTTCTGCTCAGAACAGAACATGCTGTGTGCAGGCTGCGTGCCCTTCACCTTGCCTGGGAATTCCTCAAGGCGCAATGTTCCCGCAGCCCGGCCATTTAGCAGGAATCAAGCTCTAGCCATTCTTTTTGCCTTGTTTATCTGAAGTAATTTGCAGCCCTGGGACAAAAAGAGCAATAAATGTCACAAGTGCCAGAGACAGAAGGCTGCAGAAGGAATGCCTGGTTCATATTTATCCTGCTGGGAAACGCAAAGGCTCCATCACCTCCTTTGAAACAAGCCCCCTCATCAGATCACCTGTCACCTAACACAAGCAGGAAGGAGAAGGGCCAGGTCCAAAGACCACAGCCACCTTTGAGTTTTGTCTTAATTAGTTTGTCGGCTGGGTGAGGACAGACTCTGGGAAGGATGAACAAAGCCAAGCTCTGGCTGTCACTCAGGTGCTTGGAGAATTTCTGGGGACCCTAAAGCAGAGCCAGGGAGGACAAAATAGGTGGAAAACCCTACTGGCAACACACTGCCAGGCATGCCCAGAAGGCTATGAGAGTCAGGCCAGGCCACCATGCTTGGCCGCCAGGATCTCTCCTGCACCTTTGCTGGTCTCTAGAGGGCCAATCAACATCGCCTTTCTTACCCTCTCATCCTTGGCCCTTTATCTCTTATTCCTTTATCGCTCTGCTTTAACACTTAATGACAGCACATATTTAATTGGCAATGTTTGTGCATACTTCCGGGATGCACACCTCATGATGTTCAGTCCCAGGTCCTTGGCATCTCCACTTAAATACCATGCCCTTTGGAGCCTTTGAACTCCTGACTTTTAGTTCTTTGCACAGCACATGAGAAGTTGTGCTGGGCCATGGTTCTCCACCTCTCCTTCAGAGCCCTGGGACCTGTTCCCATGTCTAACCGTACTTTGGTACTCATTCTCAAGGCTCCGCTCCCTATCTCCTTATGCCTCCAGCCCCCAATGTCTACTATCCCATTTTCTCCTTGCCTGAGATCAACCTCTTGGGCTCCTGCATACAAACATACATACATATATACATATATAAATACATACATACGTAATCCGTCCCTGTGTGCCTCCCCATATGTCACCTTAACATATTGGCCTCCGGTTTTACCTCTATTGCTTCAAATTACAGGACAGATTTTGTTCTAGCCACTCATTGCTCCATTGACACCTTGGCTGGTCCATGCCTCAGCTCTTGTGGGAAGCGTTGCAGTCGACATGGGCACACAGACCTCTCACTCTGCTCAGATGACTTCGTCTCCCATGGCGACACACCCAGAAATGCGTTTGCTTGTGGTACGTGACACTTTGGTTTTTCGATGTCTGAGTGACCTTCGTGCTGCTCTCATTTACAAAGGCGGCCGTGGTTTACATTTCTCTGGGCGGCAGCACAGGAGCATCCTCCTCCACTTCATCGCCGACCTTTCTTTTCTCCCCATTCTCCCTGGGGAGAGATTCTCCTTGCTATTTTCACTTTACAAGTTCTCTGTTTTTTTTTTCTCTCCCCCACACACCCATGTGTGTGTTTGTGTCTGTCTGTCTGTCTGTCTGCAGGTGCCCATGGAGGCCAGAAGACAGCACTGGATCCCCTGGAGCAGGAGTTACAGGTATTTATGAACCATCCAGTAGGGATGTTGGGAACGGAACTTGGGTCCTCTGGGAGAGCATCAAGTTCTCTTTGTTGCCAAGCCATTGCTCTGGCCCTTTCTGCAGTTTTGTTTTCTCTGACGATCCCTGGCTTTCCATATATTTTCACATACTCAGCGGGCCATTTGTTTTTCTTCTTTGGAGATCCATCTCTTCAGTTCTTTAGCCCACTGTTTGCTTGTTTATTTGAGTTGGATTACAAAATGATGCAAACTAACGGTCTTCATGATGACATTTTCTTCCTGGTCCATTTATGCCATCTTCCTCTTCCATAGTCAGCTCACTTTGGGTGGTTGCTGCTGGTTAAGTTCCGAGGGCATTCTGAGTACTAGTCTTTAGCCAACTGAAGAGTTGTCAGATCTCACCCTACATTCTGTGGGCTTTCTCTTTACCCTACTGACTGCTTTCTTTGCTGTGCAAAGGGATTATTAATCAGACATAATCTAGCTTGTCGATTTTTCAGCCGTTTATGCATTTGTCATCGGGAGACCCTGAGATTGAGGCGTGGCCAGTTGGGGGAAGAGAACAAGATGGTAGCTATGGTGAATACTCTTGACTGTCAAGTTGATGGAATTTAGAATCAATGTGGGAAAAAATCTCTGGGTATGCCTATAAGGGATTTTCTAGATTGGGTTAACTGAGGTGGAAAGACCCCCTCCCCTAACTGTGAATAGCCCCAACCCATGTGCAGGTCCCAAACAGAATACAAAGGGGAGCAAGATGCGCTCCAGCATCCATCTCTCTGCCTCCTGACTATGGATGTGATGTGACCTGACACTCCTGCTGCCCTGCCTTCCTCACCGTGATAGATTGTCCCTTGAACTGTGATCTAAAATGAACGCTTCTGCTGTGGAACAATCTCTGTACACTGTAAAGATGTACTACGCTCATTGGTTAATAAAGAGCTGACTGTCCTTTAGCTGGGTAGGAGAGACTGAGCAGGAGACCCAGACAAGGAGAATTATGGGAAGAAGAAGGGCACAGTCAGTGAAGTCTCGAGGAGAGACAGAGGGAGCAAGGAGTTGCCGGCCAGATACAAAGGAGCAGGATGTGTACAAAATAAGGTAACAAACCATGAGCCACTTGACAACATATAGACTAAAAGAAATGGGTTAATTTCAATTGTAAGAGCTAGTTAGTAATAAGCCTAAGCTTTCGACTGAACATTTGTAATTAATATTAAGTCTCTGAGTGATTTATTTGGGAATGCTTCCAGGACAGGAAAACTCCACTTATACTGTTCCTTTCTCGTTTTTGTTTGTTTTGTTTATTTGGTTTTGTTGTTGTTGTTGTTGTTGTTTGTTTCAAGACAGGGTTTCTCTGTGTAGCCCTGGCTGCCCTGGAACTTGCTCGGTAGGCCATGCTGGCCTAGAACTAATAAAGATCCGCCTGCCTCTGCCTCCCAAGTGCTGGGATTAAAGGAATGCATCACCACCTCCTTTTCTTTCATATATTGCTTTTGTTGGGTATTTTCCCAATTAGAAAAGTAACCATGATGGCAGCTGAGAAAAGCTCCTGCAGCCCCCTGCTCCCCAAGGACAGACGCACCAATTAGAATGTTTTTCACACAGCAAAAATGCTTTTGAAAAAGTTAAAGAAGCCAGAGGAGAGACCACAGTGCCTTGAACAGCCAGCCAGAGTCAAAGAGACCCAGATAAACATATCCTTCAGGGAGAAGGTCCCACTCTGGGTTTCACTCTCCCAGCCCTTGGAAAAATCCCTGGGTAGGTGCCAGGTCTGTCCTTTCCCCAGAAGTCGGCTCTCTGAGGAGAGGCTCTGTGCTACAGTGGAAGGCACCTGCAACTGTCCCTGTCGGAATCAAAGCTTTCATTGATCTGGCTAGCAAGGGGAAGATGGGTGGGGTGCAGGAGCCTAGGGCCTAGGCTTCACGAGCTCATGCTTGCATCTGGCAGGAGCCTTGGGATCTTCTCATTCAGTTCCCATTTCTTTCCAAGTGATAACAACGCACACGGAAGAGGCCCCCAGACACCCCAGTTCTAATCTCGTGTAAATGGGCACTTCCTGTCTCGAAACCCCCTTACAGGAACCACAGCATCGGGGGAGGTCTCACCAACACTCAGCCTCAGCAGATGCTGTGCCTGGCATGTGGTGTGCATTTGTCCCATTAGGTCCCATGCCACTTGGTAAAGGTGAGGAGGTCTGCCTTCCAGTCAGAGTTACACAGTTACTAAGCTGTAGGCCAAAAAACTCAACCCTTCTCCCATGAAGCTCTAGCAGCAGACAGTACCTCCACTGCCTGGGGCAGTCTCTACAGAGTGGTCGCTGGTAACTTCCTGGTGTCCATCTGGTCAGCTACCATGATTTCATACAGCAGCAGCCTACTTCCCCACCACAAAAGGCACCTAGGAGTCTGCCTCTGACCAGGACCTGCTGGAGCTGTCCTATTGAGTCCGCTGCTGGAACAAAAGACCCCAAGTTGGGGAACTTCCAAACAACATTTCTGTCTCCCAGCTCTGAACCCCACAAATCCAATACCAAGACACCATCAGGTTCCCTATCTGGTGAGGACTTCTCTCTGCTTCCAATATTGTGCCTCGCTGCTGGGATGTCCCGAAGAGAAATACCATGTCTTCACAGGGTGAAAGGGACAGGTATCTGTAATATTAAATACTTAACAAGAAATCTGAGGTTTATTCTGACATAAAATTTGAAGTAGATGCATTCATTTATGGCAGTTGGCAGGGAAGGTCTGGTAGCAAGAACAGGAGGCATTGCAGGAAACAAGAGAAAACAGGAAGTGGGGCTACACGATAAGATATTAAGGCCTCCCCCCAGAATCTACTTCCTCCAGTGAGATTCCACCTCTTAAAGGCTCCACAACCTTTCCAAATAGCACACAAATGTATGGGGGATAGTTCACCTCCAAACCACAACAGAAAAGAGGGGCGGAAAGTGAACCAAGCTCCCTTCATTACCCTCTTCTTTAACAGACGTTAATCCCCACAAAGAGCTACCAAAAGTTCTCACTTCCCAACGCAAACTCATTCAATTCAACTTAAATTCAATATGTGAATTTAAGGCAGTGGTTCTCAACCTGTGGGTCATGACTCATTGGAGAGTCGAATGACCCTTCGCTTCCACCAAGGTCACCTAAGACCATCCTGTATAGCAGATAGTTACATTATGATTCATAATGGTAGCAAAATTGCAGTTATAAAGTAGCAATGAAATAATTTTACAGCTGGGGGTCACTGCCACATGAGGAACTACAAGGGTCATGGCATTAGGAGGGTTGCGAACCACTGGTTGAAGGTGTACCTTCCAACCGCAACAGGCAGCCAGCCTCCTCTAGTGACCGCTGACCTCTGGACGTGCTCTGAGTACCTGTGGAAAGAGACTTTTTGAGTTCTATCCTGTAGTTCTCACTGAGTCCTGCAAGCCTGTACAGTCTGCTGTCCATCTTCCCTCACATAGACTGTCCGTGCTGTGGGTGGGATTCAACCAGCTGCCAGGGCCTTCATGCTCTGGGGAGAGGCTCTGAGACGAAGTACCCCCCCCCCCGCACTGCCTTAGTTACCTGCTTCTCCTGTGGTGTGACCAGGATCCAGAGGGAGGCCCGTGTGAATGGGCAGCTCCGTGTCCATGGTTGATGGCTTCTGCCCTGTATCTTTAGAGAAGCAGTCCATGTCCTGAGGAATGAGGGCCAGCTAGAAAGAAAGAGGTTGCTGTATCTACTGCCTCCTGTTAAACAAAAGTCAGCCCCCTTCCTTGTCTGCCATGCGAAGGAATCTTAGGTAGCTGCACTGCCTGGCATTTCCCTATGCTAGCCAGCTGTCTGTTGTTGTAAGAAAATCTCTGAAGTAGCCAACTTGTAAGAGAAAAGGTTTATTTTGGCTTACAGCTTTTATTCCTGTCTATGGGAGATTGACCCCCATTAGTTTGGCCTATGTTAGGTACTTCACCATCAGGAAGAGAGCATCTGAGAAAAGTTGCTCATGTTGACACCAGAAGGCAAAAGAGGAGCTGGGGAGATGGCTTAGTCAGCAACATTACTGTCACACAAGTATGAGAACCCCTCACCCATGGAAAAAGGCAAGTGTAGCTGTCATGAGTAGGTAGAGGCAGGAAGATCCCTGGCGTTTGCTGGCCAGCCAGTCTGAATCAGCAGGCTCTGGTGCAAAACCCTGTCTCACAAAGTAAGGTGGAGGGCCGGGCATAATGCTACCCACGATGGTTTACTCCCATCACTCAGGAGGCAGATGCAGGCAGGTCTCTGTGATTCAAGGCTAATCTGGTCTCTACCACAAGTTTTAGGGCAGCTAAGACTACACAGTGAGATTCGACTACACAGTGAGATTATATTTCAATAAAAAATAGTTGGAGAGCAATTGGGGATGATGTCCCGTCGACCCCTGGCCTCTACATGCACGTGTACGTGTGTGCATGCACGCACGCACACACACACACACACACACACACACACACACACACACAAAATACATGCACACAAAAAGAAGAAAGAAAAAGGAGGCTAGGGTCTCAGGGGTCTCATAATACATTTGGAAGGCATGACCCCAGTGACCTAAAAACCTTCCATGAAACAACCCCCAAAGGATCCAGTGCCTCCAATAGCACTGCTGTAGGGACTGAGTCTCTACCACACAAACCTCTAGGGGATAGTTAGCAGCCAAATCCCCAGTCAGCCCCAACTGACAGTCTGGTGACCTGGGAGTGGGGCCCAGGTCCCTGGGCTTGGTCTGCTTCACTGTCTGGGCCTCACAGAGTTAGAACGTGAGCGACTGGGAGAAATCCATTGTCAGAGAGTGAAGGCTGATGCTGCTGAGGGCTTGAAATGGATCTCTAACGGCTGAGCACCAAGCCGACACCCCACTTCCTGGAATTGCTGCATCAGACTCCTGCTCCAAGAAGGCAGTTCCCTGAATTGCTCTGCTGCCGTGAGTCACCCTGCAGCACTTAAACTTGCCAAGGAGAGGAGACTTCTGTGCCTGTTCCCCTCCTGGCTGTTGCCTCTCACTGCTGCAGTGATCTTGGACCTCACCGCTGCGCTTGCTTGCGTTTCTTGGTCATGGCATTCCAGACAATTTGAAATCTGAATCTCCCCCGTTCAAGGACTAGCATATTGGGGCTTGATGTTAAGAGTGTCTCCCAGAGGACTAGAGTTAATTTCCAGCACCCAAATTGGGCAGCTAACAGCTGCCTTAATAGCTGTAGCTACAGAGGATCTGACTCCCTCTTTTGGCCTGCATACAGAGAGTCACACATACACATAAATAAAAATAAGTCTTTTAAAAGAAGGGGAGAATGAAAAAAAAAGAAGGGGAGAAACGAGTCCAGACTACTCTTGGAGAGGACCCAGTTCAGTGCACAGACATGGAAATTCCAAAGCCAGAAGATTCAGTGTCTTCTCCTGGCCTTTGAGAGCACTGCACTCAAACACGTACCCTTGTATACATATACACACACATATACACAAATAAAAATAAGTCTTCTAGAAGGAGGCAATGTAAAGGAATAGTCACCGGGCCACCATAATCAGATGGGGATAGACACAGACCCAATGTCAGAAATTAGAATCAAGGGACAGAACAGATGGCCCAGTGGGTAAAAGTGCTGACCAAATGGCCTGAGTCCAATCCCTAAAATCTATGTTAAAATAAAACTCCTGATGAAGAGGCTGGTGCATATCTGTAAAGCCAGCACTTCTACGGTAGGATGAGAGATGGGAGATAAGGGATCGCCTGGAAACTCATGGGGGCTCTAGTCATGGAATGCTTGGTGTGGGAAAAACAAAAAAGACTGCCGGGCGGTGGTGGCGCACGCCTTTAATCCCAGCACTCGGGAGGCAGAGGCAGGCGGATCTCTGTGAGTTCGAGGCCAGCCTGGTCTACAAGAGCTAGTTCCAGGACAGGCTCTAAAAAAGCTACAGAGAAACCCTGTCTCGAAAAACCAAAAAAAAAAAACCCCCCCCCCCAAAAAAAAAAAAAAAAGACTGCTTTCCAAAATTTGTTCTCTGGCCTCCATACGTATACCGTGGCATACACACACATGCACAATAATAATAATAACAATAATGAATAATTTATTAAAATTGAGATCAATTCAAACTACCACACAACAGGCTCATAAACCTCAACCCAAAAGCTCTGAAGGCTAAAAACTGAACTATAAAAAAAAGGCAGTGAGTCCCCCCTCCCTTCGAAGTGACAGAGCAAAGCCACATCAGTCACTTGGTACGTGATCAGTTCAGCCAGTGGTTAGAGGATTAGAAACCCACTCAGAGGGGAAAGAAAGCATTACCACCTTCTCTATAAGTGTTCCCATAACCGTCTGTGTGTGCTGCTTGGACTTCCAGACAGCCAGGCCTGGCTCTTCCTGGATCTCATTGATCTACTTTCCCCACATCCAGGGACTAGAGAGCCAGGCAAATGCGTCTGCACCTCGTCACAGGAAGCCATGAGCAACCACGGCACTAAGAGCTGTACTCTAACCCGATTATATTACAAGACAATTAGGCCAAGCTGCACACATCCCAGGAAAGAGGACCCATCTATTCCATTTTCCCTCCTAGCCCCTTCATTTCTCAGAACTCCAAGCTCTGGAAACACCCCGGGGTGGCCCTTGGGGGGGGGGCGGGGTCAGAGCGTCCCTTGTAGGGCCAGATGAGGAGTCTGTGGGCCTGAGAGAAACTCGGGCCACTGAAGAGACCTGGATCTACCCACAATTTGTAGCTGAAACCAGCAGTTCTGCAAAATAAGGACAATGTAACATTTTCCACACCAGGGACCTGCAAGATTTCAGATTAGGAAATGAGTTAATGGGAAGGCTTATTGGGAAGAAAGGGGAAGAGGGGGAGGGGAGGGGAGGGGAGGGGAGGGAAGAGAGAGGAGAAATTTCCAGCACAGGCAATCCCCATTGCACACAGTTTCAGTTTCTGTTTTTTTCAGTGTGCTTGGTTTGCCAGAGACCAAAAAAGATCACGTGAAAACTTCCAAAAACAATTTGTAAGTTTTCAAATGACTTTTATTATACAATATCACTAAAGCTTTTGAACATTATTAATTACTGTTTATCTATTCTTTCTGTGGCTAATTTCAAAATTACCCTTCACCACAGGGACGGGTACTGAAGAAAACTTACCATATATAAAGTCAGGTACTATCTGTGGCTTCAGGCATTCATTTCTTGGAATGCCCCCCAACTCCTAGAACTGCTGTTTCTTGTAGGGGTGATTGTACTCCTGGGGACTTGGCCAGAGGTACAATAGCCCAGCAACCCCATAGTAATGTTGAAAAGTCAGACAGACGGACAGACAGAGAGACAGAGGGACAGAGAGAGAGAAAGAGAGAGAGAGAGAGAGAGAGAGAGACTACCAGCCCCTCTTCCTAGGGCCATTCCCTTGGTTGCTGTCCCAGTTGGCTTTAACTGTCAAAGTGACACAGTCTAGAGTCACCTTAGAGAAGAGTCTCAACTGAGGCATGCCCTGGATCAACAGTTCTCAACCTGTGGGTCACGACCCCTTTGGATTTGCATATCAGATATCCTGCATATCAGACATCATGCATATCAGATATTCATATTACAATTCATAACAGTAGCAAAGTTGCAGTTAGGAAGTGGCAACAAAATAATTTATGGTTGGGGGGGTTCACCACAACCTGAGGGACTGCATTAAAGGGTTGCAGCATTAGGAAGGTGGGCGTGGTGTAAGGAATCTGGTTGACTGTGGCCAGCTTGAGTGAACAGGCAGCATTCCCTCATGGTTTCTGCTGTATCTCTAATAGCAAACAGGCCTGCTAGTAAATTTTGCTTGACTTCCTGCCCTAACTTCCCTTCATGATGGACTGTGATCTGGGAAAATAAGCCAAATAAATCCTCTCCTCCCACGGTGTTTCATCACGGCAACAGAACAAAAGCCGAAACAGCTGCTAATAGGCAACCAGCCCTGATGCTTCTTCCTTGTTGCCTTCCCTGTGGCCTCCGTGGCTTGCCCCAAATGTCTCCTCTTCAAGTCAGTGCCCAAGCAAAAGAGCCTCCCAGCCATTCCTTGAACTTGACTGAATTCTGACGCTGAGTTTTTTCATCTATAGATCCTCCAAGAGAGCAGGCATGCATGCATAGAGACCCTCAGGACCTCAGAACCAAGGCCCCAGGATGCAGAAGACAGGATACCTAGAAGGAAGGTGAGGAAGGAGAGGTTGCAGGAACAGGTAGGTGAGCACTAGAGATTAACAGCACAGCACAGGTGGACTCTGTAGACATGTTGAGTGAGGTCAGCAGAAGGGTGTTGTGGATCTGGAGAGATGGCGTAGCTGCTAAGCGTGCTTGCTGCTGTTACAGAGAACCTGAGTTTGGTTCCTAGAACCCATATTGAATGGTTCACAACCGCGTGTATCTCCAGCTCCAATGAGTACAGCTCTCATCTGGCCTCTGAAGGCACTACACTGAAGTATACACACACACACACACACACACACACACACACACAAACATATCTTAAAGAGGACACCAGTGTCTCTGGCCATACTGAGCCAAACGAACTGCTATAAACTTGGTTTTGAACAGTGCCTGCCCTGTTTCTTCCAGTACCATGGGGCAAACTCAAGGCAGGCTGGGAAGGTTTATCTATGCAGAGTCCTAGGAGAGACCAAGCTGTGTGCCCAGCTGACCCATCCAAGACTCTGGAGAATTTGAGCTAGCACTCAGCTGTATTACTGACAGGCTCCCTGCGTGGGTAGGAACTCTGTCCTCTTCACAGCGCAGGCTGTCAGCTTTCTACCCCATTCCTTACTTCCCAGCTTCTTTCGTCTTGCAAAGCAGCCGTGATGGATGTATCCTGCAACATACACTCCTGCTTCCCCTGATGGTTGACCTCTGCCTTTTAGGGTGCATGTGGCGGGCATCTCCCTCTTCTCAGACCCACTAGTCGGTAACCTTAGTCAGCTCTGTAAAGCCATTTAATCCACTGGAGAACACACGGAGCTGGCTCTCCCTCACAGGATCATGACAAAGCTCCTCCTGGTGAGTGTCACCTGGGATGCCACTGAGGTAATGACAGTGTCATCTGTCCACCCGGCTTTCAGATGAGCTGTCCTGCAGAAAGCAGCAGATGCACAAGGGACCAGCTGCCCTTTCATCCCAGCTCAGAGAGCATTTACCTAGCCTAGTAATGACAGGGTTGGAGAAACAGACTCCAGCCTGGACTTCAAGGACCTCTCTGGTGACATTTGTGCAGAAACTTGCTCATTCTGGACCAGATTTTGTTGAATCTTTGTGCTCCTCGGTAGAGAGAACCCTGCATGTGGCCTTCCCAGCCTGACACTGTCAGCCAGTAGCAGGAGTCTTGCTGGTAGAGCCATGGACAGCCTGAGATACGCAAACCTATGTCCAGAAGTGCCTGTTCCTTGTGGGAAAGAGCCAAGAAGGTGGCCCACTCTGCTCTCCTGGTGACACCATGTTCTGTCCCTCTGTGGTTCTCAGACTTACTTGGCAACGGCAATATTGACTTTTACCTGATGCTGCTTCAGATCAACCAGTCCTCTGTGAGCTTGCGGCCTCCAGCCTCTTGCAAGGGCTGACTGAGAGGCAGGAGCTGGGAGACTCCATCACCTCCCCTGACACAGCCCTCCCCCTGCCTCTGCTTCCCTTGGCCCAGACCTCCACCTGCCTCAGGCAGCTATACAGCCTCTGTCATGAGTGCTGTGATGTACTCCATCACTGCCTCCTCAACCTGGTCTTCATCCCCCACCCATCTCCTCTGAGCCACCTCCTATGGCTGCTCTGACCTGGAGTCTTCCTGTTGCCTAGTAACCTAAGCAACCCTAAAAGTAAGGAGGTATCTGCAATCCTGGCCATTGGGGAAGTGATAGGAAGGTCAGGGGCTGGGGGCAAGGAGGCAGCCAGACTAAGCACAGGGAATCCTGATGAGCGAGCACCTTTGATGCCCCATGCTCCAGCCACTCCTCCACATCATCCCACCTGGTCATTGTTACCACAGCCCCACTGCTCTGCCCAGAGTCCAACTCATAGGTCAGGATCCCGGTCCTCAGAGGAGACTGTGGAGCAAGTGAAGACACGAGAAAGGATAAGTGTGGAGATCCACAGGAGGCCTTTGGCCAGGCAGGTCTGAGGCTGAGTCACAGTCTGTCCAAGCACCGTCTGGACCTCTCTATACGGGTGGAGCCTCACACACAAGGGGAGCCCTGGTGAGTCAGAGGAAACAGGCTCGGGAACACCAAGTGGAAGGAGTCAACATAAGCAAGGGGGGTCTGAGAGTGCTAGGCAGGGGCACACTGTGAGCCTCTGCCAGAGAGCTCCACAGGGTCAGGCCTGCAAAGGAAATCCACTTCAGAGAAGCCTGGTACCCAGCAGGAGAGGAAGGGGGAGCCCTGTGGGGCGGGGCCTGAGACAGAGGAAAGAGAAGAACAGAGGGAGAGAGATTGGGAGGGAGGGGAATATCAGCTCCTGGGGAAAAAAAGCACAGGGCCACATTCTGGGAAAGGCTGGACTGCAGAGAAGTCAGAAAACAGAGATAATGGGAGATGGTGTGCTCACCGCTCTAAAATGGCAGGAATGTGAATGGTGACATATTTTTAGGTGGCCTGCAGGAATCTCACACGATTAGCAACGGTGTGAGGGAGAAGGTCTTTCCAATGCTCTCACACTTCTGCTTTCAACGTGGTGCCTTCAAGGTGAGATGAGTGAAGGATGGGTGGGCCCAAGGATACTGAAGCCCCGACACTCCCTGTCTACGTGGTCCAATCTGGCCAGGACTGATGGGAAAGTCATGTCCAGCACTGTGTTACAGAAAGGCCAGCAGGCGTTAGTCGAACCTCAGGTACTGCAAACAGGGGGGAAAAATAGTTATTTTAAACTCTGCTGCCTTGGTTGGCTGGATGCCAGGTGCCCCAAGAGTAGGCAGCCTCCTCCCAGAATTCACACTCCTCCAGGTAGCCTTCAGCCTTTCCTGGAGAACTCTTTTGAACTGAGAGTGAAATCATTTGGCAAGTTTTGGAAGACAAAAAAGGAGGCTTGAGAGCAACTTAAAAGCAGGCCGGAGTCACAAAGGCCAAATGTAAACTTTCTCTAGGTCAAACACCAAGCCCTGATATGGTTGCTGGTGCCCCACCCTCCCCATTGTCCCTGCCGTCTTTGCAGCCAGACTGGCCACTCTTGCAGCTGCATGCATCTGAGGCCTCCCATTTGAAATCATGCTTTCCTGTCTGTCCCCAGTCAAGTCATAAAGTTCCCATGGGGACTGCAGAAGGACAGTTTTCTTTGGACCATTTGAAGCTGCTCATTAATGGAGCTGTTAGACTAGGAACCTGGGACCGGGCAGTCCCACAAGCCAGGCTCAGCCACATACCTCCAGCTCACTAATTAAATCAGCAAGTGATTGTGAAAAGCAGAGAAAGGAGATTCCGTGTGGCCACACCAGAGAGAAGAGCAAATAAAGAGGCTCAGGGGTCCCCCTCCCTGTTGTCCATCTTTGGGGTCCTGATGTGAGGTTTAGCTTCAATAGAGGCAAGCGGTATGCACAGCTAAGCCGTTCTGACCTGGGTGAGGTCCCACCTATCACTGACCCATCTGTAGGCTCCAGTCTGTCCTGTGAGGTAGTCTGATAAGTTATCAGAACTGTGTGAAATCTCTTCCTGGGAGGCAAGTTCCTCCCCTGGCACCAGGGTTTCAGCCTTTCCCTTCCCCCAACATGGAATTCTTGGGGAAATTTGAATTCTTTGGGGTCCAATGTTTCAATAGGCTGATGTCACAAGAACCTTTCTTTAAAATATCTTCCACCCCGTGGGAATGGCAACACGCCCAAGTGAAAAGCTCAGGGGGCTGATATCCTAGAAAACCAATGGAAATCCCAAAACTCTCAAGAAAAAAAAAAAGACTATTCTCTGTGTTGTGCCCCCCCCCCCTCCCAGCCTTGCCTGGCAATGGCCTTGCCTTTTGATTAAAAAAATTCAGTTTTTGCTTTTTTTTTTTTCTCTGCTGGCTCTTTGGAAACAGCAAGAGCAATATACCCTATTACACTGGGGTTAATATTTCATTAAAGAACATAATGCCAGAATTAAAGCCTTTAGAATTACAGTCCTCTGCCCTGCAGACCTTGATCTGTGGATAAGTTTGCCTGGCCCTCCCAGAAACTCCCAGCTCCTTTTTCTTTTTAATTGTTTTGCTCTTTTTTTTATTTATCTCTCTCGTGTGTGCTCCTGTGGGGAGGGGGCGCACTTGCAGAAGTCTGTTCTCCCACTCTGGCTGTGGGATCGAACTCAGGTCATCAGACCCTGGGACTTGGTGGCAAGCACGCTGCCTGCTAAGCTACCTCAAAAGTCCAGAGACCAGTTCTGTCTCCATCTCCTCTCTGGGAAGGGTGCCAGGGTAAGTCTGACAGCAATCGTCCAATGCTAAATGTTCTAAAAGCCCAGTGTGACTATTGCTGCTCTGGACCAGCACTGCAGGTTTTAGACACTGGACACTGAGAATCCTGCAGACGAGGGCATCAGATCCCTGAAGCTGGAGCTACAGGTGGCTGTAAGCTGCCTGTACGACCGCTGCTGACCACTAAACCATCGTCCAGTCCCAGCTACCTTTTCTTTTTGAGACATGCTCTCTTACTAGCCTGGGTCTCATCAGAGGCTAGGGTGGCTGACGAGCCGGATTCAGGGATCCTCACATCTGCCTACTCAGTTCTGGGAGTATTAGGCCGAGCTCAGGCTTTTAAATGTTGGTTGTGGAACTTGAATTGTCTTCAAAATTTTACCTACTCGGCCATATCCAGGTGTCTGTGTTGTTTGGCAGACTCGAGGTGGAAAACAGCTGGATCACAGGCTTCAGTGTACATCTCCATCCCTGTCACTCTCTTCGAGGGGCTGCAAGAGGCTGCCCACTGGAAAAGGAAGAGGCAAAAACAGATACCATGTGCTTGTGTGTCTGCAAGATGCATGCTCCAGAGGGAAACCCCAAGTGTGTCCATGCTAGGCTACAAGGTCTCTTAGTTAGTTTTTGCACTGTGCAATTTTTCTCCGAATGGATTTGTAACTTTTCTTTTTTTTGGGGGGGGGTTGGGGTTTTGTTTGTTTTTTCTGATTTTTTGAGACAGGGTTTCTCTGTGTAACAGCTCTGGCTGTCCTCGAACTCACTTTGTAGACCAGACTGATCTCAAAATCACAGAGATCTGCCTGCCTCTGCCTCTCGAGGGCTGGGTGGAGGGTGCCACCATCACCTGGCATAACTTTTAGAAATTCAAAAACTTCTCTCATGAGAATAGGTGTCCTTCCAAAATCAGCCGACAGTCTACAAGCTGCAAGTGCTGGAAGTGTCAGGCAGCAGGCAGCAGACTCTGCTCACCCGTTTTATTCTGTGGCTCTGAGCAGCCAGTAGAGTAGCTGTTTACCTCTTCCTCTGGTCATTAACTTTTCGGTCATTAACACTCATTCTATGCAGTCTTGAGACCGACCTCTGGGCTTACCACTCATGTTCCTCACCTGGACATGTTTGCCATGCTTAGCCCATACCCAGGATTTACCCATGCGTATTCGCCAATGACCACTGTAAGTATGGAATGTGGTGTGTTTGCAAACACTGGACGCATGAAGGCTTGGTATGGGATCCAGGTGGTAGAGGGTTTGCCTGAATTTTATCCCCAGCACCGCACAAAATGAGGTGTGGTGGCAGGGCAGCAGGACCAGAGGTTAAAGGTCATTCTTAGTTACATGAGTTTGAGGCCAGGACCCTGCCTAAATAACTACATAACATACAGTGTATTTCCTGCTCCTTGTTTATTATAATAATATTAACATGCAGATATGAAGAAAAAAATAAAAGAATTCAGCACGAATTTTGGCCACTCTCACCCCCCTCCCACCCACTAGCCACTCAACCCCGCATTCCTTCTCTCCCCTCCCCCACCCCACCCCCCTCTGGGCTGAAAATTCTTGTCTCCTAAAACTCTTAACAGGTGGCCACAAAGTAAGGGCCAATCAGAGAAAGCCAAGTTTCCTACCGGTTGCCAATTCAAATGTTCTGCAAGGGTCTGCTAGCCTGCAGCGTTCTGCTGAGTGCATGCATTTCAGGGCACATTCTGGGGTAATGACACCCCCTTTGTTTTAACTACAGCACACTCTGGTAAGAAGTCATTTTTACCAGCTTGCAGGTCCACTCTGCAAGACTCTTACACCTAAGAAAAATTAGAGAAAACATCTAAGAGAAGCAGCAATGATATTTGGGCACAAATGTGGAGGAATTCTTTCGCCGGGGTTGCTTTCCAGTAGAAAGGGAATGCTTCCCTTACCGGAAGTGTCATGGAGCCCCTGCAGTTTTCCTGTCGCCTTGTACAGGCTTCCAGAATGTGGAGTTTTAAAAGCCGCACTCAACCGGCAAACCAGCCTCCCTAAGGCTGCTGGTAAATCGGCCGAATGGCCTTCTAAGAAAAACAGCACCCCACCCCTCCCTTCCCCGAAGGCACACGCTGCCGGGCAGCAGAGCTGACGGCAAGAAAGCCCCACGTGGGCTTCCCCTGACAAACCCAGCCAGCTTGGAACAGGCAGTGAAAGCCAGAGGCACTAAGCTAACAGAAAAAGTCCTCTCACTGGGACGTGTTCCCCAGATCCTTCTCAAAAGATAATATTGGCTCCCAAGCGTTTCTCCTCCGACTTTAAAAGGAATTGTGGGTAGCAGCAGCCCTCACTGATGTGGGCAGAGGCACTCAGAATAGGAGCTAGCAGATGCCCACCCCACTCAGACTGGCTCACGCCTATTTATATAGGACCGTGCTTTCCAATTTCTAAGATACTGTAACTTCCATCACGGCTGTGACAAAATGATGACTCATTCTTAGAACGCAGTCATCGGTATCACATTTGATATTAATACTTTAGTAGCGGTGCTTTGTCACAGCAATTAAAAGGAGAAAGTTGCTGAAAGCAAGAGCAGTCCACCCCCCATCCACAGGCACCACCGAGGGCAGGGTTGCAGAAGGCAGCACTCGTTGTATTGGAAGGCACAGGGCCTCCCGCAAGCTGTTCAGATAAGCAGCTGTTGGGGGCTATGGGGGAGGGTCAAAGGGGGAGGGGAGGAACTGGAGGCAGAAGTCACTGTAATCGGATTGGATTGTAAGACTTGGCGCTCCAGCACCGGGATGCCTTATCTCAAGCATACTGTCTAGCAAGTTTAAAATCTTCCTGAAAGGATAAAACAGTACTCCGGCCCCTGTTCTCCCACTTACTACTCGCCAGCATCCCCTCCCCCACCGCCAGCCCCAGGAGGCTGTACAGCCAGCCACAGGTGCCTTTAGTTCCACCAACCACCTGAAACACTCTCTACCACCGCCCCCGAACTAAGACTCCCCTACCCTCAATAAAAGGCATAAGTTTGGTTTCAGTAAGTTTATTGTGAAATTCAAAGCTTCCACGATAGCGTCCTTTAGAAAAATGAAAGCATTGCCCGGGATCCGTTTCGGAAAGAGCAGTGCAGCCAGCGAAGTCCGGCTCGCTCCTGCAGCTTGATCACTCCTGCAGCTGTACCAGGTCCATCCAGGCTGCCTGCTTTGCCTTTCCCCTCCTTTCACTGGAAGGCTGCTGAGTCACGCCTGCCTCGCTAGTCGATTCTTCCCGGCCCCGCGGCCAACGTCCTTGCCTAGGCCTTCCTGTGCTAGCAGCCTCTCTGGACACTGGCAGAGTCCTAGGCTCGGAACAAGGTGTCCCCGCCGCGGCCATGCCCCCTTCTTGGGAGGCTGCGCTCCTCACTCTCCAGGCAACACCGCCTGCCAGTCTCCACGCGCACTCGAGCGCCCTCGGAGGGTCACTTCAGAGCCAGCAGCGCGCTAGAGCGTCACCAAGTCGAACAGACCAAGGTCCCTGCCGGACTGTCACTCGGGAAGTGTAATGCTGGGCACCCAGTCGTTGAAGCTGCGGCTCTCCTCGCAGAACAAGCTGAGTTTCTCCAAGGCAGGGTCTTTCCACGTGTCCTCATTAGGGTTCTGTGTTTAAAAATACAGGGGTCAGCCAGGCTGGCCGTTGGCCAAGAGGGTGGGGGAGACTGGCGTGGGGAGAGGCAGTAGCTGCACTCACCGAAATGAGGATACAGTGCAGGTCTCCCGGCGCACCCGCCTCGTCGTCGGCACCCACGATCTCCGCTAGCCGCTGCACATCACCCACGCGCACGATATCAATGTCGTTCTCACAGCAGAACGCCTGTATCAGCGTGAAATGGATCTGCAGCGCTATGTCGCCCTCATCTTCTTCATCGGCAGCCAGCACGCAAAAGGTCACATTGTCAGGGTCTCTGCAAAGCAGATGGGAAAGACAAGGTCAGAGTCGATGCCACCCACAGGTCTCCCAGCCGCGCCAACCCCAATCCCTGCACGCGGGGCCTTCCTATACTCACACATTCAGGACTTTGGCGGACTCGTAGACGCCAGCGGTCAGACAGCCCTGGCGCTGCGCCGACAACAGAAGTTCGTGCAGCGCTTTCCCGGCGCCCTGCATCCTGTGAAAGAACAAGCACCGTGAGTGGGGACCAGCAAGGGGACGCGGTGTAGATCCCAGCCCTGACCTCCAAGTCCCAGCTGGCTCTTTAGCCTAGACCTGCCTGGCGCCAGCATTCCTGCCTCTCAACTCCAACCTGGCGCCCACACACCCGGATCCCCAGTCCCGACTTGGCGCCCACACCTCTGGCACCCTAGTCATGATCTGGCGCCCTCATTTACCATCACCCAGTCTCGACCTGGCGCCTGCACCCCCGGTTCCCTGTTCCTGATCTGGAGCCCATAGCCCATGTTCCCCAAACCCGACCTGGCGCCAGAATCCCAGACCCTAGCTCTAGGAATGAATCGAATGTAGTCATTGTAGTCCCACCGCCTCGGCACCTCGCTGTCAGACAGTGCATGGCACCCACCCCGCAAACTTCCATCCTAGAAGACCCTAAAAGATCGCTACCCGACAACTCCAACTTTCGGCACCCCAAAACCCACCTACCTGGCTGTGCTTTCCGGAACTGCGTCCTGGCCACGGACTTCTTCCAGAGTCATTATGCGATCCACGAACAGCAAGTTATCCAAAAGTGAAGAGTGCGGAGGGAGCAGAACGGAGGTAAGGAGCCCTAGAACCCAATCCGCGCCGCGCGCCCACCACCAGCGAGTGAGCCGGGCACCGCCGCGCGAGTCCTTTTATAGACCGGCCCGCGCGACGCGGCCAGCTGGCGGGAGGCTGCGCTCCCATTGGCCAGCGCCCGCTTTCTGATGCAAATGAGGCGGCAGGCCCGCGGCTCGTGCCAGAAGGCCACGTGGGGAGGGGTGCGGGGGATGACACAGCCTCAAATCTGCCGCTTTTGTCAGGGTGTTACCAGGCAGACTGGAGCCTGCAGATTTCATCTCGCCTCTCTTTTTTGTAAGTCCTTAAAAGGAAAAAGTTTTTAAAAAAACGTTGTTTGCTAATATGATACTGGAATTTGTGAAATGCACACTTGGAGAATGTAAAAGCCTTTTTTTGCATTTATTTTTATTGCGACCTTTCTAATTTTCTTCTTATTTTCAATTTGAAGGTTATGGGGCTGTTGCATTGAAACCGAAACTTAAAGTCAAAGGTTTGCAACTGCAGCTGACACCAGGCCAACGCCGCCACTAGAACTCCGTACTCAGAGCCTTTCAGGGTCGCGGCTGCAAAGGTTGAACCACCGCCCATCCCACCCCTGTCCCGTCCCCTACCCCTGCCCCTGGCAGATCGCTGTGGGGTGCGGGTAGCAGGGACCAGCAGATTGCTGCCGGCACACGCGGCTCGTTTGCATTTCTATACGGGGCACACAAAAGAGGAGGTCTGGCGTGTGGCAGTTCGCAACGGGGACAATCGACGCTTTCTCTTTCATAGCAACACTGTCCACCTGCCGCCGGGTGGGGTGGGCAGAGAGCCCCGCCGCGAGCGGGGGTCGCGCTGGGTTGCCCGGCACGTGGGGGTCTGAGCCGCGTGCCGCTCCCCCGCCCCTGGGTGCGCACCTCTTAGACTTGCCCTGGCTGCTGGGATTGTGATGCACGCGTGCCCAGCCGCAGAGAGCAGAGAAGTACACAGGGACACTACGCCTGAAACCCGTGAGGTTCCGGGGTTTCACACACAGAGCTTGACACACGCTGTTCCACAACGCTTTTCCCAGGGCGCCGCCTACAGGCCGACCTAGAAGGATCCAGACCTCCCCATCCACTCATCCCATACAGCCTCGCGTTGACCTCTCAGGGGTCTTGACCTGGGGCACCCTGGGCACCGAGGCCCGGTGCAATATGTGCATTAATTAGATTCAGAGTAGAGCTTGCACCCAGCGCCCCGGGGCTGGAGACCAAAAGGAGCCTACCACCAGGACTGATGGAGCAAGAATCCGTCTGTCTGATGAGATTTTGAAATACTTCAAATACGTAAAAACGTGTCTTTAAAAGATTCTTTTCTGAGCCGGGCGGTGGTGGCGCATGCCTTTAATCCCAGCACTCGGGAGGCAGAGGCAGGCGGATCTCTGTGAGTTCGAGGCCAGCCTGGTCTACAAGAGCTAGTTCCAGGCCAGGCTCTAAAAAAGCTGCAGAGAAACCCTGTCTCGAAAAACCAAAAGAAAAAAAAAAAAAAGAAAAAAAAAGATTCTTTTCTGGTAAAATAATAAATTTGGATGCGATCTTAAGAAGTTTCCTGAACTTGTCATTAGTCCTGTGAGTGAGACCCGCACACCATGCTTACAGATTGTTCACTCACAGAACACAACACTGTGGGTTGTCTGTATCTCTCGTGCTACAAGGAAAAGTGTACTATGGAACCCCACGAGGTTCTCTTCTGCAGAGCGAAACCTGGAAGATTGGCTAGGGCAAAGGGCAGACACGAAGTTTGCCAGACTGAGGCAAAAATCACGCCGTGCGCGCGTACGCATACGGTAATTTTCTTCTTCCTGGAGCATTCTTCGGGTAAGTGAATGTACGTATTCAGTGTTAACTTGTGAAGTCCTTTAAGGAAGTTTTACTGCTGCACTGGGAGGCTGCGGGTTTCCCAACGCCAAAGGCCGGACGAGGGGGTCAGGCGGCCTCTTGCGCCTCCCGGCGGCTGCACTGAGAACTGCAGGTACCGCGCTGAAAACAGCGTTTATCTGCAAGGTCTCTAAAACTCTCAAAGCCCCTTCCTGTCTGTCTTAGTGGCATATAAAATGATGGTGATACCTGAGTGAATAAAATGTGTTTATAAATGATGGAAACTTAAGCTGTTGCTCCTTTCAAAGTTGGCATAAAAACAGACCAGAGGACCGATGGAACCTAATCAAAGACCCGGATATTAATCCACACACTTTCGAATACCTGATTTTTGACAAAGAAGCAAAAAAAAAAAAAAAAAAAAAAATCAAATGAAAAAAAGAAAGCATATTTAACAAATGATGCTGGCATAACTGGATATCAACAAGCAGACAAGAAGTAGAAGAATGAAAATAGATCCATATCTATCACCATGCACAAAACTCAAGCCCAAATGAATCAAAGACCTCAACATAAAGCCAGCCACACTGAACCTCATAGAAGAGAAAGTGGGAAGTACACTTGAACGCAATGGCACAGGAGACCACTTCCTAAATATAACCCCAGTAGCACAGACACTGTGAGAAACAATTAATCCTCCTGAAACTCAGTTTTAATGCTTCTTATCTCTCCTTAGTTTCAGATCCCGAGGAAACGTCAGAAATAATAATCCTCTTGAGGAAACGTCAGAAATAAGAATCCTCTTGATATCTAAGCACACACCCGCTTCTGCCACTAATAGCTAGAAAACTGCTCACTTGCCAGGCTGTAGGAAACTCCCTACCCCCCACCCCCCCAACCCCAGGCCCTGCCCGTCAGGAAGGCCGATACTGGTTAGCTCAGGCTTAGGTCCTTGCTTTTCCAGACCCCGCCCCCAGCCAGTCTGAGCCAGAAGGAATGATTGACAAGCCCTAAAGCTAGACTACTCTGCTAACCTTTTAAGAGTATTCGGTTACAGGAAACCCTCCTTTTTGCCATCAGATACGGCCCCACACAGCTTTAATTAGGTAAGTCTGAGTGGTCCCAAAGTCCCCATCTAAATTAGGAAAGAAAGGTTTGGGGCCTGACTGGAAGTCACAAGCTGTATTTCTGAGTGCGCACTCTACAGTGGCTACACTCTTACCAAGTCTCTAAACTTTAATAGTGTAAGGGACAGTGAGCCCATTCAAGAGGAAGACTCACAAATGCTCTGCTTTTGAAATCCTCTGGAGGGGTGGGGACATAGTTGGGTGGGTAGAGTGTCCACAGAGCATCAACACCTGGATTTATAAAGATGCACAGACCTGGAGTTCAAGGTCGTCCTTGAACTGTTAGTCTGGTGCACCCGAGGCCCTGTCTCAAAATCAAAGTAAAATAAAGTGCGTAGGAGCACCTGGAATCCTAGCTACCTGGAAGGCTGAGACAGGAGGACTCCTGAGTCCCGGAGTTAAAGTTTTGCATGGTAAGCCAGAGAGACAATCCCCACTCCCAACCTCTAAAATAAACAAGTTGATACCCTCCGCAGACTCTTGTTTTATTAGCATATTCTCTGTGACTTTGACTGCCGGGTGGGCGCTGGTGGAGACAGACGGAAGTGAGGCCCAAGGCATTTGCTCCCCTTTGCATTTGGACCGTGCACAGAGACTGACTTTAAACGGCAGGTTTAAAACGGCCTCAGGACAGCCATGCCCAGGACAACTGGCACAGAGACTGCAGCCGAGGAGCCTCAAGCCCAGTGCAGGTAGAGTTCCCTTGGCTATCTTAGGAAAAGCCACATTCATCGCCCTTTTTCCAAAGTTGGCAGCTTTCACAGGAAACTGTGGACTCTTGCTTTCTCTTGGTTAGTGGGAGGCCTGTAGTGTGCCCCTAGGCTAACAAGGAGCAGGAGCTGGAGGTGATGGGGTGTCCTCATCCCCACATTCACCAGGGCCAACTGAGAACACTTAGCTTTGCAGCTTGCTAGTGGATGAAACCTGCAAGTCACCTGTCTGCAATCCTTAAAACGAGATTGAAGTTTGAAACGCAAACAAAAGGGAACCAAATTCTTAAAGATGAAGCCCAAGACACTCAGCGTTGTTAGTGCCCAGATTCTATAGGACCGGGTCTCCTAGGGCAGCAGCAAAAAATGTCTCTTGGGGTAGTCTAGGCCGGCTCCATTCCAGAAAGGTCTGAGTTATTCTCAGTGCTCCCACTCACTCATCCATCCTCTCCCAAGTCTTTTTGGTTATTTCCAAAGAAAATGTCGCCCCAAGAGCTGCTAATGGTGGAACAGGCAGTTGTTTGTCTGTGACCTATGACT
Organism: Arvicola amphibius; assembly: GCF_903992535.2. Taxonomy (NCBI): domain Eukaryota; kingdom Metazoa; phylum Chordata; class Mammalia; order Rodentia; family Cricetidae; genus Arvicola; species Arvicola amphibius. The sequence continues at coordinate 148,270,030 of NC_052052.2, read as the reverse complement.
ATGGTAAATTTTTTCAAAAGGAATGAAATCTTTTTTTTTTTATTTATTTTTTTAGGAATGAAATCTTTATGCAAGGTTAAACCTCAGCAGTAGCAGCATCCTGGCATTTAAAGGGTTCATCAGCCTGTCCCATTCCTGCCTCATGCTGGGAGTCACATACCCACCCCCTCCCCGGAGTGAAATGCAGATCTACAGGTGGGGGCATTTCACCAGACAGCTGAGACAGGAAACAGGAAACAGAGAGGGAAGCCCTTACACAGCTAGCCGGACATCCGTGGTGAGAGCTTTCTGGAAGGCGCAATTATTCTTAGCTGCACACTTGCAGAGCATGGGGGTGACAGGAGTCAGGCAGAGCCTTGGTTGTTATAGGAGGTTTGCAAATCAGTCCTGAATTCCTACTTTCCCTTTCAATAGTAGGAACGGCTTGGGGGCAGCAGTCAGCCACAGCCCTAATCAGGACCATAGAACAGTGCACCCTAGCTGAAACACCCTGACCCAAGCCACAGGTGTTCTGTCTTCCCATCTAGACCAAGTGCCAGAACCTGTGAAACCCAAGCTCCCCATCCAGAACTGAACTTCCCATGGTGCGCACCTCACACTTCTGTCCTTGTGCACCTCAGGGGCATTGTCTTTTGCTTTCTTTTTCTTTTTGGGGGGTGGTGGTGGTGGTGGTGGGAGTGAGGGATTGTTGTTGTTGTAGAATTTGATTTGAGAAGGGGAAAAAAACGTGAGAGGCAAGCTATAAATCCTGGCAGCTGCAAGGAAGAGGGGGGTGGGGAAGAAGGGGGTGGGGAGGACAAAGGTGGGAAGGAGGGAGGTGAGGAGGAGGAGGAAGAGAGCCATTCTTCAGTTAGAGACCAGGAAAGAAAACAGGTTCAGCTGCCGTGAAAAAGCAGGAGCAGCTGCATAGGGCAGGAGAGAGACAGAGCGACGGACAGAGAAACAGAGACAGAGAGATAGGCAGAGAGACAGAGAGACAGAGACAGAGAGACACATATGCCTGGAGCTGGAATGTGGGGCAAGCCTGAGGTTTGGGGCTTGTGTCCGGCAATACAAGGGGAAGGAAGCAGTCAGCTTTTACTCAGAAAAGCTCTGTTCCTGGGGGTCTTCGAAGGTGGCTCCGGGAACCCCATGCAGCCTGGAACCAAGTTTGTTCCCGGGTCGGCGTCCAGTGCTCACTGCTCCCACAGTCAGCTGCCTCGCTGGGAGGTGTGGGGAGAATGGGTGGCAGGCATCTCCGTGCCATACTATTCACACTATACATGCCACCCCTGCCAGACCCCACGAACATTTGAGTTCTGGCTAAACAGCAGAAGATGTGCCGACACACCGTGACTGCAGCTCTGGAAACTACACGTTGCGTGTAAAGGTGACAGGGCCACAGGAAGCCCCAAACTGCGAGCCTGCCTTCTGCTCTGGAAGATAGGCTAATAAAAGGGTGTGAGCCCTCCCGTGATACCAGCAAAACTTGAGGGTTCAGGGGCTGCGGAGATAGCTCTGTGGGCAAAGTGCTTACTGCACAAGCTCCAGGGCTGGAGTTCAAGCCCTGAAAGCCATGCATAAAAAGTGGGCAGTGGCAGCCAGCCCTGGGAGGAGGAGAGGGACTCGCTGGCCAGCCAGTCCTGCATAATTGCTGAGTTCTAGACCAGTGAAAGACTGTCTCAGTAAACAAGGTGGATGAGCTTCTAAGCAATGACTCCTGACACTGATCTTTGCCTGCACATGCAAATATATGCTCTGCACACTCAAAACACACACACACACACACACACACACACACACACAGACAACCAAGGCCCAAAGCTATGTTCGGTGCTATTCACTCTGACCTTGCGTGAAAACCAAGTGCCTGGTTTTGGAGTTTGGGGCTAAGCTTATTTTTCTGTTTTGTTCATTGCCGTACTGTGAATTAACTAAAGGTCTCTCACGCTGGCAAACACTCCACCACTGAGCTACACCCCAGGCTGGGGCCTAACTGAAAGAGAGTGTTCTTGTTTGTCGACCTACTAAGTCCACTTTCTTGAAGCTCTCCCAGAGGAAGGCTTTCAGAAAATGTGCCTGGCAAGAAAATGCAGAGACCAAAAGAGGTACCAGAGGAGGCTCAGGGCTTAGAGTAGCCACACCGGTGCTTCCATGGCCTGATCCCACCTCACAACATGCTACTAAAGCAGCTGTGTGACTCTGATTTTGTAAAATCTTCAGTGCGTGTGGCTGCTACTGCACAAACTGTAAAAATAGGAACAGTAGCCGTTTCCCAGGGTGAGATGATTCACCCGGCTTGTTTTCCTTGGCTCCGCTGCAGCTGAGCACCCCGCAGCTCGATTCCCTGTTATCCAAAGAGAAGGCTGATAACCTCAGGACCAGACGTCAGCCTCCCTCCCATTCAGGCCATTGTGCCTGGTGACGGTCCATATGGAAACAGATCAAGAAGCCAGACATCTGTGGGGTTTGGCTTCTGGGGGGGGGAACACTGAGGAGTGGGACCCCTGCTTCCTATACTTACTGTGTGGTGGCCATTTGGCACTACTGTGTGTCCCCTGGCTGAGGGAAGTCTGTCCTACACAATGGAAGATTGACTTGAGAGGCTCCTCTGAGCTCATACAATGTGCAGGGCCTGCAGCCAAGAGCCGAGACCCTGGGATACATCTTACTGTCAGAACAGAAGTTCAACAGGACTCCAGGCAAAATACTGCACACACCACAGCCAAGGGCAGAGGACAGAATTATCATTCACTCCTTCTAACGAAAACTTTACAGACACCAACAGGACTGTCTGAAAACCTGGCGAGGTGGTGCACACCTGGGATCCCAGGACCTGGGAGGCAGAGGCAGGAGTTCAAGGCCATCTTACATAGCTAGATCTAAACCCAAAGGGGCTATGTGACACCATGTCTCAAACAAACAGAAACTCAGTTCCTGGTTCCTACTGTCTGCATAATAAGCAGGAGGATTCTAAGATTGTACGACTTAAATATAGTCAACCTATTTTTGAGATTTACGAGCACCTCTTAATTGTTGGATTTTATTCGTTTGGCACAAAAATCGATAACTTTTGAGCAAATTATTATCGCTATTACTATTTTATCTCGTAGACTTTCATAGGGCTCTCTGGGCACCAGACACTATTGTAAGCATCGTTTAAACCTCATAATGACCCCAAGGTGTCATCATTCTGCAGATGAGTAAACAGACCCGGAGAGGTTAGTCAACTCCACAGTGGTCAGCCAGCCAGGAGGTTAACAAGCCTTGTTCTGAATGCCCCTCCTCTGCCTGTGTTTCCGCTCATTATTCATAAGGAAGAGATGGAATTCTCCGTAAAACATTTCCAAAGACCCTTTAGGTTTAGAACAAACTGTTCGATTCACCAAGGACAAGATCATCATGTACCTGAAATTTTTGAAAATATCATCTCTCCTTAATTGCCTCGTTTCTAGGGTGCCTGTCCAGGATGTAGCTACAGGGTGACCTCTTGTGGTCAATGTGGGTATTACATCCATAGAGTGCAGCCCCTCTGAAATTTCCTGTGCACAGCTCCTGACCTTCAATGACTAATAGGATCTGCCATTTTCTGCTGTAACCAGTGACCCTGAGAGGGTAGGGAGATGGCTCTGTGGGTAGAAGCTCTTGCCATGTATGCATGAGGACCTGAGTTTAAATCCCTAGCTCTCACACCAAAAGCCAGGCATGGGTGTGTGTGCCAGTAACTACAGCACGAAGATGGAGAATTCTGGAAGTACACCAAACAGCCATTCCAGCTGAAACAACAAGCTTTGGGTTCAGTGAGAGGCCTTTTCTCAAGGGAATAAGGTAGAGAGTGAAGGAACAGCACACTCAACTCTCTCTGGCCTCCTCAAGCACAGGTATAAGCATGCACACGTGAGCACAGGCAAACGTTACAAACACAAACATTTTATTTTTAAGGTCAAGCAGACTGGGCCTAAAGGATGCTTTTTCAGGATTCTATGCAACAGAGGAGTACCCGAGGCCGTACAGCTAAGGATGGAGATGGGATTTAGCTGCTTGCCCTTCAGCTATCCCGGGCACAGTGCATACAGCCACCCTGGGCACAGTTCACACAGCAGTCCTGGGCACAGTGCATACAGCCACCCTGGGCACAGTTCACACAGCAGTCCTGGGCACAGTGCACACAGCAGTCCTGCTAGAGAACCCAGATGGCCTGTACATTCTGTTCTCCTGACAAGACTAGCAATGCTCTGGGCCTCCAGTGGGCTTTAGCTGACACTCATTACCTTCAAATTCCCAGAAAAAATCACACAAGACATTCCTACAAGGCACTGTCCTCAGAAACAATCCCAGTCTGCAACCTTGGAAAACCTCCCACACATAGCCTGGCCTAGGAGGTGTCCAGCTGGAATAGGACCTCCATCCTGGTGGTGCTTCTAGGTTGATGTGTCCCTGCTCACCCAACCTCACCCCTCCTCATCCCACCTCTCCCGTGGGTCCCTCTCCCCCACAAAGTCTTCCATCTTTTGTCGTTCATGGTGGTAAAAGCTCTTTAGCTAGGAAGATCTTTACCTACAAAGGACTTCTCCCGCTATGGTGGTGCCTATGACCCTCAGCTACTAGTGCGACCCAGAGCTCAGTAACCTCAGTTTCCCTTTGGAGCTCAGCGGAAAGGCAGAAGGACCTCAGCCCTGCCCACCCTGTGGAATCAACATCTACCCTTTTGGAAAAAAAATTGTTTATTTTAGTTTTACAGAATAATAGGTTTCATTGTAATCTTTTCTTTTTTAATCATGTGTGTACGTGCTATGACATGTGTGTGAGCACATATGTACATGAGCACAGGTATCGCGTGCCATCGTGGATAAGCAGGGGTCGGGAGACAACCTTGGGTGGTTATCCTTGCCTTCTGCTTTGACAGGGTTTCTTGTTTGCCACTGCATACACCAGACTAGCAGGCCTCCCAGAAATTGAGGTTTAAGCCAGTAGCTCTTTCTTAGCCCGCTGGCGGCTACACTGGATGTTCTAGACCTGAGTGCAGTCCCCAGCCTTTCTCAGGATGGGCTTTTATGAACCAAAATCACATCCTGGGTTTGACATACTTCAGTCAACAGAAACAGTTAGCCAGAAGCTAGCTACAGAAGCCCAAAAAAGCAAGATCGGTACACGTCAGGACTTTCCCAGAACTATGGACTTCGAGGGATCAAGTCTTTGTTCTGGTTTTAGCTGGTGATGCTGCCTACACATTGGTTCTTTTTTTAAAAAAAATATTTATTTATTTATTTATTATGTATACAATATTCTGTTTGTGTGTATGCCTGCAGGCCAGAAGAGGACACCAGACCTCATTACAGACAGTTGTGAGCCACCATGTGATTGCTGGGAATTGAACTCAGGACCTTTGGAAGAGCAGGCAATGCTCTTAACCTCTGAGCCATCTCTCCAGCCCCTACACATTGGGTTTTAAGGCCTGGATGGTGCTTCCATCATGGCATCAGTTCTATTAAGATGCTTGGGCCTACTAAGGTCTGGTGGAGGGGGCGGGATGTTATACACCAAGCAGAAATAGCTCCATAAGGCATGTGAATACAAAGGCAGACGTGAGAATAGAGACGGGGGAGTAAGGACCCACAGCTGAGTGTGAAGCCCCAGCTGGACTGACTGGGTAACACAAATCACAGGTGGCAGGCACACAGTGACATGAGGAGCTGTGTTTGTATATAGCAGGTTTAGGATGCTATGAGGCACTCGGGGTATTAATGGTGACTCTCAGTGTCACCACTGGTCATTAACGCCACGGCCACCTCTGAATTCAAGACGACCCAGGGGGCAGACTGCTAGCAAGTCCTTCGGTGTGCCTGCCCTATCTGTGATCCACAGTGACAACAGGGTTTGGGGTTGTTTAGATTTGGAGGTGCTGGGGGTCAAATGCAGGCCTCATGCAAGCTGGCCACACACTCTATGCCTGAACTGCACCTTCAGGCTGAATTAACACCTGAACTCATTCGACCAGGACCTCCATGAAGATGCAACATCCATAGTCTCTGACGTGACCAACAATGGCTGCAGAACACAGATCGCGTCTCAGGACACTGGACATTGACGTGTGAGACCCAGCAACACCTCAAACACACATCACGCAGAGTATACCTCTACGGGGCCTTTGATGCCCTCCAAAGGTTCACAGTTGAAGGCTATATCACAAGCTTGGTGTGTTTTCTGGAAATAGTAGACTGTGGGGTGTAGGACCTGGTGGGACGAAGTCAGGTCATTGCGCATGCCCCAGGAGGGACTAATGGGACCCCTACACCTCTCCTGTCTGTCCCTTGGCTTCCCAACTTCCAGCCATTAAGTGGCTCTGTTCCACTAGCTGCTACTGCCATCAAGTCCTGCCTCGCCATAGAGTAAAGCTGAAACCTGAACCCAGAAGCTGAAATGAGACTTTCCGGCCTTGCAGTGGATTTTTTTCCAGGAATCTTGTCACTGACAGAAAGCTGAGTAATAACTCTGTTCCTCTAGGGGACGTCCTGTATTTTTCCCGTTCGACTCGGGCACACATTGGGTATGGGTGTTTCTGGGCTCCCTGCCCCCCCCACACACATACACATGTAAACTCAGCAGCCCAATCAGCTGGGACCGCCACACTCTGATGTCCTTGGTGCCTCCCATCTCTCAGACACACCCTCCAACTGGAAAGCTCTGGTCAGGGTGGTCTGCCAGGGCTCTCTGATGTCAAGCTGCTCTCTGCCTATTGTGGCGTGGCGTTTTGCATGGCAGAGGACAGGTGCAGCTCTTCGCCCAGAGGGGAGCTAGCTAAAGGTTTCCTCTCACAGATTCACTTATGCTTACACTGCAACAGAATCTAGCTAGAGTCTGCAGGGAGAGTCCGGTGTGCCGCAGCACTGAACCTGCCTCCCTGGGAGCCTTGGCCGCAGATTGCACTGTACACGAAGGTTCAGTGGAACAGACGGCAATCCTCGTGATACTCTGGGCTTTGTCTCGTCCCTGGGCAGAGCCACCAGTTCACTTAAACCTAGGTCCTGATCCCGGCACTGGCTTGAGTTTTTGGGGAGCGGTGACACAGCTGTGTTCTCCAGCATCCTGCCCTTTTTTCCCTTCTCACCCAGTGAGAATATTGCTGTTCACTGCCAGCTCAACTCTGCCCTGGCCAGGGAAGCTTCTGCCCATGATGCCCCTCCTCACCTCCTGGCACTCTTTGCAGGGACCGAACATCACCCTCACCTAGCACTGGCTGCATCTCTGATAGAGCAGGATGAAGTCCTCAGTCCCTAATTTTGGGCACATCAATAAGCCCCCACTTGCAGCTGAGCCACCTGCACAGAGGCTGTTTCTACTTTTCAGTCTTCCGCCTGGGCCCATGGTGGACAGAGCTGCCAAGGGCAGGGGTGAGAGCCCAGAGGGGCATGATGCTCCCTCAAAGGGAGAAACCCAGAGACACGCTAAAAGAGATGTACTGGAGGGAAGGGGAGTGTGTAAGGAACTTCAGGTATAAGGGGCTGGGAAGGTAACCCAGCTGGGCACTGGCCTTCCAAGCATGAAGTCCTGGTCTCCAAATCCCCAGAATGCATGTAAAAGCTGGGCAAAAGGGTGGCCACCTACAATCCCAATTCTGCAGGTGCTGGAACCGGAAGGATCCCTGGGAGGAGGAGGAGAAAGCACAGCAGGCCTGAAGAACATATACTAAATTTTTCCTCTGGATTCCAGAGGCACGCACGTACCCATGCACCCACACATGCACCCATACACACAGAAACACACACACACACACACACACAGAAAATGCAAGCTTAGAACATGCTGCCCATGTCATAGGCTGTGTCCTTACCTAACACTGGAGGGAACAGACATGCATAGTTGGGAGGTGGCAGATTACTTCTGAGACAAAGACACAAGGTTACTCACTCATGGGAAAGTACCATGACTACCTGATGGGACATTCTCTCACAACCACATAAAGCAGACAGGATTCAGAAGTGACTGCCTGCGTTCTGACCCAACCAGATTCAGGTGGGTACCCAAGGAGGGTCACAGACAAGCTTGTGTCGCAAGTAACTGAATGTCTCCCATGCTGGGCTCATTTCTGCTTCCTTCTTCCCTTGTGCCTGTCTGTCACCCTTAGGAGGGCCCCACACACAGTGTGTTGGGGTCAGGGTCACAAAATCAGTATGAGCAGATGGGCCGGGCCAGCCAGGCAGGCAGCCCGCACACAGCAGGGCCTGAATGGATGTGAGGCACAGGCTTGTGTGGGGCCAGAGGGAGGGGCAAACCTGCAGGGCACGCAGATGGCCCCAGCCACACGCCCTTCCTAGGACGCTTGCTCTCACAGAACTTTTCTTGCTGGTAGTGGGCTGAACTATGCACGAGTAATGTGGTGACCCCTGGCCAGCTGCTTTTGTGGCAGCCACTGGGGTCACACAGAGGCAACAATCTAAGGCTGGGGCCAGCTGGCAGCTCCACGGTTGCCTAAACTCACCCTGGGGCTGGCTGAGCAAACCCAGCCCACTCCACCTCACCCCCCTCAGATCTACTTGTTGGGGGTGGGTATCACAGGGACCACATGTGTTAAAGACAAAGGCCTTCTTGTACATCCTTGGTAGTTTCTTAAATCTACAAGATTTCGATAAGCGGAAGGGGTTCCTGCCCCTTAGAAGCAGATGTGGGATTATTTGGGGGTCCTCCGTGAGTTTGGTCTGAATACGCGCAGACGGACACCATTCCTCCCAAGAGCACAAGCTCAGAATTCCAATGCTGTTTCAGGAAATGCAAATGTGGACCTGAAGCCCACACCTACCTGCCAATCAAGGCAGCTTCATGAGGGTTGCTCCAGGATCCAGTCCAGGTTAGCAAACGGGGCCATGAGTTGATAGAATACGCACCAGAACAGGATTTGGAACACTCGGACAGAGCCATCTGTTCTTTCAAGATCTCCAGAAGAAACAAGAAATAGATATTAGCATCTGCATTCCCTGTCCAAATACGGTAGTTTGCAAATGCTACCATAATGCTTATCTTTAATTGACAATTTGATTCGACCTAGCGTCCTCTGGGAGGAAGGTCCTGGCTGAGTGAGTTGGCCTGTCGGCGGCGTGTCTAAGGGAATTTACTAAGTTAATTAGCATAGGAATACCCAGGCAGAGGAGCAAACAAGCAGATCTGCGTTCATTTCGTTCTTTTCTGTTCTGGACTGTGGGGGTAACTGACCCTGACTGTTTCAAGCCCCAGCTGCTGTGGTTGTCTGTAACGACGAACAATGAACCTGAACCATAGCCTGGAACTGTGAGCTAAGGTAAACCCTTTGCTCCCTGGGTCGCTTTTGGTAGGGGTATTTTATCAGAGCAGCAGAAGGCAACCAGAACAACTGGTGAAACCACAGCACAGCATTAGCCCTGTGTAAGCAGCTGAAGCCCCATCTCAGTCTCCACTTGTGTGTAAGCGTGTTTGCATGTGAGCGTGTTTACATGTATGTGAGCGTGTGAGGTGTGTGCTACACTGGGGCAGGTGCTCGTGGGGGTCAGAGGCTGCGTTCCAGCGTCTCCTCACTTGCGCTCTACCTTATCTTTGAAGACAAGATCTCTCCTCAGCCTTTCACAGCAAGGAGCACACTACCTAAGCCAGCTCCTCACCCCCTCCGATCCCACAATCAAGGTTCTCCTGACAGAGGCTGGGGACAGGAGGGATTTAAGCCACTCAGTAGGTCAGACCCATCCCTCTGGGGGTGATACCTGCACCTTGAGTTGATCAGTGGACCCAGGAGAGAAACCCAGCTTGTGGCTGAGTACAAATCCTGAGTCACATGGTCAGCTGCATGGGATTGGCCCAACTGCTGGGGAGTGGCACAGACTCCCAGTGTTCCTCTAGTGGCTAAAGAGTCCATACCTGCAGCCCTTCAGACAAAGTCCAGACGAAGCTGGAAGAGGGATATCAGGGGGACATCTCTTGAGCAGGAGCCCTATACAGGACTTCTCTGGGGTGAGCTCACTTAATTCTCTGGTTATGTGGCACCTCTGCTGGTTCCGTTTTTTGACTCGCAGAGAAACCGAGTCTCACACAGTTAAGAACTGGTCCGTGGGTCCTGACAATCTGACTGCAGAGTCTAGTAGAATCCCATGGGTGTATTGCCGACCCTTCCCATCCCCAAGTGAGAGGAACTGTTGAGCTGGGGAGGTGGCCCAATGGGTGAATTGCTTGTCACCAAAGCATGAGGACATGCTTGACCTCAAACACCCATGCCAAAGGTTAGGCATGGTGGCTTGTGTTGGGGAAGACAGAGAAGGCTCCTGAGAGTTTTCTGGCCAGCTAACTTACCTAAAGCAGCAAGAACCAGGTTCAGTGAGAGAAGATTGCTTCTCTGGCCTCTGCTTATGTGCATGGGTGAGCACAGCAGGAGGGAAGAGAAAAGGGAGGAAGATGGGGTTCCGGAGTGACAGAGAAGAGGGGTGAACATAACAGGTATGATGTGGCGGTACCTGGACTTCACTGACTCTTTCATATGAAATTGTCAAAAACTTTTTTTCCCCAAACCAAATGAAGAAAATAAAATTTTAGACGTATTCCTAGGTTAGGGCTACTCACTGACAGTTTGAATGGAGGAAAAACACTTTGGATTTGAAGGCGGAAGCCTACTTAATGCTGTCAAAATAGAACAGCTGTGGGGCCACAGTACCCTCTAGTGGTCGCACTAAGCATTTACAGCTTTATTTTAGCTCACCACAGCTCACGCTTCCTAACCAGATACAGATGTTAAAGGTGTACCTTAACACAAACCGGTTCAATAAACTTTCACCAAAATTTCAAGCTTGGTGTGATTACACTTGCAATCCCAGTACTCTGGAGGCTGAGACAGGAGAATTGATGTGAGTCTGAAGCCAGCTTGGGCTATTGAGAAACCCTACACACACACACACACACACACACACACACACACACACACACAAAATCACCTGAGGCCCCAAAGTAACTTTGTAATATTTACTATCTATTGTTCTATTGTTAATTTAAAAAAAAAAAGCCGAGACAGCAAGGAGAGCATTGTCTGCCTTTGAGCAACATCCATATTTAAAGATATCCTCATAATTAGTTATTTAGTGTAAATGTGAGCATGTGTGTTGACACGGGGTGTGGGTGTGTACATGCGCACGCACATGCAGGTGTTCACAGAGCACAGAGGAGAATTCTCAGGGGTCAGTTCTTTCCTGTTGTCTTGCTGGTTCCAGGAATGAAACTCAGGTGGTCAGGCCTACATACAAGTGTTCTACCAGCTCAACCGTCTCACGATGCCATGTCCTCATTTTAATTAAATACAAATAAAGAATATAGTGGTGTAATATGTTTTTAAAAGTACTGAAGAGGGGGATGCAGAGATGGCTCAGAAGTTAAGAGCACTGGCTGCTCTTCCAGAGGACCCAGGTTCAATTCCCAGCACCCACATGGCAGCTCACAACTGTCTGTAACTCCTGTTCCAGGGGATCAGACACGCTCACACAGGCATACAAGCAGGCAAAACACCAATATACATAAAAATTTTAAAATAGTAATATTTTTTAAAGGTACTGAAGAATTGCCTTAAAATTCTTCTAATAGGGCCAGTGAGATGGTTCGGTGGGTAAAGGCACCTTCTGTTGAGGCTGACAGCCCGAGTTCCGTCCCCAGGACCCACGTGATGGAAAAAGGGAAGTGACTCCAACAAAGTGTCCTCTGACTTCAGCATGACACAGGTGCTCCCATGCAGAGGTTGATAAATAAAATGCAACATTTTTGAAAACATGAAAGTGTGATAGGAAAAATTCTACTCTGAACAGCAGCAACAAGAATGCACTCAAACTCAAGCCCTACCTAAAAGCAGGAGGAAAATCATCAAAAGGTTCTGAGTGAGGTCCAGAAGAAAGTATGGGGAGAGGCAAAGCAGAGAGGCTCCCAGATACGGCAGGCGCTTCTGCAGCTGCTCTTACATGGTTAGCCCAGTCAACCACTCAGGGTTGCCTTTTGAATTCCCTACGGCCGTGTTCCTGTGCATAACCACGGCACCTCACGGTGCTGTGTGTTTTTCTGCGCTCTGCACCTTGCAGAGCACATCCCTTTGCTACTCGCCTTCTCGTGCACAAAATTTCCATTCTGAGGCACAATCGTGATCGTGTGTGGGATTCTGCAGTGATTACACAGCCTGGTTTATTCATTTGATCTCCGGGATGCGTGTGGAACCCAGACGTGGCGGCACACCCTAATACTAAGGAGATGGAGAGGAGGGTCCTGTGGTTCCGTGGTCAGCCAGTCTAGCTCAGTGGGTGAGCCTCAGACCCTAGTAAGAGACCCTGTCTCAACTAAGGTTTGTTTTTCTCAAGACAGGGTCTCACTCTGTGACCCAGGCTGGCCTCAAACTCATAGGGATCCTCCTGCCTTAGCCTTCCAAGTGCTGGGATTGCAGGGGTGTGCCATCATGGCTAGCTTGTCTCAACTGTTTGTTTCAGAAACAAACTAACATACACAGAAGCTAGGAAATAGCTCTCTGCGAGTCGCTCCCCCCTTGCTGTCTCTCACCGAGGTTTCTCTTGAAGGGAGGGATGTGATCCATCTTGGCGGAGGAGTGGCAGTGGGACCATGAAGATGGGGTCCACCTTGGGGCCCTAGTCAGGAAACAGAGAGCAGACAGGAACTGGGACCAGGCTAGAAAACCTCAAGGCCAGCCCCCAGTGACCCATTTCCTCCAGTGAGGCACCAACCCGCTAAAGCAGGGGTTCTCAAACTGTGGGTCCCAAACCCTTTCACAGGGGTCACCTAAGAGCATATCACATATTTACATCACGATTCATAACAGAAGCAAAATTACAGCTATATGAAGGGGCAATGAAATAATTTGATGGTTAGGGGTCACCACAACATGAGGAACTGTGTTAAAGGGTCACAGCACGAGGAAGGCTGAGAACCACAACCATCGGCTGAGGGCAGAGTCAGTGATAAACACACAAGCTGGAGGGAAGGGGTCACCTTCAAGCCACAAGTTTATTTTGTTTTGTTTTAAGAAAAAAAAATTAGTAGAGGTTCTACTTAATTAATGAAAATTTTCCTTCGGATCCCATCCGCACCCACAGGAGGGCCCAGAAAAAGCATCCCTCTCTCAGCTGGCCCACTGCACCGAGCCAAGTCAATGGGATGCCTGTTGTCAACGGCCCATATGCCTGTCTGTCTGGGTTCTGCAGGATCATCAGCCAGCACACCTCCTTTGCTGAATCATGGCGCCTTGCGACAGCCCCTCCCACAGTCTGCAGCCTACAATGAGACAGTGGAGTGTCCTGAGGAGTAATGACCAGAGACCATACTGAGCTAAAACCCCAAGGACACTTACCTGACCCTGGAAGCTCCCGAGCCTTGCATCAGAGTCTTCCAGTCAGGTGGAGAATCGTCTGGGACAGAGGAACACGGGAACAGAAGGAAAAATTCCAGTCCTCACTGAGGCAAAAGCCTGTGTTTCAAGGACACTGGGAACAAAGGAGCTAAGGGCTCTAGGCAGAAGGGGAAGGGCTGGCTGGTGCCTCTTCAGACTATGCGCCTCTGCATCTAGAGCTGCCTCCAGGACAGACAGATGCCCCACCGACAAACTCCAGTCCCCAGTTAACTCTGAAGCTAAGGTCATGGTCACAGAGCAAAGCCGCTGACAGAAAACACCTTGAGTGACTGACAGGGAGAGAAGCCGGGTTCGGCTCATGTCCAGTAGTTTAGCTGATGTTGAAAAACACAGCTTCTTCCATTCTACAAACTATTTAAAATGTTTTTCATGTATGCGTGGGGGGGGGGGTCTATGTTCATGTAAGTGTACATCCACATGTATGTTTTACATCCACGTGTTTATTTACATCTGGAGCCTGGGGAGGCCAGAAGAGGGTGTTGGAGTTGCAGGAGTTTGTGAGCCACTTGGTTATGGGAGCTGGGATCCGAACTCGGGTCTCAGTGACTGAGCAGCCAGCTCTCATAACTACTGAACCACCTCTCCAGACCAGATTCTTTCATTGTGCTCTTAATTACTAACATGAACTCCCAGATCACACATTACACATCACACCATAAATATATTTATACGTGCATATATATCTATATGCATATGTGTAGTTTAGAAAGGCTTCAAAGGAGCTAAAGAGGCCACAACAGAGTTTAAGGATTTCAAAGAAGCCTAGCTGGAGGCAGAGGCTGAGAGTGACCGTAGGGTCACAGAGGCGAGGTGCAGGAGCAGGTCTAGGTGAATAAACAGACAGACAGGATTTGAAAAAAAAAAAATACCACAAGTACAAGTACAGACCATGCTCTGCTAAAAGCCCAAAGACAGTGTGGGGGGGGGGGGTTTACCCCTGCAGTGTTAGGGGTCCTCCTCTATTTGGAATCCCAGTGAGGGTTTTGTACTTAGTAGGGCTGGTGTGTGTGATACATTCCTAGGGTTATCTAGGTTATATGGGCTTGTAGCTTGTGTGTGGTGTGTGTGTGTGTGTGTGTGTGTGTGTGTGTGTGTGTGTGTAGTGGGGGAGGGGCGGTGGGATACGTGCATGTGAGTACAGGCACTACAGAAGCCAGAAAAGGACATCTGATCTCCTGGAGCTGGAGAGCCTCCTAGCCCCAAGAACACCGTTACTGCTCAGGCAGCAGTACCTCCGGCAGCCCTTCCCCCTCACAGACCTCCACCGGCACCCTGCTGAAAACATGGAGTCTCTAACTGACAGACTTCTAAGTATCAGGGTCTCACTCCTGGGAGACATCAAAGCGGGTGTTTGTGGCCTGCTCCCCACCCCTTCCCTGCCTTCTGCCTGGGAATCAAAGAGTCTGGGTGCAGGCTTGTGCTGCAAGACCACTGCCACCCTCAGAAAGCTGGAAGACCATAACCCACCTCTGCTGTGCTGTGGGCCTTGAGTCCTCCCTTCAGATACTCCACCATGCTGTGTGTGCTTCTGAGGCTGGGACTTGGACTCTCCTCGGAGCCACCCACCCCCGTGCTGTCGTCTGACCACAGTGCTAATGGTTCTTGGAAAACGCTTTCCTCCTCCAAAACAATAGAAGCAAAGGTCAAAGGTCATAATGGCCAAAGGAGAACCAAGTGTTTCCTGGGAAAAGCTTCCCCAAAGTGAGTGTTTCCCTGAGGTCCCCTTGCTTTGTGCACGGAGAGTAATGTCTTTATTGGGAACTTTATCTAATAGTTTTTTTTTTCTCTCTCTCTAAACAACTCACATCTCCCCAAAAAGTAACGGTTCCCAAACTGAAGTTTCTTCGTAATTTTTCCATCTTTGCCTTGCCCTGTTCCCAACTCCTAACTCAGAGAGAAACCAGAAAGGTAAACTTCTCCCAGAGTTGGGAGGGGCAAGTAAACTTCCTCCCAGCTGAAAATCCCCTCAAGGGTGAAGCAGGGAGCTCATGAGATCCAGAAAGTAAACAGATTTCAAACATCTGCCCCGCCCCTCCAGAGTCAGGTGAGCCCTTCATCACATCATCACAGTCTTAGAAGCAGTAAGCAGTTGGCTGGGGCTGGGGGGGGGGGGCTGGAGACTCTGCCTGGGCTCAGAATTCCACCTGTCCCACAGAGAGCTTCAGGGGCTGCAGGTCCCATGAATCATCACAACCATGCTGAGGTGAGGTCTTCAGAGACGCAGTACTTTTGAGTCCTTCCTGTTCCTGTAAGCAATCCCTGACACACACTGCTCTTATTAACCCCAATGAGACTAACTGCTTCAACAACTTGGATGTTGGTCTGTCCTGGGTTCCCTTTTTGGATGAGTAAATGTGTGTGTCACGTCTCCCTAGGGAAGTGTCACGTGGGGTGTCATTCTTGCTGTCTGGGAACCTACGGAAGACTCTACTCTCTAAGGATGCCCGCTTTTCCAGCTGGTGAACTAAAAATGCTCCAGGTGCAATAGGATTTCCCTAAAGTCTCAAACTCCCCTAAACATCTCATTAAAATCGTAAAACAAAGCTGTCAGCTCCTTGATTTTAAGCACCTTAAGCAGCAGGCGAGTTGCTACCTCCCAGACAGCTTTTACCAGACCACAGCGGCTTCCCCATGTGCCAAATAAATGTTTACACATGCAGTGATGCTGGATCTTAATTGTTTTTTCTGGATCTCTACCCCAATTCTGATTTCTGTTTTAATCCGCTTTGTTTTCCTTTCCTCCCCTACCCAGAGAAATTGATGCAGTTTCTGAGACCAAAAGAGACAGAGGTTGCAATTAATGCCTGGAGTTCGGTAACTCTAAAAGACAGGCAACCCTGCTTACCCGTGCCTTCCCAGACGAGGATCCATGAGGTATACCGTCCAGCTAGACAACTCTGTGTGTGTGCATGTGTGTGTTTGTTCATGTGTATGTCTATATGCATTTTGTGTGTATGAATACATGCATGTGTTTATGTATGTGCATGTGTGCGCACCCACATACATATGTGTATGCACAGGTGTATGGTGTATGTGTGCATATGTATGTGTATGTAGACATGTGTTTGTATGAGCGCGTGGATGCATATATATGGTTGCCAATGTGGGCACAAAAGAAGACCAATGATCTTCATCAGGTGTCTTCTACCAATCTTATTTTTAAATTCATTTTATTTATGTGTATAGATGCTTTGTGTGCATATATGTCTGGGCACCACCAGTGTACAGTGCCCTCAGAGGCCAGAAGAGAATGTCAGATACTCAAAACTAGAGTTACTGATGGTTGTGAGCCATGTAGGTGTTGGGAATCAAACCTGGGTCGTCTGGAAGAGCAATCAGCTTATTTAACCGATCTCCCAGTCTCTCCTCCTTGTCTTTTTTGAGACAAGGTCTCTCACTGAACCTAGGTCTCACCAATTCTCTAGACTTCCATCCCCTTGAATTCTCCTGCCTCTGCCTTCCCATTGCTGGAGTTACACATGAGTGCCACTATGCCAGGCTTTTATAGGGGTGCTGGAGATCCAACCTCAGGTCCTCACACATGCATTAAGAGCATTTGCCCGGTGAACGATCTCACCAGCGCCCCCACCAGTTGAATTTCCTGTATTGCAGCAGAATTCATTCTGATCATGAACTGAGAAATCTAAGGGTGGAGCATTCAGTGATGGGTTTATGGCTACTGTCCTGTCTGCATCTGATTCTACCGGGTATTGGAGCCAGCACGTACCAGTGATCCAGTTATCAAATAATTAGAAATTTCACATGATCAGTACCAAAAATCAAATAATGTAAACTTAGAATTAAATAAATCATACGGTAAACAAATGTGAGTTAGGGCTAGAGAAATAGCTTAGCAGTTAAAAGTACTTGCTGCTCTTTCAGAGGGCCCAGGTTCAACACCCAGAACCCACATGGCAGCTCACAATCATCTGTAACTTCAGTTCCAATACTCTCTTCTGGTCTCCTGGGGCACCAAGCACACAAGTGGCTCATGGACATGCATTCAAGCAAAACACCCACACACATAAAAGAAATAAATTTTAAAAAGAGAACAAATGTGGGGCTACAGAGACGGCTCAGTGGGTAAAGGTGCTTGCTGCCCAAACTGAGAACCTGAGTTTGATCCCAGGGACCCACAGTGTAGAAGAAGAGAATCTGCTCCTACTAATTGTCCATTGACCTCCATGCATGTGCTATGGCATGTGTGCACTACCCTTACATATACAAATTAATAAATACATATAATAAAAATTAAATAACAAAGGTAATAGACAGGTATGGTAGCACACCAAGGCTTCTTCCTACATATTATTAACAGCACTCACCTTCAAAAGGGAAGAGGACCCCTTCCTCGGTGCCCCAAGGGAGTCGAGGAATATGTCAATTATAAGACACTATTAAAGCAGCCCTCAGCTGTCTAACATCTGGTGTTAGTGAGACTTTACAGAACTGGAAGAGAAGATGCCCAGATGCCAAGAGAAACTCTGATGAAGCAGGAAGTGCCCCTTAACAGGCAGCAGAATCATACAGGCCTCCCAGAAATCAGACTTGTGAAGTCAGGCAGGAAATCTATTTGAAAGGGGTGAAAACAGGCAGGTGACTGTCTGTCTGTCTGTCTGCGGGTGAGGGACCTGACCTAGGATCCCCGCAAATGCTCTGGAACTTGTCTGGCCCCTGATGGTAAGGAATATTCTCTGCTGAGACTAAAAAGAAGACAATGTGAGAAAGGAAGGGGGAGGGAGGGATGAAGGAGAAGGAAGGAGAAATGACCAGGGAGAAAGAGAAGGAGGAAGGGAGGAAGAAAAGGAGAGGGGAAGGAGGGAGGAAAAATGAACCGAGGGATGGAGGGAAAAGGGAGAGGGCAGAGAACCAGGAAAGAGAGAGGGAGGGATGTGATGTGGGATGTCATTCTGTGTATGTGTTGCTTTTACTGGACAATGAGTAAAGCTGTTTCAGCCAGTGGTTTAGCAGAGTAGAGCCAGGCAAGAAATCCAAACAGAGATATAGAGAGACAGTAGACAGAGTCAAGGAGATGCCATGTAGCTGCCAAAGGAGAAAGATACCCAGAACCTATACCATCAATCTCTGGTTACAGGGGAGGAGGGAGGGAAAGACAGGGGGAGGAGGAAAAGAAAGAGAGAAAATGGAGAGGGGGAGAAGAGGAGGAAAAGGAAGGAAGAAAGAGAGGGGGAAGAGGAGAGAAGAAGGGAAGGGAAAGGAGAAAAGGAGAGGATAGGAGGGAAGGTAAGAAAGAAAGGAAGGAGAGGTGAGTTTGAATGTAACTGGCCCCCATAAGCTCATAGGGAGTGACACTATTAGGAAGTGTGGCCTTGCTGGAGGAAGTGTGTCATTGTGGGGGTGGACTTTGAGGTCTCATATGTGCTCAAGACCTCAGTCCACTTTCTGTTGCCTCTGATCGAGATACAGCCAGCACTATGTCTGCCTGCACACTGCCGTGCTCCCCACCGTGGTGATAATGGACCGAACCTCTGAAACTGTAAGCAAGCCAACACAATTAAATGTTTTCTTTATAAGAGTTGTTGTGGGGCTGGAGAGATGGCTCAGAGGTTAAGAGCATTGCCTGCTCTTCCAAAGGTCCTGAGTTCAATTCCCAGCAACCATATGGTAGCTCACAACCATCTATAACGGGGTCTGGTGCCCTCTTCTGGCCTGCAGGCATACACACTGACAGAATATTGTATACATAATAAATAAATGTTTTTAAAAAAAAGAGTTGTTGTGGTCATGGTGTCTCTTCACAGCAACAGGAACCCTAACTAAGACAGGAGGGAAAGCAGACCAAAGAAAATAGGAAGAAAAAGAAAGGGAGGAGAAAAACTAGACAAAGAGAAGGAAAGTCTCACACGGTAATCAAAGAGCAAGTAGAAACAGATAAATAAGCCCTCTACTGACCTTTGTAAGTTTGAGGCCAACCTGGTCTACATAGCAAGTTCCAGGACAACTAGGACTACCCAGAGAGACCCTGTCCTAAAAAGAAAAAAAGCAACCAAAAAACACACCCAATCCCTGCAAAAATCACAAGCAGCCCTGTACCAAAACCGCCTAAAGGTGAGCAGGAGGCTAATGGAGCCCGCCATGGAGCTTCCTGCATGTCATGCGTCCTGGTGAACTGCTAGCTCACAGGTTACCTCTCCACGTCTCTAGACTTGTGTGAATTGCAGGCCTGGAACTCAGAACACCTCACAGGGACAGGGAGGGGCTGCACCTGTGGAGGAGTTACTTGACTCCTTGGGGTGGACCTTGCAGGGTCCTTGGTTGTAATATCCTGATTCAGGGGGTTGCTAGAGCCCTAGAAGATCAGTAGTTGTCACGACTACCCAGGCACACTGGGCTCTGTCCATTTTCTCACCTTGGCTGGGTGAGTCTTCATCGGTCAGCTTTATGATGTTCTTGACAATTATATTTTTTAAATATTTATTTATTTATTATGTATACAATATTCTGTCTGTGTGTATGCCTGCAGGCCAGAAGAGGGCACCAGACCCCACTACAGATGGTTGTGAGCCACCATGTGGTTGCTGGGAATTGAACTCAGGACCTTTGGAAGAGCAGGCAATGCTCTTAACCTCTGAGCCATCTCTCCAGCCCCCGACAATTATATTTTTAATTTTTCAGCTCTGCCAATTTCCTGTCCATACAGGTGTCATATCAGTACCCTACCCTCCACCATATTAGAATCAAAGCCTTTTTTTTTGAGACAAGGTTTCATGTAACCCAGGTTAGCTTCATACTAGCTATGTAGCCAAGTATGACCTTGAACTTCTGATCCTCCTGCATCCATTATGCCCAGTTTCTATAGTGCTGGGAATTAAACCCAGGGGTTGTGCATGCTAGGCAAGCCTTCTACCACCAGCCCCAGAAGCTATTTGTTTTAAATATAGTACAAATGATAAACAATGAATCATTCCCTCAAGCTTATACTTTGTCTAAGTAATGGCTGTGGTGCAGGCTTTCAGAGCCTGGCTGCACACACAAGCCTGGTACTTTATGCTTCAGCAGCAACTCCTCCACACCGTGAGAGGCCTGAGCTCCCTACATCTCCCTGTTAGAGCTCATCATGTCCCCGAGGGCTGAAGACTGCCAGCCTCCTGCCGAAGTGTGCTGTGTGGTTCCCGGTCCCCAGTCCCGGCAGGCTCGGACCTGTATCTAGGATGTTATTGCCTGACGTAGAGAAGAGTGACAGTCTGATCCACACTACAGTCAACGGTCCCCTTCCCATTCTTCAGGAAGAAGAGCTTTCCAGAACATCTGGACACGAGCAAGAGCTGCTTCTCTGGACATGCTGCCAAGGGCAGTGTCAGCCTTCTATGGCCTCTGCTGTTAGCCTCTGGCCTGTCCCCATTTTGATCCATCTAGACTGCTGCCTCAGAGGCTGGCAGAAAGTTCACTGCTGCCCAGAAAGTTCCCATCTGGGCAGTGTGGCCAACCATCACCTGGCTCAACAGTTATCACATGGATCTCGGGGCTTGATGGGCACAGTCTTGCAGCTACTGCCTGTGAGGCCTACAGTGGCAGTAGAGAGGGTAATACAGGGATTCCTGGGGAGGAGTATCTTCTCCTCATGGAACAAAAAGGAGCTCATCCATCCTTCTGGCCCAGCCACATCTTCTGCCTGATCTCAGCTTTAGGGAGATGAATTGTTTCTGTTTTATGTGATGGTGTACATGCCTACAGGTCCTACAGACACTGGGGCAGCAATGGCCATACAGAGCTATAATCTGAAAGAAGGGTACCAAAACTCAGATCTGGGGTGTTCTCCATATTGCCTCACAGTCAAGTAAATGCTGCACAGCTGATTTTTGCTAATGACTTAATTCCTTTCAAAGGAAACAGGTTCTGTGTTCAGAAAATGGTACCAAATGGGGCTGGGGAGACGACTCAGTCAGTCAGTAAATTACTTGCCTTGCAAACCTAAGGACCTGAGTTCAGCGCCAGAAGCTACAAAAGATGGGGGGGGGGGGCTGGAACTGCCTGCTAGCCTACCCTAATCTAATCAGAAATCTGTCTCACTGAATGAAGTAGATGGCTCCTGACATGTTTTTCAACATACACAGGGACACACACCAGTATAGTCTCAAAGATGGAAAGGAGAAGAAAGGAGAGGAGAGGAAATGAGGGGAGGAGAGGGGAGGGGTGGGGAGGGAAGAGGAGAGGAGAGGAGAGAAAGAAGAGAGGAAGACAAATGGCTCCATGAAATGGGATGGGGAGGCCTGAGACCCTGTTGCTATGGATTGTTAAGTCCAGAATTGGTGCGGCCCTGAGACTTACACAGTCCATGGCTTTTTGCAGAGTCCAGTGCAGGCAAGTGGCTGTTCCTGTCAAGTCCCTGTGGCTATCTGTGAGAGGCCCTGGTTCACACTGGGCTGAAATTCATCAAGCAAGTCCCATGGTATTCCCAAAATTACTCCCATGATTTCCATAGCCAGAGTATTCTGAGGCTTTCCTGTCAATCAAGAACCTTGAAGTTCAAGTGCAAAAATAGGCAGCCTAAAGCATGCTCTTAGCAGTTGGCTTGAGCATTTTCATCTCAAGCTTGGCTTGCTGCTACTTCAAAGACCAGGTAGGAATGTGCGCCTGAATTAACTTTCCTCTCGTCATGTAAATGACATCATACACAGAAACTTGTGTTCTTTTGGAAAGAGCAGGAACTGTATGCCCACCCCCTCAGCATGATGAATGCCATCTTGGGGAAATCTAGCCCAGAGCGACCATCTGGAAAGGCTTATTATTATGCATGGCCCAACCACATGCGTGTTTTCCTGGGTGTGAGCACACGTGGTATGTGTTTATGGCAGGAGCCCCTGGACTGTGCGTTTGCCCTGAAGACAGGAGACAAAGGACTGGATCTGAATCCCAACTCTGTCCCACTGTGTGCAGAGCAGGATCTCCCAACAGCGTGTCCCTGGGAGGTGGTGTCACAAATCACAGTCCCCAAACATGTTGCAATGAGCCCAGCAAGACCAGGAGGTGGCCCTCTCTGCTGTGTAAGATGGCTGTCCCTACCAGGCCTGCGCTGCCTCCTGACCAGCAACCTGTCTGTGATGGTTAGCATCTCTTCAGACACTCTGGGCCATTCCTTGATGCCTGTAGGCCCAGGCTCAGAACCGCCAGTGGACCAGAGATGACTAGATGACTTTTCCTTGACCTATTCTTCTGGAAGCCTATTTCCAGAAAGACCTATCAGTTAGCCCCTGGGATTCCTTTACTCCTTGCCTCGCGTTCTCCATCTGGGTACCGTCCTCCTACCACTGCCATATCAGATATCTGTTGACATAGGACTGAGGACCCCCCTCCCATCCCATGAGAACAGGAGGCACTGTTGTGTCGGGGTCTCCCATTCAAGCTGGATGGAGCTCCTGAGGGGCTGCGATCATTTTCTGGAAGTTTATTTTCTAGCTGATGGAAGACATGCGTTTATTGAGAATAAGGCAAGGAAAGGAACTAGAAGGCTGGGGATTATTAAATAACAGTGCTAAGACCAAAACAGATACAACTGTGAGACCAAAAGAAAAGAAAAGAAATTGAAGACAGTGAGTTATGTACCCTGTACCCTATAGACTAGCCTCAGCAACACAGTAAGACTCTTGTCTCAAAAAAAAAAAATAATAATAATGGAAAGAAAGAGGCTTGGGAGACAGCACAGCAGTCAAGGCACTTGCTTGCTCTTCCAGAGGACCTGAGGTCAGTTCCCAACATCTGTGTGGGGTGGCCCACAGTCTCCTGTAACACAAGCTCCAGGGCTTCAGTGCCCTTCTGTCAGCTGCAGGCACCTGCACACAAGTGGCACACACACACACACACACACACACACACACACACACATTATATATATATATATAATAAGTCTTTTTTAAAAGAAGTACATTAAAAGAGAGGCTAGGGAGATGGTTCAGTTGTTAAAGAGCTTGCCGCTTAAGTGTGAATATCAGGGTTCAGGTGTCCAGAATTCTCATAAATGTCAAATGGGCATGGTAACCCACCTTCAATCTTAACCTCAACACGTGGAGACAGGAGACCCCAGAATTAGCTGGTTAGTAAGACTCCCCACATACCAGTGAGCTTGAGCAGGAAACCCTGCCCCAAATAATACGATGAAAAGAGCGATGGATGATTGCCGACCTCACCTTGCTCCTCCATACCTATGCACACAGAGAGGATGCAAGGAGGAAGTCCAGATCCAGTCAGCTTAGAGGCCGCATATTTTATAGGTAGATCTAAAATGATAAAGCAAGGGTGGGTGCAGGACGCTGTTAGGCCTCCCGTTGAGTCATTTCCGAGGCCGGCTCTGCCCTCTGAGGCAATTTCTCAATTTCCTCTTCTTCGTAGGCTGCAAGGATTTCTCATTAAGTCAGGCTGCCTTTCACGGATGGTGTATTCCAGCCCTGATAACACCAGCTCCATCTCTCACCTAGCAACCTGCCACATGGCAGTCTCGTCGTCAGCTGGTTGACACTACTCCAGTGCAGGGGGCCCTGAGACCCTTTCCCATCCCCAGGGTAAGATCCGGCAGTCTTTCACTAAGACCAAACACACCTGAGAAAATTTTCATATAAAGATGCATTTGAGCCCATAGTTTTGGATGATCTATTCTAGGATCGGTAAACGTCACTGCTTTGGGCCTGAGGTAGACAGCAGGTCACAGAGGTAGACCTGTGATACAGAAAAGCTACCCACCTCACCGTCTGGAAGCAATAAGGAAGCGAGAGACTGAACCCCTCAGTCCTTCGTAAGGGCATAGTTCCAAAGGCCTGAAGTCTTCCCACTAAGCCTCTCCTCATAAATGTTCTACCATGGGGGTATTTCTACCACCCTGAAATACAAGCCTTTAACATGTGAGCCTTTGAGAGACACCCAAATAATAGCAATGGCCTTCTCAAATCCACGCTCTGAGAATTATGCCACAACCGCAAACACACCAATTAGAAAGAAATGAGCCCCGGGGCTTGCCCTGCCTCGGACAGCATCCTGTCATTACTGTTTTGACGACTGCCATGGCAACTAGGAAATTAAAGTGTATTTCCACGTTCAGAGCAGCAGCAATGCTTCCTACCAACCTGTCAGGCCGGGTAGTTGGGGACAGACTCCAGGATGCTGATGACAGGCTCCGTGGCCTTTGTCAGGAGAGAAAGGGCAGTTGTCTGGCTCTGTGGGGGTCCTGGAAATGAAGGTCAGCTGATGTCCCCTAAGTAATGACTGAGGATGGTGCTCAGGACATGCATGGATGACTCTGAGCAAGTGTCGGTGCTACGTTGGTCGAATACTAGCCATGGAGGGACAATTAGCCCAACACAGTGTAACTCCATTCTACCCACATGCACACGATGAGAGACAGTCACCTCCTGTGGATGATAAAGCCTCTCTGGTCTGACCAGACCACTGACTAAGTGGCCCTCTGGGGCGGGGGGGGGGGGGGGACATGGCCTGGAAATGAACTGGGTTAAACTTGGCTCTGCATAGTCATCCTTTGTATCCCCAGCTGTGTGAGGGTTTTCCTCTGCACATGCTCAAGTTCCTTAAATAAAATGGCATGAAGTTTGCACAGAAATTACACATAACCTCCTGTGTACTTTAAAACATCTCTCTGCTACTTATAATAGCAATGAGCATTACTATGTACATAGTTCTTTAACTGCATTGTTTAGGGAGCCAGGGGAAGAGTTTGCACATGTTCAGTGTAGACACCTAGAATGAGCATAGACAGACCATGTAAGACAAACTCTTCAGTGACTGAATCTGGAAAAGGCCACCTGTCCATCCACAATGACTTTTCTGGCTCTGGCAATAGAAGCAGCCTGGATTCCTGGGGTGAAGATGGCTCCCAATTATGGTATGAGATAGCCCAGGGGCTCCCAGTACTTTTCTTTGTCACGGGAACTCCTGGCTCAATTCTGTTCTCTGCAGAAGGAATTTGTTGAGAGTCATTTGCCACGAGGCAATTCTTTTGTTGTTGCTTGTCTTTTTGAGACAGACTCCTACTGTTTAGCTTTGTCTGGCTCTGAACTCACTGTGTAAATCAGACTAGACTGAAATTTGAGGCGGTCCTCCTGCCTTGGCCTCCCAAGTATCAGGCTACAGACATACATCGTTGTGCCCATCTTACAGGAAGTATTTCTTTCATATGTGAATATGTCCTAGTTAGCTTTAACTGTCAACTTGACACAGCCTAGAAAAGCTGTCCAAGAAAGCTCTCTCTATTGGGGGCTTGAACAAGTCAGCATGACCTGTGGGCATGTCTGGGGGAATTACCTTGATTGTTAATTGATACAGGAGATCCAAACCACTGTGCATCTCTTCCTTTAGGAATGTGGTATCATTCTTTAGGCTGATAATCCTGAACTTGTAAGAAAGCTAATGAGTATAAAACTCAATCAAAGAGCCAGCAAGTAAGAGCCAGTTCCATAGTGCTGTGTTCCTTGGCCATGATGTGAGTTCCTGGTCAGAGATCGTGCTAAGAGGACTAGAAAGCTAGCCTGCCTTCAAGTTCCTGTTTGAGTTCTTTCATTCAATGCTTAACTATGGCCTGGAACTGTAAGCCAATTAAAACCTTTCTTCCTCCATGGTGTTTTTGGGCAGTGTTTTACCATAGCAACAGAAGGAAAGTTAGGAGATATTTATATATATATATCCCTGCCTCCCTCCCTTTTTTCCTATCCCTCCTGTTAATTGCCCCTTTTCCCCCTAGACAATTTGACTATGTTCCTTGACAGTGAAGGACTTCCATTCTATAGGGAACCCAACCAAAGAGATGAACAGATCCAGCCAAGCTCTCTGGGTCAACCTCTACAACAAAGCAGACTCCCAGGTCCCCCTCATAGCCTCATTGGCTATATTTCAAGATCTATGTGCCCCAGCTGCCCTTAACCTGCAATCTGGAGGAGGCTACTAAAGGACTTGCTTCTGAGGAGTAATAGGAAGCTACACAATGACCCACCTGGTTGCTTAGAAACAGAATAATTGCCCCAGTGGGGCAGCTTGCTTTCTAGACATGCCATTATGAAAAGCTTTCAAAGTCCATACATTTGCATGAATATGTAAATACATATGCTTCTTTACTCCCCATGGTTGTGTCCTAGTAAACTCTGCACAAAAGCATTATATGTTGGAAATAAAGTTTCTACTCCTACCCTACTGGGTATCACTGCCTTCTTTTTCTCTTTTTTTTTTGTTTTGTTTTGTTTTGCTTTGTTTGTTGAGACAGGGTTTCTCTGTACCCTTGGCTGTCCTGGAATTCACTCTATAGACCAGGCTGGCTCTGAACTCACTGCTTCTGCCTCCTAAGGGCTGGGACTAAAGGCATGTGCCACCACATCCAGCTTCTTTCTTTAATGTGGTGCTGTAGATTAAGAACCTTAAGCGTGCTGGTGTGGAAGAACATTCCTGGGAAGAACAGCATCTTCTACTGAGTCTTCCACAAGGATGAGTAACAGATGGGAACTTCAGTGATTGTGGAGAGTTTGGAACATGACAAGCCTAAGCCAAATTATCTGGAGCCATCTTTAGCTCCCTTGATAGCCGTGTATTGCCCTGCTCTGTATGTGTTAACATCTTTGTGACCATCGGTATGACATGTGAGCTAGACAGCTGGCTTTTACATGATCAATATATACAAACACATACATGAACATGTACCTATGCACACATACTTCCACATACATGAACATGCACACACATATATACACATCATCATCATCACCAACAATCATCAGGCATCAGTGCCTGTTCTGCCACTATAAGAAAACACCTGGGGCTGGAAAGAGCTCAGAGGTTAAGAGCATTGGTTGCTCTTGCAAAGAACCCCACCCAGTTCATTTCTCAGCACCCACATGGAAACTCTGGTCCTGGGGAATTCAGGCCCCTCTTCTGGGCCCGACAGGTACCAGGTAACACTTGCAGTACACTTACATATATGCAGGCAAAATACTCATCCACATATAATGTAGAATAATAAATCTAAAAAAGAAAGAAAATGCCAAGGCTAGGTTGTGCATAAAGAAAGAAGTTTACTTAGTCCCTGCTTTTGCACTTTTGGCTGTGAGCCCAGCATCTAATGGCTGGGCCATCTCTGTAGTCACTTCGCCCCTGATTTTGAATGCTCGGAGTCTGATATTAGCAGTACCAGCTGCTCAGCCTCTGCTGCGAATTTTCTAACTTCAGCACACTGTGGTGGATGGTGTGGAGGGAGTGATGGGGCCACAGACTTGCTGTGTATGTAACTACGATTCTCAGAGGAACTATCTGGGGTTCCAAGAGATTAACAAAGACCTCCAGGGGAGTGGCCTGGTGAGACCCAGTGACCTGCCAGACTCCACCTCTTAAGGTACCGCTGCTTCTCAAATTGCCACGGAGGACCAAATTTCCGACACGTGAAATCTTGGGAAACAAAGCAGAGCCTCTTCCTCCTGAGGACCGAGTGAGACAGACTGCTCCTGCCCTCTGTTCTCTGGTGGGAGGTGTGTGTGTGTGGGGGGGGTGCAGCGTACATGTCCTTTCTTTGGTGGCATGGACAAAGTGCCTGCCCTCTCACACTAGTCCTTCCCATCCCAGGCTTCCCTCTGGCACCTTCCCACAGGCAGTAAGGCTGATGGTCTTTTGTGGACCTCAGCAAATCTTCGACATCTTGAGGAGTGCCTGTCACCATGGTGATAGGTCTGCACTGAGGGATACACAGATGCTCTTGTATGTGTAGGAAGAAAATACTGGCTAAAAGAGTCGAAGATAAGGTCCCAAGAAAAAAAAGCATTGTGTGCAAGCAGGGCCTTCGGGGAGGTGCAGTTTCCCCCAAGGCCTCAAGGGGTCAGCATTCTGGGTATTTAGGGCCCTGAAAGGTCTTTGAGGACAAAAACCCAAACCAAAGCAGGGTCCTTCACTCGCTCAGTTATTTTATGAACATCTCAGGCTGTTCCCTTGGTGGTCCCTAAGGGGTCAGAGACAGGAAGAAGAAAAGAACACAGCCTTCCACAGACTGACAACAGTCCCACACCCATTGAAAGCAAGGAGGAGGAAATGCAGGCAACAGTAAAAGTGAAACTGAGCACACCTGAGGTAGCCCCAAAATGGGGCCAGCGAGATGGCTCAGGGGCCAAAGCTGCCTGCTGCCAATGCCGACGACCTGAGTAGTTCAAGCCCCAGGCCTCACAGGGTGGAGTCCCACGCCCCCAAGTTCTAAGTTACACGTGTGTGCTGTGGCATGCATGTGAGAGCATGCATGTGTACAATACATACTAAATAAACAAATAAATGTAACTTAAAAATTAAAGAAACAAACATGATGGCTCACAATCTACTACTGAAAGTCAAAGCATTAAAGGTACAGTGCACTTGTGAGGGGGACCTGTACCCCTGTACCCCATGCAGTAGCGTCAAAGAGACCCTCCGGACCTTGAGGACAGAAGCCAACACAAGGGCACGGCACGTGGATGGGACTCCCAGATGGGGCAATGAGTAACTTAGCCCGTGATGAAGGCCCGCTCTGTCTTTCTTGGGAGATACTCTTCAGCAAGGGCCCCTGTCCTCCTTCTCATATGGCTTCATTCCAGTGCAGCTTTTTTGCTGCTTTCTATATTTGGTGGATGGAGCTATGTCTGTAAAAACCAAAACAAAAACAGTTTAGGCCGAGTGTGGTGGCTCGCACTTGCAACCTAAGCACTCAGAAGACTCAGCAGAAGAACTGAGCTGGAGGCCTGCTTAGACTGTAGAGCAAGACCCTGTCTCAAAAAGCCCTCTGCCCTCCCCCACTAGATATAATACAAGGTAGGGTCACTATCATCAGTGGTGAATTTAATATTTCTAAACAGAAGAGAATTTTAAAATAATTATTGTATTTCTTTACTTGTGTGTTGGGGGGGGGGGGTGTGTGCCCTAGGAGGGCAAAGGTGTCAGATCGCTCCAAAGCCAGATTTTCTGGCAGTTGTGAGCCACATGGCCACACGATGAGGGTGTTAGGAACTAAACTAGAAATATCCACAAGGGCAGTGTATGCTCTTAATTCCTGAGACATTTTCCCTTCCCTTGAAACAGAAGATATTTTAATGTTTCTGTCACAAAGAAATAATAAATGCTTAAGGTAATAAATACGCTGTGGACCCTGGTTTGATTATTGCGCAATGTATGTCATGAAATCAATATATCACATAATACCCTGTAATTAGGCACAATTGTATGCCAATCACTCCTCCACAAAACCAGACGACAAACCAAGATGGTTAATACCATATCATATTACCATATTATATTACATTACATTAACGTCCTGGGGCTGGGGAGTTAGCTCAGCCAGTGGAGGGCTCACCTCACAGGCATGAATACCTGAGTTTGGTGGCCAGACCCCCTCATAGAAAGCTAGTGGTCATGACACACACTTGTAATATCAGCACCGGGCAGGTAGAGACAGACTTCCTGGGCTTTGGTTAGCAGCCTGGCCAAACAGACAAGCTCCAGGTCAATGAGAAAAACACTGTCTCAAAAAAACAGGTGCACAGCACCCAAGGCTGATCTCTGGACTACATGCACACACACACACACACACACACACACATTTGAAGTCTTACCAGGGTTGCTTACCCACTGCTTCAGTCTCCTGGTTATGTGCCAAGGAGCTGCCTGCGTGGCAGCCGCTCAGCCCCAATGCCATTAGCACCTGGCTGCGGGGCTCTTCAGACCTCTTTCTTTAATGAAGAAGGAGCGGCAGCTTTCTGCACTCAGGAAGGGCTCCTAATGGGAGCCACTCTGCCCACATCAAATGCCTTCGAGAACAGAGCCTTTTCCTTCCCACTGCTGGCGAGTGGCGTGTGCAGCCTTTCAATCTGAGCTAAGAGTATTTGCGGTTGAAAAGAAAGGGCTGGGGCTGGAGGGCCTTTATTAAATATTGTTGTGCTGTGGAAAAAGAACGTTTTGAGGGTGTCAGAATTTAGTGCCCACCCCCACCCCATACCCCATGTCTCACCATTGTTTCTGTGCTACCAAGCATGGGAACTGGAGAAAAACAAACAAACATTTTTTTTCTTCTGAATTCATCGTTATATAAGAAGATTCCCCTACAGAATCCTGCAGAGCAAAACCCTGGCCCCACTGAGCATGGCTACAGCACTTTCATACTCTCTTTAGATGAGACAATTTCCTCCGAGCTCTTTCAAGTGCTGGATTGAACAGATTGTGGCAACAGATGGGGAAAAATAACCATCTGATTGTGACACAATGCCAAGAAATAGACCCGATGAACAATAATTAGAAGAAGCCACACTCAGCCAGAGCAGACAATACCAACCAAAGCAACAAGCCTGGGGGCTGGGGAGAGGGCTCAGCGTGGAGCTTGCTATGTAAGTATGAGGATAGGCACTCAGGTTCCCAGCACCCAGGCAAAAAGTGATTCGTAGGAGGAATTCCAGCACTGGGGGCAGGGGATGCCAAGGCAGGAGGATCCCTGGAGCTTGGTGAGCAGCCAGTCAGGTAAATCACCGAGTTCCGGGTCCAGTGTGAGGGTCTATGTTAAAAACAACAACAACAACAACAACAACAAAAGCTAGGTTTGAGAGATGGGTAAGGTGCTCACTGGACAAGCGTGAGGCCTGAGTGTAGATTGCCGGCACCTGTGTAAAAGCTGGATGTGGTGGCATGTGTCCTGGGAGGTCAGAGGCAGAAACAGGGGAAATCTGAACGCTTGCTGACCAGCCTCAAAAAATAAGGTGAGAAAGACACTCAACGTTGACCTCTGACCTCTACATGCGCCTACATGGGTTCTGGCTTAGCGTTTCTATTGCTGTGATGATACACCATGACCAAAAGCAAGCTGGGGAGAAGAGGGTTTATTTGGCTTGCTCTTCCACAGCACTGTTCATCACTGAAGAAGGCAGGACAGGAACTCAAACAAGGCGGGAACCCGGAGGCAGGAGCTGACACAGAGGCCGTCGAGGGAGCTGCTTACTGGCTTGCTCATCATGGCTTGCTCAGCCTGCTTTCTCATAGAACCCAGGACCATCAGCCCAGGGATGGCACCACCCACAATGGGCTGGGCCCTCCCCCATTAATTACTAATTAAGAAAATGCCCCACCGGCTTGCCTACAGCCCTATCTTACAGAGGTTTTTTTTCCCCTTAATTGAGGTTCCCTCCTCTCAGATGACTTTAGCTTGTGTCAAGTTGACATAAAACTACCCAGCACAAGTGCCCACACAGAGAAAACACATACACACACACACACACACACACACACACAGAGTCACAGAGACAGAAATGAGCAGATGAAAAATGCCTGGTTTTGCTGTCATGATGGGGGTCAGGCAGCAACAGGGGCACCAGAGGAGTCTGTCTGTGCTGGAAACCTCTGTCCCTTGGAGGTTGTTTGCTCTATTTCTTGTCCAGTCAGTGTGGTGACCTTCAGATCATGAAATACAGTATTTAACCTGCATGGCCCCTGGTAGGGGCTCACTTGGGAAACAGTATCTGTGGTCACCATGAGGTAGCTGAAATGAGGTGACTGGCCTGTGAATGACTCCTTATAGTTTGGATTTTAACTGTTCCCTGAAAGGCCCGGTTTTGAAGACTTGGGCCCTATGATGCTCCTGGTGGTGGTGGGGTCATTAGATGGAGTTTAGTGAGAGGGAGTTAGGTCATTAGGTGTGGTGGTTTGAATTAGGATGGACTCTAGAGGCTCAGGACTCAGACAGTTTATTACATGGTTCCCAGTTGGTGGAGTTGTTTGGGAAGGATTAGAAGGTGCACATCATTCCTAGTTAGTGCTCCCCCCCCCCACCCGCCTTCTCTCTGCCCCTACTTACGGGTAAAGATACAAGCTCTCAGTTACTGCTCCAGTGCCACTTCTATCTGCTTGCTGCCACGCTCCCCACCATAACAGACGTGGATTCATTCTCGGAACCGTAAACCCCAAAGACACTCCTTTTGTAAGTTGCCTTGGTCACGTTGTCTCTCGTCACAGCGGCAATAGAAAAGTCACG